>NW_016690182.1:4577858-4942994 GCF_001604755.1 Lepidothrix coronata
CACATCTCAGCATGGCCTGTGATTTTTATTCAGCACTAAGTGGCAAATGTAAATTACAGTCACACAGAGGAGATGACCAAGTGCTGTGTGGCTGAACCTTGGTGGCTGCACAAGTACCAGTTTGCACGCTTGAATTGAAGAATTGACACTTTTTGAAAACTCTTGTGCGTTTTGAAAATGCTAATTAAGAAAGGATGGCCATTTTGTCCTCTTTCTAAATGTGGTTCCAGTGTCACACCGAAATGTTATTACTTTAAGTGCCAGAGTTCCCTGAGACTTTCCCTTTTCAGCTTCATTTAGGTTTCTGAGCTGAGATTTACAGGTGCTTTGTGTGATCAAGTGGCTGCCAGGCCATATACCGTGTGAAAGCCTGGAGATATTGCACATGTAAAAATGATCTTGCCCCAAATGTTTTTTTCTAGGGTACTAGTTTACTAGGTAATAAACATTTTTAGTAACCAACATCGTGTCAGCAAGGCTATTGTCCAGATGGCACATTTAGTCAGGTTTAAAGTGCAAGTGTACGCTAGATAAATAAAAAATGGCAATAAGTTAACCCAGTAAAAATAATAAAAAAGTGACCTCCTGCATACTCACATAGCCAAATACTAGAGGTTGGGAAGGAATTGCTGTATTTCATTGCTGAGTGGCATAAAAGCACAGAACAAGTGGATGGAAAATGTCATATTAGCATAGTTGTTTTTCAAGTGTTAGTGTTAACAAAGCTCTTTTGACAAAGTCTGTACTAGATCATTTTTTCTAACAAAAGAAAATGAGATTTGAAACTGCATCTTTAATGACCTAGGGATTTTGTTAGCATATTAATCTGAATGGTGGGCAGACTTTGTCTCCTCGAGAAGGCTGTCCTAAGATAGCCTTCACCATCTGGGGGGATGCAATACCAGGGAAAGCCTGGCCTTGGCAAAGCTGAAAGAAATGATCTTCAGATGCTTTTTGTAGGAGGACTTCTTTCATTTGCAGCTGAAGCTTACAGAGCACAACACTTGGTCTCATCTGACTATGAAACTTTTGTCAAAGCTCAGAAGAGACTTGGTAAAGTTATACAGGCATAATGAATGCTTGAATGATTTAGCCACCTCTTTGTGAACATTGTCTTTCCATCCCCAAAGAAATCCCATGTCTCTTGTACATCATTTCACCAGGGGAGCTTGGGTCTGTATGGCCAGATAATTTTGTTTCTTGTCTCCCTGTAATAAAAGTGGCAATCTTCCTGCAGGCAGAAAGGAAAGGGCAAGGTGCTTGTAGGAATTCCCATTAGAATGTTTAAAACATTCATCTAAAGGCTCTTGAGAAGGAAGACAAACTTTAAATGTCCAAGTTTTTTTTACAGAGTGCACATGAACCTAGTTAAAGTCTGTGGGTTGAAACAATGCAAAAAACCCAACCTGTAGGAGACAAAAAGGGAAAAAAAGTTAGATAAAGTATCCTGTGGAAGCCTGTTACTTGTGGAAGTTTTGGAAGTCAGAGGTGATGTGCTAAACTTTCTTCACTGAATGTATGCAATGGCAAAAATCAAGAGGATGTTAGTAAGAAGAGAGCAGTCTGAGCTGTATACAAATTGGTTTGCTGGGAATCAGGGTTTAAATTGGGGTGTCTTGAGCTCTGGTCCATAATGCATCAGAAAGTGACCTCTGCCTCAGCTGTGAAACAACTGAAAACAAACAGTGTGGTATAAAGTGGAATCAAATAAAAGCAAGAGAAACATTTTAAAATTTAGGCTTACTTGGATGTGAAAATCACTATGGCAGCAGGGTGAGTAACAGCTGTTTATTGCTTCCCTCAGATCTAGTTTAGATTATTCAATTTAGGGCTGTTCCAAGTGCCAGCTGATGCCCTCTCTCCACTGGTAATTCTTAGTCCCTTTAGTTTGGATCTAAACCCAGACTGGGGTTCCAGGAGTGACTGTGCCCATCCACACTGCTGTCCTAAGTCTTCATGGTGGTTCTTTGGTGCATCTCACCGATGTGCAATGTACACTGGTCACATTTGCACAGAGAAGGAAGGACTGGCTTCTGTTCATATCCAAAGAATTTTATTGAACATTACTAAAATACATGATACAGTTTAGAGGAACAAGCAATGATAGGCTAGATTCTGTTAATTATTTCTTTTAAGATCCATTCAGGGATGCAATTCCTGCAGTTTCAATTGTTTTTGTTATGCCACAGGCACAAACACAATGCTTACAATTATTAATTTCCTTTATAGTTGAACAAAGGAAAGAACAAAATACAAAACCAACTAAAAGTGTGCTTTAGTTCAGTTTCCTTCTCACCACCAGAAGTTCGTCCCACAGATTATGTGTTTGAGAGTTGGCTTGTGTCTGGGAGCTCTTCTTTTAATGCAGGAAGTCTGAAGCATATCACTTCCAGAATGAACAGAAAGTCCCATCCTAGGGCACCCCGGGCTAGATCTGTTTTAGCATGCAACTGAGTGCAGCAAGAGCAGATTGTTAGAACAAAGGATTTGGGGCAGAAGCATGTGTGGTTTGTGGGGGTTTGCTTCAAACCAGGTTGAATCCTGGGTTCTGCTGATCCCTGGGTTGGGATGTTTCCCAGCTTCACGGAGTGGCCTGACTTGGACCTGTTTGTCTCCATTTGGGGCAGGGTGCATTTGTGTCTACCTGCAGTGGAACCTTCAGGGTAATAGCCTCCTGATTAAATGCAGTTTCTATACAGCAAACCCCACTTTGTGGATTAAACTGGGAAAGGCAAGGGAGGACAACAGTAGGATTTGATTCCAAGCTGCACTACTGCTCTGAATTGTAATGACAGTGTGAATAAGATGACCACAGTTATGAGAAGGTGGCCACAGCAGGATGCTGAAGGTAGGGAAGGAGATCTGCCAGGGATCTGTAAACTGGCAAGTGTAATTCTTTATTCTGTGAAACAGATAGATTAAGTTTTATGCAGTTACTTTAAAGAATCTCTTCAAGGCACGTTTTTGTGGCAGGTGAAATTAATGTGTATGAATGTTCTATATTAAAAATAAATGCATCTCTTTGCAAATCTATCTTTTGCTTTAACAAAGCAAAAACATGAAGTCCAACCATTCAGACATGTTTAGACAAGTATCATCTCCCTTGTGAAGTGCTGTCCTGGTGAACTGGATTGCGAGAACAGTGCTCTGCTGAGATTGTGGTACTTGTTGGTACTGTATGGGGCACCTGTACGTGTTCTTTGTCATCGTGGCATGCACAAGCTTAACTTGAGGCATAAAAACATGTTGCTTACTTCATTGAGAAACAGCGGTTACCTTTGTTCCTGGTTTTGCTGTAGGAGAGAAATTTCATCTTCAGAGTTGGTGAGGTGTTAAACACCACTGTTTGTCATCAATACTAGATGGAGGTCAGCCTGCCTGTGTGTAGGTGACACACTGACAGCCCTCTGAGGTGTTTCTGAGCAGCATTATGGCTTGAGCACTCAGTCTGAGCAGATGTCTCCGAGGGTGAGAGGTGGGGAACCAAGTGGTGGGCTTGGTGTACCCCAGGCAAGCTTGATTTCAGCAATTGAGAGGGAATTTAACAATTTACAGAGTTTAAAATTTTAGCACTTTCAGGTATCTCAGCAAATGAACTGAATGTTCCTTTTGTTCTGATGGGTTTTTGTCTGGAGCTTTAATTAATTATGAGGTGAAATTCTATTTGGACTGGGTCCAGGCGTGCTTACTTTTTGTATAAATGGTTGGGTTTAAAAGTCATATGAAACTTGCTTGGAGCACTTTGGATTTCATCTATTTTCTCAGCAGTTCTCAGAGAAGAAACTGGATTTAGTAAGCTGATGAAATGCAACCAGATCATGACCTGTGCTCAGTCACCAGTGTTCCATATTTAAATGCCATAGGATCACAGTATTATATTCCTGAACTGGAATAATATGATGAAGTATCTTGTGATTGTATAGAATTGTGTTTCAATGAAAATATATAAAAACCAGTAGCTTGATAAATTTCCTACCTATTTAGGGAATTTACAAAGAGTTCATGCATTGCCTTTCCTGGTGATAATAATTTTTTGTTCTTAGTGTATAAAAGCTGCAGAGCATTCATAGGAGGAGAATTTTTCCAGTAATCAGCTACTTGAATTTAAAATAGAAACATTGTTTAATAAAGAATAAAGGGAAACAGTATCTATTTCCATTTTGCAAATGAAGAATAGATTATAAACCCGGGAGCTATGTAGGTGTTTAACTCTTTTAGGGAACGGACATTTAATTATCTTCACAGTCTGGGCCTTAGAAACTGTAATTTCTTTACTACCATAAACAGTTCACCCAAAACTGTGATTAAAGGCTTAAGGAGTGTATAGTTAACTCATAAAAATATGTACATAAATTTTGCTGATTCATTGCACTGTAAAGCATATCCTTATTTATTATTATAAATTAAACTCTAATGTAGCTCATGCAAAGTCCTAAATGAGTGCCATTCTTTTTCATTAGGTAGCTCTTTAAAATCAATAATGTTTTCTTTAAGGGAAAGCTTTGGCTGTTACTAATTTAAATCTCATTAACTTTTGCCTTTTTTTTCTTTAGGGTTCAAATGGAGCTACATTTTTCATTTAGATTTGGAGCTGCAGGCTATATGTAATTCCATTTAAAAACCCAAGGTAGAAAGGAATAATGTTGGGTTAACAGTAATTTAGAGAACTAAAAATTCAGAATATTTAGCATGCAGCCTACACTTGTCATTTAGCAGTAAATGGTTTTCCCAGCATAAAGTTTGGAGATGCCTGGGCGTTTGAGAAATTCTTTCATAATTAACGTAAAGTTTGCAAAACCAGATTGAAAGTCACTCTTCTTGCACCATATTCTTTTGATTTATGTACATCTCTGTGCAGTGAAAATTTGTGAATATTCTTGAGACTCAGGGTTGTAACCCCAGTCCCCTCTGTCCGTGCCTGTGTTTGCATGTCTGTTGGTTTGGGTCTGGTGGGACACTGCTGTCATCCCTTCCATCCTTCAAGCATGTTATCTGTGCTCTCTGGAGTGCCTAGACTATTTTTAAATATATGCAAATAGAAGCAAAGAAGTGCAGGGTCTGTGATGCCTGCTGAGTAGATTTGTCTCTTCTAACAGGAGAAGCAGTTCGATAGCAACTGGGCTATTAGTGGTGCTTTTTGTTATCTTAAGTTTGTAGCTCGTTAATGAGGTTGTATTTGCTTATCTTTTTTTACTGAAGACACACTAATCAGTCCCAGGGAAGAAGGAGAAAAAAAAAATCCAATTCTCATCATTTTGATGACATACTTTGGAATATTTGGTATTAAACAATAGCAGAAAATTGCATTGTGAAGGTTTATGCAGCCCCAGGCAGTCTGAAGATGGAAAAATTAGTACAGCTTTTCAAAATAGTGGTTGGCTGGAAGGGTTCTGGCACCATGTTATTCACTGTGCATCAAAATTAACACATTACAAGCAGTGGTTATTTTCAATTATGTAAAAGCAGATGAGTCTTTGGAGAGATTAAAGCGAGATTTGTAATGGCTTAGGAGAATTCTTAAAATTGACAACTTGACACAGCATGATTTCAGATTATGTGAAATCTGGCATGAGGATATTTATATGTCTGTTTGCAGAGATTCTGTTCAAAGTCATCATGATGGAAATATTTACAATGAAGACATAATAATGTCTTTAGTATGCAAATCATTCTAATTGCATTTCTTACACTGTCAGCCTCACAGTGAAATATCATTTATTTCACAAGTGACACATGAAGAAATATGATTACATTTGTGATACTCTTATTTTTAATAGAAATGCAGCAGACAGTCTTCCTATTTGAAAAACTTCTCTTTATCAGCAGTTCCCTTAACACAGTTTGTATGACGTCTGCATCTCTTTATTTCTGCTTCCAACACAGCCTCTCTCTGTTTTATTCTTCTTCCCCTCTCACAAAGGTTTGCTGTAGGGACGTGCTTCCAGAAGTGTCGGCACCCTCTGCAGGGTGCAGAGGTTGTGGGGGAGTGCTGATCCCCGTGGGAGCTGGATGCCATCCACACCTCTGAGGCTAGACCCTGTATCTTGTGAAAACAGGAATGATTTGTTGCCATTAAATTCTGCTTTAACCTTGATAAGAGCACTTGAAAAGTGCCTTTTTTTTTTTTTTTGTGCCCCGAGAACACGTGTTAGACTGTCAGACACCTCTCACTTCACTTCCCTGTCTGTAGCCCAGAATCCTTACCCTGAGGTCACATGCCTCCTGTGTGCTTTTTCCCCTCTGGCTGGGAACAGTCATTTTCCTCTTCCCTCAGATGTAGAGCTGGACAGATGACAGTTCTGTCATCTCAACTGAAAAATCTGTCATTATGAACTGAAAGAATAATGCAGTCAAAACAATATTAAAATTGACTGGGTTGAATTAAATAGAGCATTTTTAATTGGGAATGCATCCACTCACAACACTGTGTGTCATAATTAATCCTCCCTCCTGTCCTCAGCTTCCCCAGTGGGGAATTTCCCCATGATTTGCAGAATTCTACTTACATTTAGCAGGGGTGGTGAGGGAAGGATCAAGGATCAGGGGGCAGGAGAGCCCCAGCCAGGAGCCCTCCCTGAGCAGCTGAGACAGGGACAGCCTCCCCACCCCAGGTACTGAGTATTTGCAGCCCCTCACTCATTGAGGGGCCCCTCTTTATGAAGAAGATGGATGGAAGAAGGTATCCAGCTTTGTGTGTCCTCCCTAGTCACTGTGAGTTTTTTTCTATTTAAGAATTAAAGTACTGATTTTCCATGTTTCAAAGGATGGTGTCCTAAGTGGAAAACATAGTGGTTTTTCTATGGGGTGATCCCTACAGTGGCCAATCCAGGTGCAACCACCTCAACACTTTGAACTTGTCCTCAAGCTGTTATGGCAGTCAATTCCCAAAGCTGGGGCAGGAAATGAGGGCTGGGGGTTAGGTCAAGAAACTGGGAGTGAGCAAGCAAGAAACACGACAGAAAATGAGCAGCCTCCACCTTACCTACTGAGTATTGGGTAACCAGTCAGTACCAGTGGAGAGACATCAATTAAACATGTTGCTCCAGTTATGTAATTTTTTCTGGTTTATCAGTAGCTCATGTGGAGGCTTTTATGATGAATTTCAGAGTTGTCTTTTACGGTTGTGCTGTGATGATTTAATAACAATGTGCTGATGGGTGGTGGGGCTGCAGGACAGTGTCCCACCTGGATGACATGTTGACATCCAAAGAAAAGCCTTAGGTGCCCAGGGCTCTCCAGCTCCACCCCCCCGCAGCCCAGACCCAAACTTCTGTCTTTGCCGAGCCTCCTCCCGGAGCTCAAACATCTCCGTCTCCCCATTCCTCTCAGGCTCTGCTTGGTGAAACAGGCAGCAGCTGCGTGTTTTTGCAGTGAGTTGAGGCCATTGAGGATGACAGGGGGCCCATGAATAAAACACAGACCTGTTTGTTTTGTGCCGTTCTGAGCAAATGATGTATTAGTAATGAAGTATTCGCAGTTTTGTTGCTTTTTGCTTACTAATAAATGAAAGGTTCCTGTTGCCGGGTTTTGTTTCTGGCTTATGAAGTAACAGGAAAATGTGAGGAAAAGGCTGTAAACTGGGCTGGTTTGGGGTCTGTCTGCTTTATGATGGTTCTCATTTAATGATAGTCACTGCTGTGTGTCAGCTGGAAGCAGGGCCAGTTTCTGTGGGACTTCAATCAGTGTTGGCCCTGTTCTGAGTCTCCTGAGTAAAGGCTTTGGACAATGACTGGAAGGAGGATGAAGTCCCTAGGAATGTGCCCGTGGGGGGAGCTGCAGTCCCAGTGACGACTAAATGGCCCCTCTACCTCAACGAGGGGGCATCACCAGGGCTGGGGCTGGGGCAGAGAAAGGACCCAGGAATGGGAGCCCAAGGGGGGAGACTGAGGAGTTGTACTGGTGACAAGGCCTGCTCAGGGCCACCACTCTCAAATCATCTGGAAGTGGGTTGGGACTTTGGGGGAGCTGTCAGACCATAGCAGGGAGCAGGGAGAGTTACCATCAGAGCCCCCTTTTCATGGTCTGTGTTTGTGAAATGGAAATGGGTGCGGTCCCATCAACGCAGCCCTTGTTTTCACTGGAGGTGCATAACTGGGGGATGTGGGACTGCTGGTGGATTCAGTGCTGCAGGAATTTGCAATAGGCAGGTTTTAGAAAATGCATTTGTAAATGTAAAGGTGTTCCTAAGCAAATGAGCAATGCTGTGTTACAGAGCACAGCACTTCATTACCAGTTGTTGCTTCACCTAGAGAGATGTGTCTGTAGCATAGGTAGATCTTGTAATGGCTCATTTTTCAATCATTCTTCACTTTTCTTTCTTACATGTAATTATAATGGCTTGCAATAAGGAAACCTGTATGTTTGTTTATTTTAAATAGAAGCAAGCCTTAAGAACAATGTTTACTGTTTAAAAATATCTCATTTTGAAAGCACTTCATAATTCACCGCTTACAGACATATTTTAAACAAATAGGCCTCTAACACTTCTATTCATGGTTGTCTATAAAAGCAAATGCTGTTTTTATTTATGAACGTTCCTTTTACTGAAACAGAGTTTGGTGTGTTCCAGTCAGGAGTTTCCTATTTAAATTCCGCTGAATACATGCAGATAATGAATTTAAATGAGAGGAGGAATTACTACTTAGGTTAGTGCATGGGTCACAACCTTTTCAGACAGAGGTCTTCCTGTCATGCAAGTGGAAATGGTAATTGGCTCACTGCAGCTGAAATTATCTGTGCCAGATAACAGGAGGAATGGCAAGTATGTCTTAGATATCCAAAGGTAAATATGTAGAGGCAAAGTAAATGACCAAAGCTGGTTATTTGTTGCAAGTGAATTCAGATGAACTTGACTTGTGTTCATGTGCATGTCCTGACTGAAAATTGTGCATTCTCTCTCTTTTTTTTTTTTGTTTTTAATTTTTTAATGTTACAGTGTGTTCATGCAGTAGTTCACAGATATCCAAGGCTCAAAACATTCATTCTGCCTGGTGTGTTTATGATAGGGAACTAGTTTTGTAAAGCATTTGGTAATCCTCTGATGGACTGACTACATCTTTGTAAGTTAGAAAATAAATGATCAATGAGTAGGCAGAGTATGTGCAGACCCAGATATGGATATTTGTGTGAAAGGCTCCTTTCATGTGCCTGCGAATTGGTGTTTGGTGATAGGACCAAATCATGGGATCAGGTAGGTTGGAAGAGGCCCCTGGAAATCTGGAATCTGAGCTCTTGCTCAAAGGCCTGGTGTGATGGCACAGCTGGCTGTGCAGGCCAGGCAAGTGTGTTGATCAGGTATGAGTTGCCCATGGAAATTGAGGAATTTGGGCTACCAGAAATGTCCTGCTCCAGTGTCTCAGTGAATAATTGCTTAAACCTTGTACAAATACCATGGAGGTCATCCACAGGAATAACTTAGTCCTGCTTTCCTCTTGTGGTGGGGTGTGATACTCTCCCATGGCTCTTTTGAGTCTCCTCGCTCTCTTCTTATGTCGAGTAATCTTCCTCTGCCACAGGTGAGATGTGGGAAGAGCCCTTACAGCAGACCTGGGTTACTCAAGGATTCCCCTCTGCAGACAGGGGAAGAAATTAATATAGCCTGGTGTATTCAACAGGGAGTCTGTCTTCTTAACCTAATCCAAACTCAAGAGGACTCTGCCCTGAAAGCAGATAACGCAATTCAAACTGTCCACATACTTGAAAAACAGATGAAAAATAAAATAACCTTGTGCATGTACTGCACTCTGTCTGCCCCACAGAGACTAGAAAGTTAATAGAGGTTCATTCTCTTCAATTTTTAATTCTTATTATTCACAGTTCTTTCCTACAACTCCCTTCTGGGAATAACAAGCAGTGGATATAGAGTTTTCTAATTGTGTGATTACTTGAGTCTGCAACTGCCTGATCTGGGATCTAGTTTCCATTTACTTTACCTTCAGTAACTTTATTCAAAGGGACTAATGAAAAGAGACTCATCAATTATTGAGATGAATTCAGCTTTGTTCCCAAAGTTTGCATGGTGCTAAAGACATGAAAACAGAAGTGTGTGAAAGTCTCTGTGGTTAATGTGATTGGCTGGATACTATTAAAACCATCTTGGAGAGTGTCCTTAAAGAACTCATGTATAGTCGACACCACTTAAAATATTAAATGCATATACCTTCAGGTATAAAGTGTATTTTCGGTGTGTTGCTCCTTACCTGAAATCTTGTTAGGATAAAAGTTTTATTTATAAATGCAATGGAATATTTTCAGTCTGTTTTACTCGCTAGTAGTATCAGTTACTATTCTCCCTTAGATAGCGATTCTTCTTTCTTTATATCTCCTTTGTGTGAGGATAGTTCTGTGCACCAAAGAAGTATCAGAGATGCTGGGAAATCTCTCTTTGTGCTTTTCCATCACTCATTAATTCCCTCAGGAATCTGAAGAGCTAATAAAAATGGCAATATTCATTGCACAACGTGTTAGAAAAAATTACTTTTTCCGCATTCTAGAGCCTGGAAAATGGAAGTATTTTTATTTACTAGATTTTGTGGACAATATATTAAAAAAAATGGAGTTCAAGTAGGTTTCAGAACTGGGTAAACAGCTAATTTACAGTCTTTGAGTTCATACTTGTGTTTGTACTGATTTCTTGAGTACTTGAGTTTTTCTTTTATGAACTTAAGAATTTAAACAGGAAAGTTTTGTTACTTGGTCACTCCAAGAAGCAGCTGTAATGTCAAATACCTGATCTGGCTCCTCCAGTCTAGAGTAACATACTTTTTCTGCCTAAAGTAATGTTTCCTTTCTAGTTGGATAAAGAAAAAAGGGAGATATGCAAATATCATGTTATTGCATGGCTGACTTTGAAGAAATAGAGATTAATTTATGGATCCTCAGACGACAAAAAAATTTTAGTTGTTTGGATATCTTGTTTGCCACAGATCATCCACTTGGCTTTACATCTGTAGAACAAAGAAGGAGGCTGGGCAGAGGCAGGAGTTTTGCCAATGAACTTCCCCACAACTCTTCCAAATCTGTTGCCCCATTGCAGGAGGAGAACTGGAGCAGGAAGGATGGGCCAGGCAGTGCCAGAGGGGCTGAGAAGCCAGGACAGGCTGGGGCACATTCCTTGAACCCATGTATGGGACTTCACAAAATACATGAAATCATGAAGCCATGATTTCTTTATTGTTCATGTCCTGGCTCTACTGCTGTTGATTTTCAAGGTGCCTTTTACATTGTTTTCTAACATGGTGACAGCTGTGGAGAATCAAGGCATTATATTGAATATTTAAAACCAAGCTGCTTTTATAAGTTCCAGTTTCTGTTTACTTCAACACAGGCTCTTTAAAAACCTGCCAGATACTGAAGTGATTAGGAGATCAAGGTCACCAAACACTCATTTTTAAGGTAAATATGCTGCATTTTAAGCAGTTGGTTTAGTGCCCTCTCTCTCTGTGCTCAGCAGAGCGATCTGCTCCACGCAAAGAGCACAGCTTTGGAAGGGCACTTCAGATTCCATCTGTCTCCAGGAACATCTGACTTGGAAGAGGTAGCAAAGAATATGATGAGAACAGAGATTTTCTTTCCCTCACAGAATGTGTCTCAGAGCTCTCTGTCCCCAGCAAAATCTTAACCTGCCAGCTGTGATTTGCTCTTCTCTCCATCAGCAAGCATTCCCAAAAGCCCCTGTGATAAGGTGCCACCTGAAAAGCTGGCTCTGACAAGTGCTACAGGATGAAATGCCCCTGTCCAGTCACTTCTACTGACACTGCTGCAGCATTTTTGTTCTTCAAGTATGATTTCTAAGTCTTGACCTCATTAATATGCCATTGCTCCTGGAAGCTGAGACTTTGTTCAGGTTTTTTTCTCTCCCTAGAGAATTCGGGTGATCTACTAGTATATTTTCTTTTGCATTTTCAATATAAGACTGAAATGCTCCTGGCACCATATGCATATGTAATTCAGAGCAGAGCAATCCGTGGTTATTTGAACCTCTGGCGATATATATTTACAGTGTGTTTGACCTCAAAGGAAATGATGAGTGTTCGACTGGAATATTTGACATTTGAGTTGGGTTGTTTAGCTGCATATCATAAGAAAAACTGGTCAAAAAAATGAAGCAAGCACAAGACTTAAAAACCTTTTGGTCCATCTTATAGAAATTTGAAGGTTTGATCAAAATTTGGAAATATATCAGATAATGTGTATGTATAACTAAATGCATTTTTCCTTATTTATGACCCAGATTTGGATAAATATTTGCATGTTGCTAAATCTAGTAAAGTAGGCTTTTTGCACTTATCAGTACTTGCTTTAGGAATTCTGGAATATTTGCACTTTTGCGTGTCCTGAAAGTCCCAAACTTTTTCACCAGTAAATTTGAATGGTCTGCTTCTTGCTAGAAAAAAATCAGAAAGTAGAGATCAGAGTATAGAAACTACAAAGTCTGTGGGTGATCGTCCTCTTAGCTGTTGTGTTTCTATAGCAAAATAATCTTGGTTTATTGCTGAAACAAGATGTTACTGTGATAGAAATTAACTAGTTGGAGTTGTTAACAGGGTAGCAGGAGAAGCATGGCAAAATTCACCCATCTTGGATCATGATAAACTTGTTTTTTTCCTCAAGATTGGTGGTTTTCTAATTGGTCTTATCTCCAACAGATACATTTTTGATTTACTGTATTTCTCAGGGGACAACTATTTGTATTTTTTTTCTAAAATGCAGTTTAAAATTTGAGCATAGTCAGAGTCAAAACCAAAAGTCCACTTGACTCAGAGAAGGGTAAAACTGTAACTCACAGAAAAGAAACATCACAGACACTTTACCTGAACTTCCCCCTCCTTTCCTGCCTGCTATTTGCAGTCACTCCTCTGCTGCTGGAGAAGGGCACTCTCCACATCTTCCTGAAGTACCGCCAGTACGGACAACTCCTTCTCCCCTGTAAAACTGGGTAACTTGCTCTCTGTGTTGGAGATATCAGCTCAGATATCTTTAGTTAGAGTGGATTTTTATTAATAGCTGTCAGAGCGTCCTTTGGCCATCCAGTTTGGTAGGTCAGCCAAGCTGAGGGAGCTCCACACGCAAAGAGCTTACCCTGCTTCGGAGGTGACATCCATTATTTTGAAGAGTGAGCAAAGTGGTCAATGGACTGTTTTATTTGAAATGTGTTCTCTGACCAGCAAATGTGTCTCTGAACATCGGAGTATTTAAAGATTACTCCAAAGGGGGGGGGGTGGTGTCTGTCAGTTTTTAGGCGGTTCAGCTCCCTGACAGGGCTCATGGTGTGAGGAGCAGGGGACCACATGCTGGGCTCTGCTGACTGTCAGGTCTCACGTGGCAGTGCCAGGCTGTGATGAGATGCTGGCAGGGGTCTGCAAGCACCACAGCAGCATTAGCATAGTGTAGCCAGAAAGCCAGAGATGTGAAACCAATTATGCATGGCAAGGCTGATCCAATACCCTGACCCTTGTGAAGATCACGTCCGGCCAAAGCTGTTAAAGGTTTTACTGTGTTTGCTCAAATGCAGGACGTGTTCCCTCTTCTCCAGAATCAAGATCTGAAAATACCAAGTTGCCAAAAATTCATTGCCTGTAACTGATTTCTCTCCTTTAAGATTCTAAAAAATTTGCATCCCTCTTTGGACATCCTTAATGGAGTGCATCTATCATTCCTACATGTCTGCAGAGCCCGAGTATGGTGGATATCAGTTCCTGGACTCTGCTGTTCTACAGCTAATATGTACATAAAAATATAACTCTTATATTAGAGGAATGGTAATTTTATTTCTGACTATGTACCTGCAGTCACAAGCATTGCTTGCTTTGTGGAGCAATAAATTTAATACATTAGCTGGGTTTTTTTAATTATTTATTTGTAGATGATTTCAATTTAAAATGAGATTTTCAGGTAACAAGGTAGGCAAACATGTTTAACAATGCCATGATATAAATTGCTGTAGGTGACAGATCCCTACAAAAATTATAACAGGCAGATTCGCTATGCAAAAAATTATTTATATGGCAGCAATCAGAAAGACAAATTACTCAGAGACTATGTACATGCTCCTCTGTAATTGCTCATAAATTATATGGTTCATGTTAAAATGCATCTAGACTCCCTAGACAGTGAGATTTATTTAAAATAAGAGTAATGGGAAATTATCAGGAAATGTTGAGGAAGACGATGCAGTACACGCTTTGGGTTGATTGTTGACATAAAAGTAAGTTATTGTCAGCCAACTTAAACTCTTACTTACTTAATAATTTTGAAACCTTCATTCTCAATTCACTCTCTCCTCAGGTTGCATTAGCCTGGCTAGATAACTGGGATGGGCTCAGTGGGGCTCTGCCATGATTCACTGCTGCTGTGTTTCCCAGCCCCCGGGGACACACTGGGACTCTCTCCTGCACCCGTGCAGGGCTCTCGTGTACCTGAACACTTTCGTGTTCTACACAAGAGGGTGGAATTAGTCACTTGGGGCAGAAGTTACGCTGAGGGAGTGGGGACACTGACTGATGGGCAAACCTCTTTTCCTCAGGAACCTGGGCTAAAAAGGGGACAGTTTTTTTCCATAGTCTCTCAGTGCTCCAAATCTAAAATAAAAAATATTTCAAAAAATTATTGAAGGTTTCTAAAGTACACCCAGAACATACAGGATTTAATTTGAGTTGGCTTTCAGTCAGGCATTTACCAGGTGATTATAGGGTAGCAGAGAAATAGCTTATATACATTTATTATGTAGTAAGTTCCTCTCTCTAATGCCGTTATTTTTCTCTTCTTACCACCCTGATTATATTACATATTGAGAGCCAGCCCCAAAAAAATGACAGCAAACTTTGTTCTGGATAATGGAGTGCTGGACTCCACCTAAGCAGCTCCAGTCATTTGTAATGACAGCTTGGAGAATACTCCAAAAGAATCTAACAATGCTCACGCTCCAGTGACTGACAGCACGGCAAGAGGAAAAATTCCAGCTTCCATGTGAGTGCAGGGAGCCTGACCTAGATTTTAGCCTCTACAGCTTCATAAGAGGAAACATTCTTGACTGTGTATTTAACAAGAAAAAAAAGAGTGAGGGGAAAAAAGTCATCTCCTGTTTGATTAGTCTCTCTTCAATAATTAAGATTTAGTCAAGTCGGTCTGTGAGACTTCTGCCCTCCGCAGATGTCACCAACCCTGTAATGAATGGTTGCTCCGTTCCCTGTGTGCTCTCCTCTGTAATTACCACCTCCTGACATGCTGCAGGGAGGGAGCTCTTGCAGGGGAGCAGCGGGGGCAGGCAGGGGCAATGGGCAGGCACAGCCTGCCTGCACCTTCCCCTCCACCCGGCTCCCTGTGTTGGGGTCAGCCTTGCTGTGGGCTGTGAAAATCTTCCATTTGGACACTGTTAATGGGAAAAGGGTCTCCTGTGTAAATTTCCTTTTCTTTAATTTCTTCTTCGAGATGCAGGTGCTGTGCTGGGCTCAGGTCACTGTGCCCAGTGCCGACTAGAGCGCTGGCAGTGGCCAACAGAGCACCAGCACCACTGTCTTGTTCTCCTCTGGGGGCAACTAGAGATGGATTTTAGCCACTCTAGTGACCTGCTTGTAAATAATCTTTCAAATGCCTTCCATCTCTTCCACTTCAACAAGTCAAATTTTGAAAATAAAACAGTAGAGAAGTGCACACCAGAAGGGAGAAGTTTTCAAATCAAAGTGGAAGATGAGACAGATTGAATGACACTGAAGGATGATTAGCATTAATTTGAGCTGTGCTTCGACAAGTTGTTTGATGTGGATGTGGGAGAAATTTTACTGGAATCAGAGGCATTTTCAGCTTCCAAAGCTGGATTTCCATATTGGGTCAGTACCTGACTCCATAACTCCTCCTAATTGTGACTCTGCTCTGTGAAATAAATGAAAAACTGGCACCATTCTGCTTGACCCTCAAGCTTTCCATATGTGTCTGAATGTCAGTTATTCTTTGCTGTGGTTTAACTTTGCTGAACCAGCACAGGTTTGAAAGCATTAGGTGATGTGACAGGATTCGATTGACACAAGATTGACAGGATTAATTAGTCTGGGTCTGAATTCCAGTTCTGGGCACCCCTATTCATTTCAGCTGAGACTTTTGTGTCTTTGCTAAAGTGCAGGAGGAAGGGTGCCTTTGAGAATATCTGTGTGTCGTGGAGAACAAGGGATGAGCCATCTGGAGAGCTCAGCATTGCCTTTCACATCCCTCACTGAGAGAAAGTGACTGTGAGCTCTGCACTGCTCTTTAATTGTAAATCACACCAGCCTAAAGAGCAGGGCTTATAAAAAGCACAGAGTTTTGTGAGGAAGCTCTGTATGGAGTACAATGATATCTGCTCGATGTAAAAGACTTCAGTCCACTCTATAAAATAATTCTATAAAAGAACCGGGCTTTAACATAAAAGTGGATTGGATGGGGTTGTAGGATTGGGAGAACCAGCTCTGCTGCTGGTTGCCCATGTCTGTGTAACAGTGATGCAGAGAGAGGCCAGTGCGGTGTTTCCTGGGGTCCTGACAAGGGCGTGTTCGAGTTACAACGTGCAGCTTTGGTCACAGTGAAGGATGTTATAAACCTGGAGGGGATGCACTGAGAGCAAATACTTCTGTGCAGGATTTTCAATTAATTATTATCCAAACTTGTCCTGTTGTGTGTGGCACTAAGTGTGAGAGGGTGAACACAGAGGAAGCAGTGATGCTGCAGCAGTGAGGAAAACAAGAGTCAGTAAATTGCTGATGGCCCTTCAGTTGATGTCATTAACAGCAGCTGTTAAAAGCAAGAAGCAATGAATTTTAGTTTAAAGCAACGGGATGTTTTCATCAAAATGAAAATGAAAATTGAAGTTAACCAAAACTGTGTGTACATAACTTCAGGTGAAGGATTTGGTTTGGGGACTTTTCTTGATGAGAAGTCAGCTGGCACAACCAGCTGCTGTGTTTGTACCTGCCAGCAGGGTGGGGGCAGGAGCAGGGAACACCCTCTGGGTAGAGGTGTTCTAAGACCTCCCTTTGCCTGCCAATACCCTCGTGACCGTAGGTACATAACACAGGTTTGAGTATTGGGTTTCCCTTCCCTCCTGAGCTTATGCTAGTTTGGGGTTTTTTTACAAGTAATGTTTGTTTTGCAATGTTACATGGAAGTTATGTATCAGAAAAGTATGAAAGTGGTCAGTGTCAACAGGTTTTAAATATGGTTCAGGTGCATGGCTCATGTGATCAGAATACAGTTAAAGCCGATTTATGGCAATGGGAAAATTAAAACCCTCCATTTATCACAGGTACTTTTGAATGATGGAAGAGAAGCCTGAAAAGATGTCAGACGTAATTTAAAGGCTGTAAAAACTGCTAAAAAAAGGACCAGACCTGATATTTCCCCATGTGTAGAAATTTTGGTTTGCTGCATTTGTTTAGGAAGTAAATTAAAAAATCACTTGAAGAGTGCATGCTATTGAAGATGTATATGAAATCAAGAGTGTATAAGGATATCCAACATTTATAGTTTGAGAATTAATGTTGTAAATGCAGAAGAGGCAAACTGAGCATTACTTGGTTGAATTTGAGGTAGCTGCATGAAGGGTAAAGATGCTCCACTTACTTGTAGCTGAATATGATCAATAAATTCTGAAAACTACATATTTAATCAAGTCTATTAATTTTAGGTAATGTGTTTGCCTATTGATGATCTGCCTTTGAATTCTTTGTCCTTGGTTATGTTCTTGGTTGACTTTCAAACTTACGATTTTTTCAACAATGAGAAAGATTGAACTAGAAGGTCTCTGATAATTGAGGGGGGAGTTACACATGGATACGTATTCGTGTTCTAGGATTTTATTGTAACTAAGATAATAATAAAGGGAGAAAAAATTGTAGGGAAAAGTAATCTTTTATTTAACTGGCTGACATATATTAATTTTACAAGTGAAATATCAAGAAAACTGTTTGAAAAATTTTTACTGAACAGAACATCAAAAGATCTCTTTTCTTGTTTGTACAACTCCTATATTAATCTTGATTGTACAGGCAGCAAGTAGTAATTGTATCCTGTTGTGTGTAATACACATCTCTACAGTGTGAGTAGGCTGTAGAAAAGAAAAAAGTTCTGTGGAACTGCCTCAAAAAGAAAATGATAAATGTCACATCTGTTATTTGGGGTTTTTTTGCATAACGTAATTAGCAGAGGTGGATGGAAAAGTTTTAAGGGATAAGATTGGCATCAGATGCCAATGTACATTTTCCTCCAACAACAAAATGAAGATTTCAAAACTAGTTTACAGAGGCAAATAGTTAAGGTGAAACATTTAGTTTATTTAATAAAAAATTAGTGCTTTGGAGATGAAAGTAGTGATATTCTAAAGAAGTGTTCAACGGCTCAATGTGTTCTATTTATTGCCTGCAAATTCACAGTTACATGTAATGAAAAAAGGTGTATGAAACCCTAATTGCCAATAGTTGCTTTACATTTTTCGTATTGCCATAAAACAAAGGTTCTTTTCTTTTAGTGTATTTCTTTTCTTTGCATTGTATTTCACAAGCGTCCTTGAACTATATTGAAAAATATATCTGTGTCTAATATTTCTTTATTATTGTTTTGCTTTCAGTTGATGGTTGCATTGACTGGTCAGTGGATCTCAAGACATACATGGCTTTGGCAGGTGAACCAGTCCGAGTGAAATGTGCCCTTTTCTACAGCTATATCAGAACTAATTATAGCATGGCCCAAAGCACAGGTCTTAGGCTTATGTGGTACAAAAACAAAGGAGATTTAGAAGAACCCATTATATTTTCCGAAGTTAGGATGAGCAAGGATGAAGATTCCATATGGTTTCACTCGGTTGAGTTGCAAGACAGTGGTTTCTACACATGTGTTCTAAGGTGGGTATTGTGTTAAAGTCTAAGTAAGAATGTATGGATTGTCTTGGTTAAAAATATGTTTAATTTTAGCTATCAGGATCGAGATATTCATCCAGCTAATATATAATCATTTTTATTCTCATAATTATATATGTCACATAATGCTTTGTCTCAAAATTAGTTTCCCTAGTAATTACAGTTACCTTGTCCAATAGCTGTAATTAATGTGCTTTCACTTAATTACTTCTTTTTTTTAAGTCCAACATTTGCAAATTCTCAATTTGCCATAAATCTTCAGAACTTGATACTTCTTAAATCGTGAAGTATTTTGGTTAAGTAATGTTCTCTTTCAAATCCTCTGAGTTATTCGAGAGTTACAGTTTGAATTATTCTGATGGGGTTAGGCCATGGGGAGTTACAGTTCTGTCTGGTTTTGAAGAAATGTGTATTTTAATATACAGTTATGATTTGTCATAAATTTGAGCAGACCTCGTTTGGTAAGGCACCAAAATGCATGTCTCAGAAGTATTTTGGAACTGTTGGATGAGCCTTAAATTAAACATGTGCTGGAGCTCGTGATTTCCATCATGTGGATGTTGATGTCAGCTCTATGCCTAAAACAAGAAGATAAAAAAAGTAGAATTCTTTAAGAATGAATGAATAAATATTCCTTAAATGATCCAGTTCTGAATTAAACGGAGTTTGCAGATACTTTTTATGATTTGGTTTTAAACTGTTTAGTTTCAGAGAACGAAGCTTGCATCATCCTTCTCTGCTGTTCCATACTGAAATTAAACATGTTTGATGAATTTAATATCAAATATTGCAGTAAAATAACAGCACTGTTCAGAACCCAGAATTTGCTCTCTCTCCATCTCTGTTGACTTGCTGTCTCAGCTGCCTCAGACCATTTTGATCCCGAGGAACGCTACTGAAATCAAAGATTGTGCTGTGGGGCCTGGTGGTTCTACTGGGCACCAATGTCCAGTTTAAATATCAGATGCATCTGCCAAACTTACCATTAAGTCTGTGTGGCAGCCTTTGGAGTTATTCTTTTATTAGCTACTCTGTCACAGGTTGGGTGTGCTGTGAACTCCTTGATTTTGAAATGTTACGGTGAGATGGTGATTTACATGTCTCGAGGGAGCTGTCCTTTTTTCATGAGAAGTCACTGTTGTGATAATCAAGTTACTAGTTTAATACTCTGAATATTTTTATGCAAATCCTTTGTGAACAATGAAGAATTGATCTTGGATCAAATTCTGGGACGTACTTTTTTCCAGGAAATTTCAAAACTCTGCTCATTTACATGACAAAGTAGTTTTGGTAACAAATGGGCAAGTTCTTGAATAATTCGTGGCTTCTCCTCATTGTCAGCTAAAAACTATATGACATGCTTCTTGGAAGGCATTATACAGCAACAAGATCTTCCTTGTCAGTTATGCAGTTTTCCTGCTTTGACTAGAACTTTCTTATATAATTACAGATATTTTTGCCTTTTTCATATTTATGTCAGAGTGCAGAATATAATGTGTGTTGGTTGCAGATAAAAGACTATATTTCTTCCTTTACTGAATTATTTTTTCTTCCAAAAATGGGGTAACGTATCCTTGCTGTTACTGTTTATGAAACCCTGGGTGGCTTAAAATAGCAGACAAAATAGCAATAGTAATTGATTTTAATATCATTAAAATTGAGCTAGATGTTATGTTCTGAAATGATGATCACACTTTTGTGGGAGACTATCCACATCATTGACTGTGTAATTTCAGCCTTATTAATCCATTTTTTGGAGGGGGATAAGCAGATGTTTGCGTTTTAGTCATTAACCAGGATCACCTACTTTATGAGAATTAAGAGGTCACAAATGAGAGCAGTAATTTTAGAATATGATTTTATTTTCTAGAAGCATTAACAGTTTCTGTTACAAATGCTGTCTTTTGTAGACTGAGTGAACAGAGATAGAACTCGATGCACTGGAAATGTGCCCATCAGTGTGCAACACTGGGTTTAGGGTTGCATGCATAGTTGAATCTTTTGGTTTGGTAGCTGAAAGAAAAAAATTGGGGAGAAAAATGCTTTTGATTCAAGATAAATTTAAAACTTCTGCAGTGTTTCTCAAGAAAGAAGTTTTCATTTAGGTTCTCTAAGAGAAAATCAGGATCAATTCAATTCTGAATTGATGTCTTTCTAGCCGCTCTCTAAGGATGGGTGAAGCCCTGGTGCAATTTCCCGTGCTATCCAAAGGGTCACGTCCCACATTGCATGTCCCAGTGGCCAGGCTGTGCTGAGTTCCACTACTTCAAGTCTCTTGCCTTAGAACTGTTTTGTCTGTTATTTGTACTTGTCTTTGCAAAAGTGTGCAAAGTGAGATTGTTGGATGTGGTGCTAAGACCAAGGGGAGACAAGGGATCCTTGTCCCAGAAGCAGTTTATGGCTTGAAAGAAAGGACAGTCTCAAACTGTGAAGATCTTTTCTGATAAAAGGGAATTGAACACCAAGGCTTTTCAGTAAGTTGTACATAAAGGATATCTCAGGCAATAGTGAGAGCTTTGCTAATTCACTCTCCCCCAACTTGTTACTTTTTTCCCAGTCAACACAACATGACACATAAAAAACTGTATGGGGAAAATATCAACTGCACTTTTCACTGAATTTCTTATTTGTTGAGTGTCTTCACAATTCTATAAGAAACCCCAAACCTATTTTTCAAGAAGCTGCATCATCTGCTTGCTCATGTGTGCTTGTAGGATCAAGGCATGAGTATCAGTGAAGCAATTGGAAGGAATTTTTTAGAAGTTGGTTGAAAAGGGTGTGTATGAGCAGGTGAAGGAGAGGCTGATATGACAGTGATTTGGAGATGGGTAAAAATTAAATGTGTCAGTTAATTCTTTCTTATACACAATTGTCATCTCAATAATCATAATGTCTGTTTTGTAAAAGAACCTGTAATACTGAATAAAATTAAGGAGTATTAGACCAACCATAATAAGAGGTTGCTTCTCCAGGCTGAAAAGGTCTGATATCATAATTTAAATGTTTCCTCTCCTTTATTAACCAGTTAGACATTGTTGCTTAGACAGATGTGGGGGTGTGTGTACAATAGGAGGAAGTTATTGTTGCATTAAAACCTACTTCTCCCTTCTCACAATACATTTTAGCATTGAGCTGACACTCAAATGCAAACCAAATTGTGGTATTTTTCTCCAGTGTTAAGCATGGATGTAACATATTAAAGGGTCCTAATTCTGCAAGGACTTTTAAGGAAGTGGAGAGTTGAGCTGTGTTAGCTAATCCATATAAATTCCATGAATCTGCTTTGTTCTTGGGTGTCTTTTCTGTGTAAAATCAGAGATTTGGATAAATCTGTTTTTCACTGCATCATTGGTATCATGACTTTACTGCCCAATAGGGAAATGCTGTGTTCTGGAGGTCTCTTTGCAGTACAGGCCCTGGATATACCATTAATCTTCCAGCACCCAGCAATGCTACTTTCAGATAAAGCTGTCAACATATCTTTTACAGAGGTTTGATGTTCTGGGGTGTTCCCATCAGCACTCTGGATCACAGCTTCTTCACTGAAGCATTCAGAGATAAGCACTCCAAAACCAAACATGGAAACTCAACCAGATCTAAATGCAGAACTTTAGGGTGGCCCTAAAGTTCTGAGTATGTAGGACAGTCATTTGCCAGATCACGTGCTACTTTTTCTCTCTGAACAAATACATCTGTTTTTCTGTGTTAAAAGCCTGTTTTTTAAGAGGGAACAAAAACTGGGACAACTTAAATCTTAACCTGGTAAAAGAAGAGAAGATAAGATGGGGAAGAAATCTCAGCAAGTTTAGCCCAAATTTGCCCTCATCAAGGGACTGCTCCTGGAAACCTTTCTTCTAACTAGTCCCAGCTCCAAGAGAAACTCTAGTGAGCATTTAAAGAATAAAACCAGTAAGAGTAAAAATATTAGTGCACATTTGCTGTTAATTAACTGTTGGTGAAATAAAATAACTCAATTCCCATAATGTCAATCAGGAGGGTAGAAAGTCTGGGCCTTCAGTGGGTGCAGGAAAGCAGGGGGTGGAGGTTTGTGGTTCACCAGACTGGCTGATGGAGCTAAGCCTTGATTTTTGTACAGGATGCAGAATAAAAAGGGAGTGAGGGCCTTGAATGCCTATGAGGGAATAAGTTTGCAGATCTTTAATACCAGCATTTGATGCCAGAGAACTGCCGACAAATCAAGTTAGGAAATCTGTGTATCCTTTTTCCCTTTACTGTGTCCCTGTCTGCACAGTTCTTAATGGAGAGCAGCATTGGTATGGACATGCACAGAAGAATTGAGCCTTTGCTGAGCCATTGGTGAAATACTGAGATATTACTTTCTGAGCAGTAATAAAATAGACCAATAGTAGATTTTAAGCCTTCTGGCTTCTGAATGTCTGTGGAGCACATGACCAGCAACTCCAAATCAGATTTAGGCAGCCTGGAGGGCTGGCAGTAAAACTTCATCTGTGGCACAACCTCTGTGCTCTCACTTCAGAGGGTGTTAGGGGGAGCTGAGGGGCTTGTTTCAGATGCCTACAATCTGGACTGCAGAATGCACCCATCATCCCAGGAAAAGCTGCACCATTTTCTGAGTGCTGAATGTCTGGGTTTGGACACAAAGAAAGGCCAAACAAGAATGTTGAACTAAATCACGATGTAAAAATCTGCAGGGGTAAGGTTGCTTTCCTGCAGCCATCTCTCATGGTTTTTGCAATATGTGTTTTAATACAGTTGTTAATTTTGTTGGTGGCAATACAGACTGTTTCATTTTCACTTGCTTTGGCTTTATTCAGTGCTAACCTGCTCATGACAAAGGTGATTTTGTATCTCAAATCCCTTTCAGTTGCAGTGTTGTAGTTCCAGTGGTCCCAGGCATGTCTATAGAAGCAGTTACATCTCACATTTGGAGCAACTGCATTCAGCACAGGCTTCCCAGGCTCTGTGTGACACTAACATTAAATGTCACACATTAAAAGTGTGTGACATTTGCCACAATAAAATTGACTGATTCTGTATAAACAAAATCCCTGTGAGATATGGAATTCAATACTTCAATTCAGTGCTAGAGCAGATACATTATAGTCAGTATGATTCATGATAAAATAAAAATTTTTGAGTTTTTATCACTGAGATATAATGTTTTTGGCATTATCAAAATGCAGGGGAAAGTAGAATCAGAATGCTTCTACTTTTGTATCTAAAATTGTGTATAGACTGATGGTGCTCCTGCAAATCATTTTGATGACACTGTCTTTATTGAGAGAAATCAGTTCTATCTATTCTTTGCAGAAAAACAAAGATTTGTTTCTTTTCCCTGGTGATATGTATATTTCCGCTCACTCACCCTCCTTCTCTAAAACTTTAAAAGAGAAATTATTCATCCTCTGTCTTTCTGAAAGCCAATGTTTACTGTTGATGAGAAGCTGCAAGAACAGTCAGGGCTTCAGGCAGAAATGCCCGTGTTGCTCTGTGGTTGGAGGGCGTCCAGTGACTTCCCTGTTGCGGCAGCATGTACAAGGATGAGAATATTGTGTATCCTTCAGTTTTCCTAATAGTGAAATCCCAGCTTTAGATACCTTTAACATGACTGACATTACTTTGCAGCCTGTACAGATTGTCATAGCGAAAGCTCCCTGTGCTGCAGTGCCTCACTGGCGTTTCAGTTCACTGTCACTGGTTGCTTGTGAAGAAGGGCCTTCCCTGGTGGGCTTCCAGCCTTGCCTAGGGGAGAGAAAGGATGCAAAGTGGAGGAACTGCTTCCTCATGCAGTCCACTCTGCATGCAGGAGACCTGCTGCCAAGATATTGTTCAGCCCTCCTCAGCCACCTCCTCTCCAACACATCAGGGAGTTTATATTTCTCTTTTGTTCTCCACATAACAATGGGGGAGAATGTGCTCCTCCTGTTGGAACCCACGTTGAGCCAGCTGTGACTATAACATGTCAGTAGACAATGTTTTCTGTGTCCTGTGAGTGGACAGACACTTGGAAGGTTTCCTGAGGAAATCCATCATTCCCAAAGTACAAGGTGACAGAACCATAGGGAGTTAAGCTAATATTTGGTGAGTGATCCTGGAAGATAATTTCTTCTTTTCTGGCCACCACTTAAGGGAATACACAGCCAGGAGGACTCAGTTGCAGGACTCAAACAGCTTTGGTTTCAAATTGACATGAGGACAACTTCATGGTTCTTCATGATAGCATTCTGTGTACACCCTATGAGACAATAACTGATCCACTGGTTTACGTGCTCAATTGCCCACACACAAACAGAGCAGGACTTGCCTTTCAACATTGCATCTACAAAACTGGACTTAGATGCAGGATGTGCTCCACAAGTTTTATTCCCCAAGGCAATGAAATCAGTGAGATTTAGCAAAGCAGACAAGTCTGATGGGTGTCCTGAATGCAACTTTTGTTTTGTGTGCTAGGTGTCCAATGAAAAAAAGCATAGAGGAGTAAATACAGGAATTCACACTCTGTGTGGTTTGGAAGACATAGAAGAGAACGTGTTCAGTGCTCTCAGAAACAGAGTATTGCAAATGCAAAATTATTGGAAGGGGATTTCTTAGTACTGTCCTGGGAGCAGTTGTTCCTGTGCCTCAGATTTATGTCATTTGTAATGGGGCTTTTCAGTAAGACAATATAATTTAACAGTAATATCCAGAGTTCTAATACAAAAGTGTTAGGAAATAAATGAAAAGGGCTTAGTCATTTGCAGTAGCAAACTTTAGAGTAACTCGCTGCGTTGTAATTCTTAAGGGCAAGGAAGAAATTTTCCCTGAGAGCAAACCCAACCAATTACAGGATTTCTTCTACTGGAACAGGATGTGCTGAAGCTGAGAGAGACCACATGGATTGTGATATGCTGAGATAGCATGGTGTTCTTTTAGCTTCTGCATTTCAATTGTGTTCTGCATTATATTTTCACATATTCATTTCTAACATTTAATAACTAACATTAATGAAGACTTAAAAAAAAATCCAACCCAAAAACAAGGGACACCATTGGCCTGTGTGATTCAACTTAAATGTTAGGAGATTTTCTCTTTTTGCCTGAGTAGCTCCTGCTGGAATGACTGACTAGTGATTTGCTTTTGAATTGCTTCTGTCACGAGGCAGAGGTCATCAGGACAAGTGCATGCATTTGTGAAGGCAACCAGAAAAGAAATAGCTCCTCCTGACCCATAACCATGTACAAATCAGGCTGGCTGTCACTTACCATTCTCAGAGAGACTTAAAAAGCGTGATACTACAGATTAGCCCCGAATTTTCAGATCACGGCCTTGCTCTTACAGGCTGTATCACTGGCTGTAGTAGGAACACCCTGACATTTTTGTGTCACATTTCACTCTTAATAAGGATGTGAGCTGAAATCCAACTTAAACTTAGATCTAAGCTTTGGTGGGAGAGACCCAACCGTGAGCAGCTCTACCCAACTGCCCTATCCAAACATCTTTTCTTCTCCATCCCAGTATCTAAGAAGCGTGAAGATTCTCTAAAAGGAGCTAAACTCACAGTGAGGATTAGAGGTCTTGCTTTTAAGTGCCTCTGGTGAGAACTATACTGTTGATGTTTAACTTGAGGAGACATCCCTGGATATCTGTTTTTCAAGCTGTCATTAATGTGAGCTTTTTAAAATTACCTTTCAGTGACTTTGCTCAGGTCTTTCTTTTGAAGAGTAATGGGAAAGCCTTTCTTCACTGTAAAACATGGGCCTCTGGGACATCTAGTGTGTTTTAGTCAAGCTCAAATTGTCTTGTTTTTAGTGAGTCTTGTGTAGAGATTGAATCTTAGGAGAAAAGAAGTGCAGAAAGAATAAAAATTCTTCATGAGTGATGGATTAGCTCTGCACAAATACTTTTTCTACTTGAAGGGAATGCAGCCTTGAATGGTAGCTCTGTCTGGATTCACAACCCAGGTCTCTGTTGGAGGATCAAAGGAAGTAGAGATAATATAATGTTGGATTTGTAACATCGTTCTGTTGTAGTACTTCTGAGATCATACTTCCATGATGTTATTTTCATTTACTAGGAGGATCTTGAATCAAACACTAAATAAAGGTAACGTGGGATTAGGATTTCTCCTTAGCAGGCACAGGAGCTAGTATTAGAATTACTGTTATAACAGCAACGAGCAAGCAAAAAACAGGACAGGAGTGTTTGGAGCTGTACCAAGGCCAGGTACCACACATGTGAGCTGCAGAATCACTGCACCTCATGGCCTGTGATTGAGGGAGCAACTACAGCAGTGCCAGCCATCTGTTAAATTGTTCTACTCAGATGTTGCTCTTTCACTTGACAAACTGATAAGAATTAAAAATCCAAAAACTTTGAAGGGTCTGTGATTTGTAACCTCCAACAGTCACTTTCTCCATGTTCAGGAAACTGATCTTTTCCAGACAATAACCTCAAACATGTAGCAGTGGTAGTCACTGAGAAATAAGTTAGCACTTGAAGGAAACCTTGGAAGAGTAAGTAATAATCCATTTGTTTTTAAGATGTTACGTTTTTGTGATCTAAAAAATACAATGGTAACAAATAACTCGTTTTTCTTTAAGGCGATCACCAAACCATGACCTTGGTAACCATTATGTGAAGTGTAAAATTTGGACAGGAATAAATTTATAAAACTCTCATGAAGAGAGAGGAAAACAATCAAATGCTCAATTAAGTCTGAAAGCTGATAACACAGCACATTTATAGAGCAGCCAGTAGTGGATCTGGGCATGCATTAATGCTGTGAACCTTCAGATGGACAAAGACAGTTGGTGGTGTAGTTATTGCTGTTACTGTTCTAACTCAAAATGAGCAAAGAGGAATGTATGTGCTGGTTTATACAGTCCTTCAGTTAGTGAGCCAATAAAAATGTCATTAAAACAGCCAGAGTGTTAAGGTACACGGAGAGAGATCTAAGCCTGAGCTGTGCTGTCTCCTGAGCACTGCTTTGATAAATACACTTTCCAGCTTTTGGATCTACCCTCAAAGTATTAGAATGTAATAAAAACCAAGTGCAATGAAAAATTAACCTGCAAGGGAGAAAATCCCATTGTGAATCCCTTTGTATAAATGTGCAATTCAAATTTGGGTGGGGTTTTTCAATCTAGAAGATATAAAATATTCAACCCCTTTTCTGCCTCCTTTCTCTTTATAAGAAAATGAATAAATGGGGGTGGGGGGAGATTCTGTGTATACTAGAGCCAAAATTGTTTTGCTTGACTCTTTTAACAAACACCCTCACTTAGCAGAAACACAAATGCCAAAAAACTTTTTTTCCAAAGCTGTGAATATTTCCTCTGATTTTAATTCAGCCTTAGGGCTGATGAATTGTCTTGAATCCAAAACAAGATGAAAAATAATTTAGGGATTGACACTCCAATTTCAAATATCCTTCTTATCCATTTCTTTACATCATCCCTTTTTCCCTCTTGCCTTTACTTCCAAGCCAAACTCACAGTTTTGCTTGCTTTTGTTTTGAGACCTGTTAAACTCCCTTGGTTTTCCCTGGGGTTTTCTGTTGGATTTGGAGCTGGCTTCAGTTTGTGGTTCAGTGCCAGTTCCAAGTGGCCTGGGGATTACAGATGCCTTGCCACCAAAACAAAGGAATCTGCTTTGTGAACTCTGGCAGAGCGAAACCCATCCTATTTCCAGTCAAGGGAGTAGGCCCAGTGTGTAACTAGTCCCTTGAAAAAGAGAATTACAGATCTTAGTTTCAGTGTGAAAATATAAGACAATTTTTTTTCTTTGTACTGTGGAGTGATTCTTTCTTTTCTTCCCTCTTCCTGTTCCCCATATGACCACTGCTACCTCTTGTAGAAATGGAATCCATTGGAAATCAACTCCTGTGGAAAGCGAATGGTTTGGCAACCTTTCAAAAAAGACAGATTATCAAAAAATGCACTTTCAGACTCATAGGTTATTTCCTTTGCATGTATGTGCAAAAGGTTCTGCAGCCTGACAGGTTAATTTGGGTTCATATATTCTCTACTGAGAAACAACTCTTCTTGTCTGGCCTTGCAATACTAAGATCATCACTGGAAGCCCTCCAGCATCTTCCTCATCCACATGGGAGATACTTCCTTTTTATTCCTTTTGGCCACTGATTCTGACAGCAGAACCCAGGTTACTAGCCTTGATTTTGTTATCTACTGTTCTTTTTGTGTCCAGCTTTCCTCATTAAATATGAACATACAACTGTATATATATATAATATATATATATTATATATGTAACAAGTAATGGCCCTGAGATTGCCTCAATTGGTTAGAACATGGTGCTAATATTGCCAGGGGAGATTGCCTCAATTGGTTAGAATATGGTGCTAATTTTGCCAGGGGAGATTGCCTCAGTTGGTTAGTACATGGTGCTAATATTGCCAGGGTCATGGGTTTGATCCCTTTATGGGCCATTCACTTAAGAACTGGACTTGTGGGTCCCTTCCAGCTCAGAATATTCTGTGACTCAGAACCTTTCCTGTCAGCCAGAGACTGCTGGGAGCACTGACCTCCCTCACCAAGCTCCATGACCATGTACTGAAAACAAAAGTGGATCCTCCTTTTTATAATTCATAGGCCATCTGTTTAGCTTTTAAAAGAAGAAAAACAAAAACCATAGGATTCACACTAGTTAAACTCCACATCTTTACCAAAAAAAAAAAAAAAGACCCTTAACCATAAACAACTTAAATGCAACTCATGAATGAGAGCCCTTGTGTTCACAGAGGTCCTGAAAACAATTGGAAAGAAAGAACTGAATGCATCTCACCACAGCAGCTCTATGGGCTTCTGTACTGATCCTCTTTGTGATCCCCCTTCCTGAGTTCTCCCTCCAGCTGTCACCTTCTAGAGAGCCCCTTTATGCTCCAGACCCCACAAGGAAGGGAAGACAACAAGAAAAAGTCAGCACAGATGCATCACCTTCTCAGAGGACTGAGCGATGAAATCCTTACAACTGAGGAACAGCTCGCCCAGCACGGGGTGGAATGGCTCACAATTTCAACAACTTCAGCTCCCAGACTTCTGCCTCAAAAACTGAGAAAAACGGGCTGATCAAACTACTGCTTCCTTTTGCACATAGCTGCAATATAACTGTTATCCCAAGCTGACGAGATTAAAGGAAGGCTGCTGCTGCTTCAGTCACTGGAAAGTTGCCCTTTCCTGAATTACCAGCAGTAGCACTAACCTGAGTGGCTGGTGAAGAAGCATTCATAAAGCTTTCAAGTCTATTGCTGTTGGCTTAGTGAGGGCTTTCTTCATCATGAGCCTGAATAAATTTATTGTCTCGGTCATGGAGTGTGAACAAAAGTGATAGTACTCACCAGGCACTTAGTTTCCTCAATTCTACTCAGTTCTAATTGTAACTAATGAAAAGAATACTACATTTTTGGGTCCTGGTTCCAGGAAGCATTTTAAATAGAAGTAGCCTCCAGCGTTTTTCAAAATACAATCTAAATAATGCAAGATTGTTAGGAGAAAATACAGCACTATTAAATAGCACCAAGTAATGGACAACTGTTCAAAGTCATTATTCTTGATTAGCCTGGATCATTATCACTGAGCACATGTGACCTTACTTGCACTCAATAGTACTTATAGTCATTCAAGAAGGTTAAATAATCATTACTGATTAATTACTATTGATTATACTGAGTGGTTGTATCACATTCTGTGGATTTTCAGTGCAGGAAGCATTGAAACTCTCAAATACGTTTTGTTTTCTTCCTACAAGAAAGGTAACTCTTTTCAAAAGCCAGTTTAGGAGAAAGTTGACTTATGCTCCCTAAACCATATAAATATTTCTGAAAAGCCCACCCCAAATGATGGATTTTTTTCAGTCCAGAAAATTTTTCTTTCAGGTAAAATAATATATTTTGTGCAGTTTGTGAGGATGAGACTTTATATTATAACCTCTCAGCTGAAAGACATCATGGCAGCATGCAAAGTGAGCCTTTCCACTCAGAGGTGAGGGAATGGAGAAAATATCCACAAATTTTATTACATAAATGTACAAGTGGCATTTTGAGGAGAAGGGACTAGGATGGACAAACTGTGGTTCTGCCGAATATGTAGGACTAATGATGCTGAAAATGGGAGGTTTCTGAGACTGCCTGCTGATTTGCCTTGCAAATGCCTCTGTCTGCCAAAACCTGCTCATGGCACACCTTTGACAAGAACCCATTTACAGTGTTTTGTCAGCTCTTGTTTAGCATGAAGCTTCGAGCTGTGATGAAGTGTCCCTGTAGACCTTTTTATTTTATTCCCAACTACAGGCTCACCTGACAGAGTGAAATGTAGAAACGCTGCATAAGAAAAGATTTGTCATGGAGCATGTTGGATTTTTTTTTTAATTAAAAGCATTGTCCTGGGTCTAGTTGGAGGGAGTGAGCAGCCAGGGTCGTTAGCGTCAGGGTGAGACTGATGGATCACTTCCCAGGTGCACAGGGCACCCTCTTGTCTCAGCTAAATCAGTTTGCAGCAGAGCTGTGATGGAAGAGGCAGTGGCAAAGCCAAGATACCTCCCGCCAGAGCTCTCCACAGCTCGCTTCGATGGGAGTAACCACCCAGCACGACTGGTTTACTCCTGGCTTTTTTGGTTGTGGTGCAATCAGTTAAAATGACAAGATGATGCACGATGGGAGGAAGAGCCCCATTATATTGTGGGTTGTTCTCTGAGCCTGCCGTGGCACAGAGTGAGGGGCAGAGCTGGCAGCCTGGCCTGCAGCCATCCTGTGCAGAGTGCCAGTAACACCATGGCAAACACCGGTTTGGGGGGTTTATTGTGTGTCTGATAGCTCTGTTAAAGCTGCAAGGCTGAAGGAATTTAGTTTAATCCTGTTTTCCTGATTGTGCAGCATGGCAGCTGAGCTGGTTGTGTTTATTCTGCCCTGATATTAAGAAAAACTGGGCGTAGCAATCTGCTTCCTGGATTTAGCTGTCAGGGTTCTTTGGTGCCCTGGGCCCCAGCAGGCACTGAGTCCCTGTGGCCTGAGAGGGATTCTGGAGAGCTGATTTTCTGGACAGGAGCTGCATCCATGCTGCAGCAGGGAAATGTGAGAAGTAAGAGGTGACAGGGAGGAACAAACCACTCCCCATCCCCACCTCCTGCACCAGTCAGTGAGGGAAGGAGGGTAGAGGAGGAAAAAAAAAGATATGAGGGAAACATGTTTTAGTTTTTTTATCTTTCTTACTACCAACCTATTATAATTCACAATTAATTAAAATATTTTTTCCTAGTGAAGTCTGTTTTGCCTATGACAGTAATTTGTGAATGATCTCCTTGTCTTTATCTTGACCTGTGAGCTTTTTCATTTTATTTTCTCCTCTCCATCCTGTTGAGGGTGAGTGAGGGAGCAGCTGGAGGGGTGGCTGGCAGCTGGTCCAGGTCGACCCACCATAATATCATATGTTGTAGGATTTTGTACAGCAGTTCCTTCTAAGGGAGAAATCCTTCCTACATGATGTGGTTTAACACCCAGCTCATAACCCTTCTTCTCAAACATGCAGCACTGAGTACTAGGGTGAAATCTCCTGATGGTGGGAGAGAATGAGGGTGAGGAGGACTGTGTGGGACATGCAGAGGAAATGGGACAGTGTATCCTGGCTGATATTTGAGATGCCAACAGGTTCCTGTGTTCATAGACTTGCAAGCTTGAAAGAGCTGCTGTGCTGGGTTGGATCACTTGTCAACAAAATTTCTGCAAGGTTCTGCATAGTCTTCATAGTAAATCAGAAATGAGCCTTTACATTTTCTGTAATTCCTCTGTGTTGGAAAGATACAGCCTGACAGTCACTATTTGAATCTGTCACTCAAGTGTTTGTGAAGATGAGAGCTTAACAAAGAAACTTACTATGTTGAAACAAACACAGTAGAAAGAAGGTAGGATAAATGAAAACATCTTTCTGTTCCTGCAGAAACTCAACATATTGCATGAAGGTGTCCATGTCCTTGACGGTAGCTGAGAATGAATCTGGGCTTTGCTACAACAGCAAGATCAGATATCTGGAAAAATCAGAAGTCACTAAGAGANACAATCTCCTGTCCTGATATTGAGGATTACAAAACAGCCGGTCAAGAGCCAGATGTGGTGTGGTACAAGGTAACTATTGACAACTCATTGTTCTTGTGCTGAAAAGCACAAGCTAGTTAAATCCTAAATTTAACTACAAGCTAGTTAAATCCTAAATTTGGAGTGTTTGATTTGCCAACCTTAATAACATTCTTTAAAGACAGTTATCTTGTGTGAAGTAAGTAATACATGCAGAGCAGCAGTTTTTTTCCTCCTTAGCAGGTTGCGTCAGAAAAGAGCAATTATAAAAGTTGTCATTTATTTCTACTTTTTACAAAAATCTCACATGTTCTGTCTTGTAACAAAATGTGTGCCGTAGCCTACTGTTAGGGTAAACAAAATTTTCTTTCAGCCGTTGAAGCTCTTTCTCTCAGCATATGGGTGGATATCTTCAGTGCTGTTCGTACGTCAAATATATGTATTTAGTTAATCATAGATATCCTGTGTTGGAAGGGGCCCACAAGGATCATCAAGTCCAATTCCTGGCTCTGCAGAGGAAGTCTGAAATCTTGAAAAAAAGAGAGTACCAAAGAGAAGCTTCTTCTTGCCCTATCTGCCTAGGTATTGCTGAACACTAGATCACTGAAGATCTCATTTTCTGCAAGAACACACTGAAAAATAGTCTGGCAGGAATAATCTTCAGCTATCATGGAGCAGAAATCAGTCTAACTAAGATGCATGTGCAGGTCCACACCAGTGATGCTTTGTACTGACCAAGAAAGGGAATGGAAGGGTCTGTCCCATACACCCACACGTGTTGTCTGGGTTGCACACACAGATTGTGTGACACCGGGCTGGAGTGTGACAGCTGACTGACAAGTCATCACAGTGATTGAAATTGAACAGAATTGATGTGATCTGGTGATGATGGTGAAACAATCAAAGTTGACAACCTTTAGTCTGCCTTAATAACGAGAAGAGACATTAATGGGATAACCTCCTACATACACCTTCTTATCCATAATTAACAATAAGGTGCTATCAGTTTGGCTCTTAGAGAACATCTGTGTTATCTGGAAATGAGTCAGGAAGCTCAGCAGTGTGAAATGTCAATATTGATGTTATGCAGAAGGTATGTATGTCAGGTTGTCCGTTGAAACTTATTCCTGAACAGGGTTTTGGAAAAATATTCTAGAGAGTATCATGTTAAGAAGTCTCCTTACTCAAAAGCCCAGTTACTAGAAAATATATAATTACTTGGATTGCAAAATAATATGATGAATACTGGGGTAACCCCTACAAACCATGGTCAGGGAATTCAGACCATTCTGTGTGAGGCAACGTGAGTGACAAAAAGCAGGTCCCTTCCCCCAAACAATAGTGTACAGTGATACTCTGCTTATGATCTGACCCTTGCATCTGTTTCTAGTCATAGCACACTGGATCCTCAAGTTTTTCCCCTTTACCTTGAAGATTGAGTTTGATGTGTACATGAAGCCATCTTCTTGTGTAAATCTGCTCCAGAGGCACTGGGGGGCAATTCCTTTTCGTTATGCTGAAATACTTAGAGAAGATTTTCATCCAGGCGGGGAACATAAGTTGGCCGAAAGAGAACAGTAGATAAATAAATATAAGGAAGTCCTCGAGGTTCCTTCTTTATACCCTTGTCTGAAAAGAGAAACCCTTGTGTTCAGGAGAAACCTGCCAGTTTGTAGTCAGGGGGTTTGGACTTGTGACCTATGAAATACCATCAGACAGGACAGTCATGGTGCAAGCCCACTGTGTACAGGACTCACTCTGCTTTCCAAAAGGCTTCTCTGTGTTGAGGGATTAATGAATCTGAGCCAATAATTGCATCAATTTACAGGGAGTTAACTGTAATTTAAACATGCTCTTAATTATGCCTGAATAGATTTTCCCATGCACACCCAGTAAGTAATAAAACATTTGCTGTGAGGATTTGTTTTAACAGTGGTATGAACTTCACTTCTGGCTAGAATTACACTGCATGAAATATTTATTTTTAAGGATTTCCTCAATTAATGCCATTGATATACACGGAACTCTGTTATGCCTCTTAAAACTGTTTTGACAAGAAGTGTGAGGATTTTTTTGAAGTAAATGAATGTGTCAAGGCATGATTGAATGAATGGGATTTAAGAGTAAGAGCAGTTTCATGAAAAATCAACTGGCAGAGGAAAAAGGTATATTACATCTTGAATGTGGAGTCTTAATCCATTTCCATCATCTCTTTTCTACAACTGGGTTGAAGGAAGGGCTGTGAAAACAATCAAAATGTCAGGTGAAGGACAGGTAGTTGTTATCTACCCTAGAAAAATAGAGTTGTTGAGGTGCTGCCACTAACATTTCAAGGAAGAGAAACAGAGCATAATGGTGGACAACTTAATTACTGGGGAAAAAAAAACCCAAACATTTAAGATATCTAAGGAGAATAAATACGCTTGGAAAAGGAACTTTCAGATTCTTCTAGCGGGTAAATGTAGTGCAAAAGCAGAAAAGAACAATTAATTGGTTAAAGGCTTCAGTGAGACCCTAGAGCACTTTCCAGTACCTGAAGGGGCTTTATGAGAAGGCTGGAGAGGGACTTTTCACAAGGGCATGTAGTGACAGGACAAAAGGGAATGGCCTTAAACTGAAGGAGGGTAGATTCTAATGAAGTGTTAAGAAGTTCTTCCCTGTGAGGGTGGTGAGACACTGGCACAGGTTGACCAGAGAGGTTGTGGACTCCCCATCCCTGGAAGTGTTCAGCATCAAGTTGGATTGGGCTTAGAGCAACCTGGTCTAGTGGAAGGTGTTCCTGCCCATGACCGGGGGAGTTGGAACGAGTTGAACTGTAAAGTCCTTTCCAACCCCAGCTGTTCTGTGATTCTATGAAACGAGTCATACAATTGAGCACTTACCTTTTAGAGAAATTAGCACACCTCTGACAGTAAAATCTACATTGTTTTCCCAGTATGAAGACTAGTTAGAATTTTGTTTGTTTCTCAGCCGTTTTTGTTGCTAAAATGCAAATTGTTACGATTTTCCAGCTTCTCCCCTTTTTTGCTTTTAGTTTTGTGTATTAAATATATAAAAAAGCATTTTCAACATATTGTTATAAAGCCTGCATAGTTAGTAGAAGACAAATTAACTAGCTGAACTTTGGAAAAGAAAGGCTTATAAATAATTTTTAATATGAAGTATTCTAAGTAGATACAAAAAGAAATAATTAGGAAATCAGTGGTATAATTCAGCAGAACAGTTTCTCTCTGTAAAAACATAACAGCACATTGTTTGAGCTAAATCATTGATCTCTGTAGTAGTAAAGGTGTTGCCCTTCTTATTACAAACATGTAGTATATAAAAATATAAGGCATATAAAAATGTATCTTCCATCTCTTTGCTCCCTTATCTACTTTTAAAAATAAAGTAGAGAATATAAAACTGGTACCACATAATAGGGAATTTCAGTGCTGCACTAAAAGGTGCATATCTGAAATATGCTTACTTTGTGTGTTCTGGGAATTGTATTCCTTCTAAATTAGGATTGAAGAGAACAGAATCATATTCTTTGCCCAGTGTTCAAATTTAGTTACTCCAAGTAGGTGGTCGATGTACCTTTCAATAGACCTAAAATATTGAGCACAAATCAGAAAGGATTCAATGGCCTTTCCTGGCTCCGATCTGTGTCCAGCGTGATCTCAAGCGATGATAGTGCAATTTAGTAACAAAAATAAGCTCTGATTCTTTTTAACACAGCAGAGGGGATCTGGATTTAATCATTTCTATCACTGCTGTTAACTAAAGTTCACATGCGAGGCAAGATTACGCTGCCCTTACAGCTGTACTTTGGAAACAGAGATAACCTGATCACTCTGTTACCTGCAGTAGTATTGCACAACTTCAGAAATTGAAATCTGTCCACATTGTAACTGGATTTGGCCACCTAAGGATAGGGGTGATTCTTCGGTGCTCCATTTTCAAGTGCAAGGCCAAAAGCTCTCAGTCCTCTCTTTCTATTTCCCAATTGTTATCCTTTAATTCAGAATCTGGCGTGGATTTGGAATGCACATGGAATCCCATGAAAAATTTATGTTTGTGTCATTCTGATCTCTTGCTGTGATACAGTGTATTTGCATGTTGACGTATTTTCTTGTTTGGTTGTTTTCTTAAGAGAAAGCTTTGTTCTATTTTGTTTTCTCTGTTTCTGACACTGCTGTTGCAGATGAGCAGAAAATGGGGCATAGGTCTGGGCATGTCACCAGTCTCTGAAGTTGCTGAGCCCAATGTAACTGATGCAAGACTGTTAGCTGCAGTCTGAGAGTTTATTCCAAGTTGCCACCTTGAGAGAGGGAGTAGAGGGACACTGAAGGTACTCAGGCCCTGTGTTGCTTTGTGTTCTCTGGGTACAGAACTGTCGGGAGTACTGAGTACTTTAGAGAACTGAGAAAAGTGTGATTTTGTTGCAGGCAGAATAGGCTTGATGTTAAATATATTTAGAGACAGTAAGTATATAATCTTAAGGTGCCATTTTCAAGAGACAGTAATTAGGTTGAGCCCCTGCTTTTAGTTCAGAGCATTCCAAGAACTATTCCATCATGAGTACAATTCACGTGGAAGGTGACTGATCTGCCTGCAAGGATATGGTTTGTTAGGAAAGGGAGAGCCTCTTCTGGCACTGTATCACACCCTATTACAGAAGGACTCAAATGCTGTTCCAGTAGGACCACAGTTTGTAGTGATGAACTGAAATCTGCAAACAACAGCTAAGGACTGCCTGGGGAAGTCCATGGGAGATGCAGACCATCAGTACCATGTACTGCATCAGAGGACACATGTGGGGATGATATTACATAGAACCTAGTGATGGGGAAAAGCTGAATCAGAGCTCATCAGGTGCTAGAGAAGCCAGTGATGAGAAACAAGACTGTTGGGAAACCAGGTTTTTGAATTTTCTTGCTCACAAAACCACTGTTCTTTCTGTTTGCTTCTATTGGTAAATGGTTCTAGCCTGGGACTATGTGTAAAGTTTGCCTCCAGGCTAACTCTTAACAAATGTTGCCCTTGCCCTCTTCAAACAGAGATGTATTTTAATGGTCTGTCCTAAAGTGGAGGTCTTGGCAGTTGTTATCAAGAAAAAGAGAAGATACTTAACCATTGCTTCAGGGCACCATGTATTAAACACAACCCATGTGATACAGTAGGAATTACTGAACCTTAAAAACATTCCTGTTTAATTTCAGCCTTTGAATTAATTCCAGTTTCAGATCTCTGTGCTTTCTGAAATTATATTTGAATTTTAATTGCAAAATATATCAAGGTGGTTGTTTACTTGTGTATATAATACTGAAAATCTGATCAGGCAACACTGTCTTATGTTGTACAAGCCGAGTAATTTTGGCAATGGATTTTTTTCTGCAGGAATGTAAGCCAAAAATGTGGAGAAGCATTGTAATTCAGAAAGGAAATACTCTCTTAATTCAAGAGGTCCAGGAAGAAGATGGAGGAAATTATACCTGTGAACTAAAGTTTGAAGGCAAGCTTATACGAAGGACAGTTGAATTGAAGGTTACTGGTAAGAATCTTTGTTCTGTGCCAATAGAAAAAACAAAGCTTTGAAATAATAAGAAAAAATGGGTTTCACATGTCAGTGGATCTGTTTGATAGAAGTAAGTCCAAAGCAAATCCCAGTAGCTGAGCAGTCCAAAACTCGGGGAAATTTATATGAAGATCTTACAAAATTTCACAGAAGAGTATTCCTACCTTTTTCTCTGTACAGAACCTGGAAATGCCAGCTATAAAGCAAAAGGTAGAGCAGACCTGAGTCCTCCATGTACACTGGAATTAACTCAGACTCCACTTTGGTCTTCAGTGCTGAATGGAGGAAAGGTTGACTGAAGCTGTAAAACAGGCTTTTGGTGAGGCTTTTTGTCCTGAAATAAACACAAGCAAAAGAGACATCTTCAACCATTAATTTTTTTTTTATGAGTGATTGTTCCATATTTTTAAGCTTTGGTTTATTTCATGATAATCAGCTTCTAGCTTCAGTCTGTGGTTTGTCTTTAATAAAAAGTATGGCGCAACCTATTTCAAGAATGAAGTTATGAACATTGGACTGTCAAGGGAAAGTAACCTGCTTATGAAGAGGTCATACACTGTGTGGTTCTGACTCCATGTAGTATCTACTAGACAAGAATGTTTTTCTGTCTCTTTTTGCCAGGTACCAAAAATGAATGGGTAGAAAAGTATTGTCTACAGATATAATCCTGTTCCCTTTCCAGTCCACTGTACAATATGACATCTATAATTATTATTTTGCCTTCTGTGTCTGTGGAACTTTGCGAGTATCTGAAAACTGTTGAGGTTTTCTTCAGCCTTTCACACAGAACCATATAAACAAATGGTTAGGTATTTTCCCAACTGTATTTCAACATACTAATTCAAATGGGGCCCTACTTAAAGCAATGAGAAGTAGAATTCCAATTTCTTATATTGAACTGAATTGGTCCATATGACGTTTCTCATATGTTCTTGAAATAAAATTCTTCCCTTTATTTTGAGTGGAACCCATTTTTTTTTATTCTTATTCTTATTCCTCATTTTCAATGAGTTCTTTTCCCTGTGTGCCATATTCATGTATCATATGACTCTTTATTGTCCATTTTTGACCATGGACAGATCTCTACAGTATTGATTCAACCTACCTGACCCCAGACCTGTCAAATGAAGATATAATACCTGCCTTGTGGATAGTTGCTACCCTAAGTAGCATGCTGGTCTTCAACCAGATTGTGAACTAAGTTTGACAAAGTGAAAATGAGATGCATTTAATTCAATTCCCCACGAAGGGTAGTCTATGCTCTCTCTCTCATCATGACCTTGCTAGAAGTCATGTGTTCTCTGTATTATTTAAACACTGTGGTACATTCATACTTCAGAATTTAAGGAATTTGTCCTAAACTAGCTATAGTATTTATTAAAACTATTTCTTTTATTAAAAAAAATTACGACCTGAATTATTTAAAATGTAATATGAAATATGTAAGTGTTCTCAGTTTTGCAAAATACTTGAGAAGCAGATTTTTGCCCTTGTAATTTGGTGTGAAGTTCATGTTGCATTAAATTTTGTTTAGTTTATAAAAGCACATATGTTAGTAAACACCTTTTCCAGATGGAAATGTTCGGGAGACGTATCTGGTGTTATGTGTTTCCTGGTTGAATCTCTCTAGATAGCTGAGATAGGCTAGTAAGTTTGTGCAGATGACAACCTGAAAATATGGACAAGAACTACAAATGTAATAGATAGAACCATGTAAACATATTATCTCACAGCTTGGTGCTTGAGGAAATTTCTTTTTCCTGTTTCTGTCTTGTTTCAGTTTGTGAATTTTGTTTGCATGTGGGTTTAGATCTTTGTGGGGGAGAGGTCAACGAAAACTTGTACAACAAACAGCAAAGGATTGCTTGTGTTGTGTGGCTGGCCAAGCCAGGTGGAGGGTCATGAGATGAGTCAGATCACGGGCTGGGAGCAGGTACATGGTGTACTCAGGGACTTCATTGAATAGTAAGTCCCATGGGAGGCAGAAAGTGAACTACATACCAGTGTAGTTGTTGGCACACATCCTGAGAGTTTGCTCTCCCTGGGGTGGTGCAGGTCTAGGTTGGAGGCACCTCTTGCAATGATCCCATCCAAGCCCCAGCTCAGGCAGCCCCAGCTCCCACGACTGTGCCCAGTCAAGTTTTGGTTATCTCTGAGAATACAGACTCCGCGACATCTCTGGGCAAGGCTGTCCCAGTGTTCCACAACCCTTACAGTAAAAAAGATCTTACTTATATTTAAACAGAATTTATGTTATTACAGGTAGTGTGTCCATTGCCTCTTATTCTTTCACTGGGCACCGCTAAGAACTGTCTGAATCCATTTTCTTTACACCTTCCCACCAGGTGTTTATACAGACGGATAAGGTCGCTATGAGCTTTCAGACTAAACCCCCCCAGCTCTCTCAGCCTCTCCTTGTGTGATAGATAATCCAATCCCTTAAGCATCTTTGAGGCCCTTCACAGACTCATCTCAATAAACCCATGTCTTTCTTGTAGTGGGATTGGTGTTGCATTGGGCCACATTGTTCATCTGTCTGACAATTGAGTTCTCATCAATACCACGAGAAGCTGGAGTGAGACCAGAGCTCAGACTGCTGAATGTGCTGGTCTTTAAAATCGCTGTTAGCAAATACTGCTGAAGGCTTACCAGTAAAACTGGGGTAGAATTTCCTCTGCTACCCTGCAACGAAGATGTGGAGAAAAGGATCTTGCCTGCTGCTTTCTTCTGCAGGAGCTTTGTAATGCTGTTTCTGTTGCTGTTACTTATTGACATGCATGAATTGGCATTTATTGTCACGTAACTGAGTTCCTCTAACATACAGACTTTGAACATACAGACATGGTTGGCCACTGCTAGCAGCCATGGTAACCTGAAATTGCTTTTAAAGGGCTATTCTGAAAGTGAAATGGTCAACTCCACATCTCCCTCTAGCAAGGAGAGCTGCAGTGCCATGGAGAGAGAGGAAGCTGGCTTAGATTCCCTGTAGTCTTTCAGGCACATGCTAAAGTACACCATGTTTGAAATGCCAGTTAAGTGGATTAAGTTATTTATCTCTTGATTGTGAGACAAGGATCTTCCCTTTCTTAAAATCGCATTGAATCTGGTGCGTGAGGTTTTTAGCCCTTCTGGGAGATTTTGTTAGTTATGTAAGTACAGGATAAAATAACTGATATTCTTAGGTAAATACAGTATGGGCATCTAAAGAGTGAAACTTGAAATCAGAATAAATGCAGTGCTGACATAACGGAAGTTGGAAGGATGGAAACTTTTAGGAAAATCTGAAGGTGCAGGAGACAGAAGCACCGTTTTAACCTGCAGTTGGTTAAGGTAACTGTAAGAGTTAATGATATCCAAGACTAATGCAGTAGCTCTATTGAAGATGTGATCCCACAAGGCAACCTGGTCAAAGTTAACAGCAGACAAGAGAGCAGTGGTGGGCTGAGTGAAGCATGACTGTCTGTTTGGGATTCATCCTTAGTGTTGCTTAAGGATTTATTTCAAGTAGAGACTTTTTATTAGGGGCACAACCCTGCTGTTATTAGTTATCCATCAAACTTCCAGTGATGTCATTAGAGCTGTTAGAAGCTGCTGCCTTAATTTTCTGTGCCACTGTGTCAGTGCAATTGCCTGACTGGCTGTGGCTGTGGCAGGGAGATCCAAGGGTGGTGTGTGCTGGTCCTCAGGCACTGCTTTCCTCGGGTCCTGTCTTGCCTTCTTGCTTTTGCAGACCCAAGCGGAAGATTTCAGTGGGCCAGTCAGAGGTAGGAGGGAAGTTCTACTCCCTTTCTTCTCCTGTGACTAAGTCATAGTATGAGCAACTGTGAGATTTGTAAGAAAAATAAAATCTCTGGAGTCGTAGATGGAAACTGAAAGCCACCAATGTGATGTCTGGCGACAGGGGGAAAGGCTGAGGGACCTGAGTGGTATTAGTAGGTGAGCAGAGCACAAAGCAAACAGGTCAGGTGGCATTTGTGGAAAGGGGCAGTTGGACTACACAGGGGTACTGTATGGGGCTGGCAGTGTTATCGTGTGGGTGGTTGAGTGTGATTCAGATAATAAAAGGCTTCAACGGCTGTAGCTCTTCGGGGTTGTAAAGGCAAGGCTTGCAGCCTAGAATATATCACAAAAATATTTTGACACAAAGTATTTATAGGGACAAAATCCTGAGCTACAATACAGCACTAATGAGCATTGCCTAAATCTTGGTGTTTGGGTGCATTTAACAATAATAGATTGTCAACAAAACAGCTTTTTCATCACTAGTTCTTCATGGGTTTGTTACATTATGCAGACAGATGTGAAACAAGTCTTGTCAGCCATTTTTTGCTGAAGAAACATGACAACAGTGTTATTTCTTAGCAAATAATATGTAACCCTTCAATCTATGTAAAAAAAAATAGATACAATTTCACTTTGCTTCTGGTTGTGGACAAAAAAGTGAGGTTAGCAACTGTGAGGTTAGCAACTGTTTAGCGTTCTAAAACCTAAAAAATGTAACAGAAACTCCATTTTTAATTAGATAATAAATTAGACTGCCCCCATATAGAAGAAATGAATTCACTAATATAAAGTTAATCTACAGATAACCTACAATATCAGAATTTATTAGTTTTTAATCAGATTACAGCTATTCAGGAATATCAGCAATCGTAAGCATGTTAATGAGTATTGTTAAATGCCAGTGTTTATTGAAGAACAATTATACTATTCAGATAAAAAGAAAAACCCAAACCTAAAAAGTCACATTGGTTTTAAAAGGCAATTTATGCAGCCTTCTGTTTTCCCCAGCCCTGCCAACCAGTTCTCTCTGTTTTGATGCACAGCAATATTTTAGTAGCAGCGGAGGTGAAAAGGTACAATTGTAAAAAAACCACCTGCTATGTTTACCTAGTGCTTCTGCCCTCTTTTTGTTTTGGGCCACTGATCTGTAAGGAGACAGGCTGAGAAGATGTATGGAGATGTATGTTGGGAAAGGGTAAGCCCCCTGAGAAAGGAGCAAAACCTGCTTGTCAGGGCGGATGGGGCAGTTTTGCAGGGATGTGCTTTCCCATGGCCAGCTATGCTAGTGGGGGAGTTGCCTTCTTCTTTCTGTTGCCTGTGAAAAGAGGTGATCTGTGAACTTGTACTGGTGAATTATTTTCCAGTTTGACAGTAGAAGGTGGCCATCTGACCAACTTCATAAAGCGCTGGTGATGGATTGGAGTGGCATGCAGGAATTACTGGACCACTCCGTCCAGCAGCCCTGTCCTCCAAGTTTCCTTCAGTCTCTACTCTAGCATGTTCTTCATAGGCTGCTAAAATGCCTGGCTGTTCCTAAAAGTCATTTATGCAGCAGTATTTGTTTTGACCATCGTAAATGACAAATTATTCCACATGGCTACATGAATCGAATGATTCCGCCTGAATTCACTCTTTGCTCACAGTTTTTCAATTAAATTCTTTCAAGTCTCATTACATCGCTCACTTTTCAAATTACACCTGCTGGTGTTGCTACATTTTGTTTGTGGGTTTGGGACCCCTTTATTAGCACAAGCAGTTGATGGCAATTTGCTATTGTTAAGCCAAGGGGGTGAATTGGATTTAGAAAGGCAAACGATTAGTTGTACTTTCCAGCAGTTCTAGGGATGTACAGTGAGAAGCTACCACAAAATAGGTGAGGATATGAGCTAAAAGTATGTCCATTGTTTGGTGACAGTTTCTTTTCTGCGCATTTTTAATGCTCTGCAAACTGGGTATGCTGTTTTACATTATTGGAAGTCTAGTGACACCTTGGCAGCAATCACTGGGTGCCGATCAGTACAAATTTACACCTGCAGTATTCTGTAGTGCACTCTAAGCCTTATCAATTCACAGGAGATAAAGTATTGCCACCACAATCATACAAATGACATGTTGACTGACAACATTTTTGGCTGTTGACAGTTTCCAGAACAACCAAAGCAAGAAGTGTTAAGATAAATTAAAAGCTTATTTAAACTGAGCTGTAGCTGTAACATGTCCTCTGAAATTCAGACTTTTATAAGGGATTTATAGAACTGGTATTTGCTTAAAAATCTGAAAACGTGTAATTGTGATTCTCTCCCAGTGGCATTGTGTTTTGGCACAAGCAGTTTAGTAATCTGCAATGAATTTGTGAAATGGTTCAGTGTTGCTTAAAAAGTTACTTATCCAAAAAACCAGTTTATCTCTGAAAGGTCACTGAGCTCTGAATATCACTGTGTAGATGTACACAAAAGCAGGGCCAGCATAAGACACAGGTTAGAACAGCAGGTGGCTGAGGAATAGGAGCAGATAAGCTGAATATATTCAGCAGTTTTCTGCAGTGACAGGTACTGTGCTAAGGACATGCCTGTCGCACAGAGCTCTGGTCTGTAGGGATGCCTGAGTTAAGCTCTGAAGGAGCTTTTCCAGCAGAGCTAGTTAACATGTTTTCATGGCTTTTAGTACCCAAATTAACTCTGACATCTCTGCCTGGCATTGCAATCTGTAGAGAAGGCAGAGCCTCCAGGTCCTGGTAGAGGCTGGACACACACTCACTCTTCCATTGTTGCCTCATATTCTAAGATCCAGAGCTTTTTCTTTGGAGATGGGATGAAATAGCTGTTGTTACCACTGTTGTATCATCAAATAAAGCAGTAACATGTCAATTAGAGCACTGTATGAAAATAACATTAATTTCAATTTATGTAATTTTAACAGCAAAGATCATATTGCAACATTTTGCGTTTCTTATTTTGTTATGTCACATTACTTCTTTGTTGTGAGCCGAGATGTTTTAATTTGATTTGTGGCTGTATAATTTTAATAACGCATATAGCTACTAATGTATATTACTGGAATTTTTCAGCATTTCTAAAATGAGATGTTTTGATAGTTCCTATTAAAAATTTTTTTAATTGATATTTCACAGGATGTTTCTTGTGCAATGCCTAAATTTTCACCAAATGTAGACTATATTTCCCGGCAGCACTCAATATCACACCTAATCCCTGGGATCTGGGAGTTGCTTGGAATGCAGGGGTGTTTAATTGCTGATTTTGGCCAGCAGCTCTGGTGAGAACTGTTAGCTCCCCACTCTCTTATTTATTTGTATTTTCAAGCATGGGTCAGAGAGCCTGTTCTCTCAAATAAAGCAGAAAACATTTCAAGGAAAGCCTAAAGCAGCCTGTGAATTTTCCTGATGAAACAGCCCGAAAAGCACTCCAAGGTAAAACATGGTGACGTGCGTATGGTGGGAGTTAGTCTGGCCTTCAGGGCTTGCTCCTCCTCACATACTTGCATGTCCAGTGCTGATGGGCATGGGAAGTGTTTGCTGTAGTTGGAGCTGTCTCCTTTTTCCTGGAAACAGATGCTTCTTCTAGAGAGTTTTTTTTTTAGCTCCACATCTCCAAATGAAAAACTTCCCTTATTTAGGGTTCAGGAATTCTAAAGCGGTGTTGAAGCTGTCAGCAGCTGTTGGACCCAAGAACATGCTTTTCCTTCTTTCCTTCCTCTTCTGGCTTGGCAGCTTTAGCCTTTCTTTCCCTGCTAAGAACAATGTTCAGCTCACTCCCAGTGCTTGACAGTCCCTTCCACTTCTGACATATGGCCTAGGGTGCCTGTCCCCCGTCGTGTCCCATGCAAGTGTTGTAGCGAGAGCCTCCTCTTGGCAGGAAATGTGCTGTTTCCAGCTGAAGACCCAACTTCTGCTCCCCGAAACTTCATGGGGAACTGCTGGAATACAGTCAGAGAACGCTGGAATATTGGCACTTTCTACCACAGAACCCGATTTTGTACTTAACAAGCTAGTTTGTCCATGATTTGTAACCCCCTCCCATACTTACTAATACAGACAGCAAATCACTGTGCAGAAGGCTTCCAAAGCAAGGGGATGATTGATGTTTGCACTGTTTCCAGGGAGAAGGGGGTCACACTGTGTCTTCCCTGATGCCTGTCTGTGTGCCATGGTGGGCTTTAGGTATCATTCTCTAATAGCATCACAAAGTAAGATTTAATGTTTAACCAGAGGTGTCGAGCTCAAAATAAAGTATGCATTTTCAGATTTTCATCAAATATAGCATAAGCAGTTTGTTGAGCCAACAAACTGGTAAGATTTTCATAGGGACTTACATTTCCTTTTTAATTACTGTTAGTACTTGCCGTCAACTAATGTGGTATTTATAGTGGTAGAGGCAGCAAGGCCTTCTTTCCTTCTGGAAAACACCTTTTAATATTCTTTTGTAATAGAACTTTTACCAATATTTGAGTGCAAAAGAGAATAAAGGGGGAAAAAATCTACATAAACCAATTGTTTGGAAGAAAATATTTACATAACAAAAGGCAAAGAGAACAGCAACTTGCTTATGACTACAGTTGTAATAACTGTGAAAATGAGATACTTTTTAATTTGGAAGAGAAATCTTAAAGGTGAACAAGTTAAATCTGCAGAAATTCTGTACTTCTGGGAGGGATACTACAGATTGTTTGGAAATAGAAAATCCTTCCTATTCCTTCTAATATTGACACGTTAAAATAGACAACATTTACATCATATCTGAAGTGACATTTTCTTGCTCATATAAGTTACACATTTCCATAGCAAGATTTCATCTTTTCTCCCCATTTGCAATATCTTAACACAGTCAGGGCATCACTTTTTCATTAAATGCAAAGGACAGCAAAAAGCCTGCCCAAATTAAGTTTTTAGTGAGAATCTCAAACTTTAAAAGATCTGTGGTAGGAGATCCTGTCCTTAGCATTTCCTCTGCTGCTCTTTCTTATAAATAATGCATTAGGTTTTCTAGTATTTTTATTTTCTAAAGGAAACCTTCCTTTTTGTGACAAAAAGCAAGCCAGAAATGGGTTAAGTGCTGACAAATACAGTACTAAAAGATCAGGAAATGAATTTCACAGCTGGGTTCTCAAACCATTGCCAAAATAACTATCTATTTAAAGCGACATATAGGAAGTGCCAAAAAATTAGTTTTCTTTTGATATATTTTGTGTGATTTGTATTAATTTTTATCAAGGTCTTTGTTTTGTAAATATTAGCTTTCTATTTCTTACAGTAAAGTATTTATCTTAAACCTTTAATTTCAATTCTGATTTGTTACATGTCTGGCCAGCACCATCCCGTTAACTGCTGTAGACAGCTAAGCATGTTTCTGTGGTCAAAGCACACTTAATAGCCACTAATTTCTGTAGTGACTTTAATTTTTCTAGCTACCTCAGGCAAGCCCGCTTGTGATCCAGTAAGAGAAATGTGTGCATTTGCTTTTGACCTCATTTGGAAAATGGAGTGATTTCTCTGCCTTTTTTCAGAATATTCCTTGTTCAACCATGCAAAAGCCCCATCATAAATCTGCAGCAACTTCTGTGTCTGCGAAGAGTCAACAGGAAAATTCAATCCAGAGCACGGTGTCAGTACAATGCAGGTGCCCATTCACCTGGAAGAAGTGACACAGCCAGTCGTGTTCTCTCTTTTAACATCTCCTTTTCACCTTACACCCAGCAAGGTCCTGATAAATTGACCAGACTCTGCTGCTTTCAGGAGCACCTTATCAGAGTCTGTAAGCTGAGGATCTGGACAGTGTCTGAAGGATGCATGTGCCCATTTGTGGTTGCTGCGTGAACTGTGTCGCTGTTGAAGTGACAACACAGTATATCCACAAGGATAAAAGCTCCTTCATTTTCAGTCCCTCAAATGATCCAGATTGATGACTTTTCCATTCACAAGAGTGACCTGTTAATACAGGGCTCATGAAAAACAAGTTTGGAAGATAAACATTAAGTATTACCTCCATATTTCCTGGAGAAAGTGCACGTTCTAAGGGCAATGAGAAATGTAGCAATATGCTGCAGTCTATGAATTATATATAGTGTCAGTACTCTTGGCGCTTTACTTACAGCTTCACAGACTGCCTTCCTTGCTCATGAACATGCAAAGTAATTAGAATGGCAAATAGCATTAGTTTTTATTGACCTATGTTGCCCCCTAGTTCTCTGTCATGTTCTTGAACATCATGCTTTTTTCCTTCCGCCTTAAATCAGCAGTTTGCAGTTTGTAGCATTGATTATTTGGTATTGTCTAATTTATTGGCGTGGACAGCCAAAGCTTCCACACTTGTTATCAGTTGCTCATTTATCCCATGATCTGCCATTGTGCACAGCAACTGTAGCTTGCTGAATTACTTGCTCTATACTGTAAATGTCAGATATGAGCTCCCACTTTAAAAACTGCCTTTTATTCTGGGAGCTACTGAGCCACGTTCTCTAAGTGTATTGTGCCTTCAGTAGTGGAGGTGACTTGGTATAAATGATAGGACTGTGAGGTTTTTTGCCCACAACAGTGAGGTAAAGCACAGCCACTGAAATAAACTTGTACATTTTCATTTCCTATCTAAGAGAGGTTTCCTTCATCATGAAAATGTAGGCTGGATGCTCATTCTTCTTTATTAATAATAGATAGGCAGATAGATGCACAGACATGAAATAACGCTGCCTCTGAAACCATTTTGCTAATGGTAAAATAGATACACATGAATGAGCAGATTGCTTTTCCCACTGAAAATGCAGCTTTCCCACCCAGAGAAACTGCAAATCTTGCCTAATGTTTTGTCTCATAAGAAAAGCCTGAGAATAGGAAGCAATGACTGTCTAGTTCCTGTGAAATGGCTGGAGAAATTTTAATAGGTGAATTGCAGTAACTTTAACTGGGATCAGGGTTATGTTTTCGCAGCACAATGTTGACGCCTTTCAGAGCTGGTTTGTGCTGCTTGGCACTTGTGGCTTTGTATCTGAGATGAAAAGTTCTGCTGTGGAAGGAATAGTGCTCACTACTGAATTGTCAGCATTATTTCTTGCTGCAGTGATGTGATCCTCAAAGGTGCCTTATTCAAGTGCCTGTTTGGCCTGACCCTGTTTAGCTTATGAGATCTGACAGTAGTAGTATTGCTTCAGGCTCTGATGTTGCTCTTATGAAGTTCACCAGAAGACTGGAGCTAATAACTTACTGGTGTTTGTTCAGTGCCTTGCAATTTTTAAGTTGAAAGGACATAGAAAAATATGCTGGGTGTGTTAACTAGCTTGTTTGTCTTTGATATCATGGAACAGGATGGAAAACATGTTCTTACTTTTTATCAGGACCAACCAAGCTATTTTTTGTCTTCGATAGTATTGACTGACCTCTTGTAAGCAGGAGAAAAATAAGCATTCAACTAAATTTGTATTTAGGCGTTTATGACTCCAGTGTATTTCAAAGGGATAGGTAGCTACTTGGTTACGTTAGACTTTCATGTGCTGACTTATTTACTGTGTGTGTTGAGTGGTTTTTGCAATGCAAGCATGTTTCAGTAAATAAAATCAATTTGCAGCCAATGGGAAGGGAGCAGTAAGTGATTTAACTTTTCATCTTTTCCTTTGGCTTAAAATGAAAAGCTCTCTAAGGTATTTTTTATGACAAGCCCTGTGGGCTGAAGTACTCTGAGAAAGTGCAGGAAATATAAAGTACAGAATTGCAAACCAAAATGATTTAGCAGTAAAATTAAAAAACAATATAGTTATAAATTTCTAAGGCAGCTTTGGGTTCTTATCCTCTATTTTTTCTGTTACAGGCCAGCAATGGACCTAAAGGACTATTTCTACTGGTAAAGGACAGTGTGGTCTGTGTGGTGTCTGATTTTATTTTATTCTGGCTGGTTCTCCTGCTCTTGTGTGGGTACCTGCCTGCCAGGAATTGGTCTGAGATAATTTCATAATGGATTGAGATGATAAAAGGGCTTTGGTTATATTGAAGGAGGCTGGATCCAATCACCAGATGGCTTTTCATCTTTATACAGTACATATCACATTAGCAATCCAGTTGTGGGTAGTTGAGTCGCCCATCCTGGGCCAGGAGTGGTTATAGTTTCTGTCAGGGAAGGAACCAATTTGCCATAAGTCATATATGCCCTTACAACTTCTCTGGAATACACGTGCATGCTGCTCTTTTTTCTTATGTGGGAGAAGACGTGCATTTGGAACAAGGGAGGTGTGCCCCTGCCAGGGATATGACAGGTCTGTAACCTCTGAGTGGACATAGTAACTGTATTTAGGCAGATGTTTTTAAGGAGAATATTGTTATCTGAATATAGGTATGTACATGTGAATGTGCAGTAAAGCAATCTCATTTAGAGATTTCATTTCAGTTGTGCTTCTCTTGGGACATGCACATGTTGCAGAAATACGGGCAACCTAATTTGTAAATAAAATAGGAATGAGGAGTGCTCAGTAAATTTTTCAGCATGGTGTGGATGCCAGTAGGAGAGGAACAGAAATACTGTGGGAAGGATTAGATGGGCAGAGAGGAAGACCTTTGGTACTTGGTTGAGTTTTCTGATGCAGAAATCTCTTTGAAACTGGCAGAAAACCTAACCAAAGCATCAGGTTGATGAAGAATTGTGAATTTTTGGAAAAAAACCCAGGAGCTTTGTTGGAGAGGAATGTTAGCATTTGCCCCCTTATGTAATACTTTTTTCCTTTTGTAGCGGGAATTCCATTCTGGGATAAACTGCAGCTTTTCTGCAGTGTTCTCCAGAGGGAGAGAATTCATTCTTTTTCTAGCTAAAAGACTTCTTGAAAAAGAAGCTGCCCTAGAGCTCTGGGCAATGCTGCGCTCAGAGGAACTACTGTGATCACAGACTGCAGGTGGGAAGAGAGGTCAGTCTGGGAAGATGATGCACAGGGGTTAAAATTGTGGTGTCTGCACCTCCACCAGTGACAAGGCCTGTTATGTTCTCACCTCTAACAGGTTTCATACAGCTCACGCAAAGAAATGTTTTATAATTTACTCGTATACTGATATTAATACACTTGGGACTGTTTGTTTTAAACACTTATCAACGAGAAATTTCTCTTCCATGTTAATGACTTCCCATACAGGACTATTCAAGTTCCTGTAGATCATACCCACATGACTGAAACAGTATAGTAAAGCATGGAAGTATTTCCAACCATTCCCTCGAGGATAGTTATCAGTGCCTTCATTCCAGAAAAGCAGTCATGGAATCTGAGTATGCATGTAATGTACATGTTGAATCATTCTACCCGTAGGGAAAAACGGCCCCTTGTTGGGGTTTTGTTTTTGATGTCTGCTTTTTCTCCACCTCCCAAACACGAATAATTCTATTCCTCACTGTCCACTGTTCTGGCAGTGCAATGGGAATTGTGCATTTCATAAGTACATACAGAGGTTTTTGTCAGCTGGAGCTCGTGATGTAGGGGAGAGGTTAATGGGACACATCATATTCTAAAGATAAGGAGTGGGAATTATATATATTAGTTTAATGTAGAGGATATGGACTGGAAAGTTGGTTCCTTTCCATTAAGTTGTGGGAGAGTCAGAGCAATGTCTTTGAGCACCACCAAAATCTCTGTCTATCTGCTACTGAATCTATATTCCCCATCAGCCCAGACCTCACTTTAATATTAAAAATGGTACTTGCTTTCTTTTTCTAGCCCTCGAAAGGGCTTTAATTCTTTCCCTTGTTCTGCCAGTGCTCTAGCTGCTACAGCTGTTGCTGTCACATTTAATAAGGACTTTGTAGAGTTTAAATATTGCGTTGCTTCACCAGCTTTTCTTTGGCATAGGAGAAAAGCTTTGTTGTTAAGATGAGATGCTTCTCACCAACACAGCTGCTGACACGTGGGTTTCAGCTGAAGGTGACAGGAACTTGTCACTTGCCCCAGCGTTCACGTGAAGCTCCCTGCAGTGCAAGTGCTGCCTGGCACAGTAACCCAGCCACTGATGGAGCTGGAGCTTGCTGTGCTTCAGGGCAGACCCCATCCAGCACGGAGCCCTCACTGATTTGCCCCAGGACTGTGGTATTCCAAAATGTACCTCTTTCAAATGGAAATATAGATCTGACCACATTATGGTGGCTGGCCTACAGTTGTGCCATTACAGTGACTCTGTGGTCTCATATTTCTCATTTTAAAATCACCGGTGATAGTTGGTTTGTTTTATGCAGTAAATAGGTAACTTTCCCTTGCTCACTCGTAGTCAAGGTGGGAAACAAGGCAGCAATGTGGACAGTAGCTTGACATTTTAAAATGTCAGAAGGAGGAGAAAGTGAGGCTAAAACTTGATGTCCTCATACCTACAGTAACTGAACTGCTTATTGAAATATTCTTCTCCCCAGCCTTGAGCTCTGTATGTGTCAATCCAACTGGATATAATTGGGGCTGTTTACTTTGACAGACAGTCAAATTCAAGAAAAACATGGAAAAAACCCTCAACCCCCACTCTTCAGTGTACTGCTGTATACCCTCCTGTGTGCATTGTATCTCTTTCCATTCTCCTTCCCCCCAAACTTTCCATCTCTCTGCACAACCAGGCTAGATATTTGCATTCATTCTCAATGTTAAACTGCATTAAAAAAGCCCACTTTCTTCCTGAAGCTATTCATCATCTCTCTGGACCTTTGATGACATCCTCTTCTTTGATTCTGAATCATTCTCATGTTTTCAGTATGACAGAGAGTGATTTTATTTTTTTTCCCCTAACATTACAAAAGGACCAACCTCTCTTGTTAGGATTTCTTTTGAAGTAGCCAGAGTGAAAAGAGCTGAGCTGCGGGATAGAAAAGTGTTGCCAAAACATGACATTTTAAAAAAATTGATAATAAAGTCTAGGTTAAAAAAGAAATTACTGTGCAATGCATATATTTTCATCCAAACATTACAGGCTGTTCTTTTGTTTCAATCTTCTGAGTGATGAAGGAAAACAGATAAGAGCTGTTAAGAGTTTTGGTAAAAGTACTACTTTTCAAGAGTATTATCAATTATATTTGGACACCTCATGGCATGTTTCTATCCTTTAAATAGGATTGGTTTTGGCTTGGTGTGCTTATACTGCTCTGATTCTGCCTTAATTCATAGACATTTGCATTTCTCTGCTTTCCCTCTTGGTGACATGCTTGGTGAATAACAGCTTGCTGGGTTTACATTATGAAAATAAGAAAAGGAAATGAAACTGCAGATCCTTATCTTCAAGAAAGATGCCTAAATTAGAGAAAATCTTTTTGTTGTTCTTGTGTTTGCTAAATATAAGGCGTAGTCAAATCCCAGAAGCTGACACAAGAAACATCTGCAGTTGGAAAGTGGCAGTTTGAATTCTCAAACCCATGACATAGCCATGCCCATTAAACCCAAACCAAAATGAAAGTTGAACCCAAACAGAGATTGTTTCCATCTTTGCATTTGAGGTTCTCTGTCATTCTAATGCATGCTTGCATGTCTGGCTGAGAACTTACAACCAGGCTGTGCTATATTGTCCTGGGAAGAGAAAGAGGGACTCTCCAAAGGACAGGTGCCATTAGTGATCCAGCATCAGTCATCCAAATCAGTCCAAAGACCTGGTGGAGAGCTGGAAGGAGGTGGCTAAAACAGGTGCCAAAAACAATCCAGGGCCTCAACTGGCCCAGATCAGCATTAGAAATCAAGAAGACAGTGCTGCTTTGTACTGACCAAGGGTCTTTATGTTTAATTCTCAGTTGCTTATTATGGAGGTGTGTAAAAAAAGTTCATCCTGTTGATTTAGATTCAGCTTGCAGCTTGTTGTTTATGCAAAGGACCTTGCCATCAGAGAGGCCATTGCAAGATAACACAACAACAAGAGCAATTGTTCTCCTCTTATCTGAAGCCTTGGTGCACCGATTACTATTTAAAATTATTATTTAAAATGTTTGTCATAAACCCTTTCATAGCAGGAACACTTTTGAAATATTAAATGCTATTTTCCTTTTAACCAGAGCAAGGAATGAGGGGAGATGGAGTTGCTCGAAAGCATGTGGCTGCAGTTTCTTGTATGAAGCTCATTTGTCAAGATAACAGATGCAGTGCTGTAGGGATGGGGTTGTTGTCGTGTGTGCTGTTTATCACTGCAGGGGCTGTCCTGGAGGTGAGATGCACATGCAATATAAAGTGGTGGAGGAACGTAGCTCTGTTCTGTCTCTGTCAGAAGGCGTGGTGACTGTCCCAAGGGACAGGGCAGATGCCACCACACTGACGTGGTGCTGCATCCTTGCAGCACTGTCTGCACTGTCTGATAGGCTGGCTGGCACAGCTCCCCTGCCCTGCCTGGGTGCTCCTGCACGGCTGACACAGGCACTGCTTGCTGGAGGCTCTCTGTGCTGCTGTCCATCGTGTCGCGTAGACACATGTACAGTGTGCTCATTGTCTGAGCAGCTGCTAAAATTAAACATGTAAGTGCAAGATGTTTTTTACAGCCCCATTTTGATTTTCTCAAGGCAGTCATTTGTATTAGAGGTGGGAGGCTGCGATCTGGTCTGCAAGGGGGCTGGCTTTATAGTCCTTTATAGTCATTTGTGTGAAGAACAAAGTTAATGAAATTGATAGTTGCATTAGTGTACATTTCATGGAAAACTGGTGCAAGTTTTGAGTATTTTCGAAGTATTTTTTCTGCATTTGACCTTGGTTTTGAGTTTCTGACCTTCAAAAGAGAAAACGAGATATTTTTCTTGCAACAAAAATGGCAACAGCAAAATCAACTCTGGCCTCTGTTCAGAGCCTGAGAAATTTCAACCTGAAAGGGGGAAATTCTAAGTCACTGACTTCCCACGAAAGGGCAACCTTGTTGAGTATGTGTATGTATAGCTGTAACCGTTGTAACAAAGGCTAATGTGCTGCTGCCAAGGAAAACTCAAAATGGCAAAACATAATGTGAGAAGTGGAGGTGATAGAAAAGTAACCAAGTGAGTTAATAGGACAAGGCTTGCAAGAAGTCCATTGCAGTGTGAAACTGAAGTTAGGGTATTTGCCAGCTTCCTGAGATGAAGGTGATTATGCTCTGGGCAGTCAATATCAGGAGCAAAAATCTAGGACACAAAAGGAAACATGTACTAAACTGGTTTTACTGGGGTAGTCTCTGATTGAAGAGCAATTAGATGGATGTGCCACTCCTGGACTCGCTCTCTGTGTCACTGGAGAGGCAAACCATCTGGAATAAACAGTCTGGCTTCTGTTAATGTTAATCAGAGTACGATGTGTTGCCCTCAGTGGTGTTCCACCAGTGGGCAGCTGGGTATTCAGTCTGTGGCAGACGTAAAGTGCCAGTCAGTGCTGGAGAAGAGCTGCTTGGATGCATAGGTTAACGAGTTAGAAAAGTAAGAGTTGAGGGGAGCTGACAAAAAAGAGCTTCCATTTTCATGGAAGAGAGTGAATTTTTGGTGGGTGTTAAGTTTCCTTTGCCATGAAGAGCAAGCTTTTGAAGCCATGCTTTGTTCCCAGCTGAAGAGAAACATATGCAGTTCCAACTGTGGAAGTTACCATGCGGTAAACTAGTCTCAAATGACTTTGCTGCTTCGTTTCATAGTTATAATTTTGGAAACATATCACAGCAAAGGCCTTCATCCAGGACTAAGTTCAAATCAAGTTTCGAGTTTTGAAATTGAGGTATTTTGTGAAATCCCCAAGCATTTAAAAATAAATGCCCCTGGAGAATTTAACAGATGAATAATGTATTTTATGTTAAACAATTCATTCAAAAGATAAAAAAGAGAAGGGAAGAAACAGTTGTTTCTTAACTACAAAATAATCTATTAACTTTTGGATTGTCTTCTCATCTCTGCAGAAAGGTGTGAGGACATTAAAGTAAAAGTAGAAGTAGGAATGCATTTATACCAGGACCAGGCATGCATATACATCTTGATATGAATTGTTGAAATGATACCACATGCATGAGTTTACTCAGAGGTCCTCATTGTCTGCCTCTCCATCTTCCTGATGGTTTAGCTGCTTGTGTAGAGAAACACTTTGGAGTTGCTTGAGCTTTCTGGTCTCAATTCTGACTCTAAAGTCCCTTACTCAGAAATGTCAGCAGGGTACTCATTGACCTTAATTGATTTCTGTGGGACCAAGGTTAAGCATGAAGCTATTGCCCATCCCTTGACCAGCTGTCTGTTGCTGTTCAGCAAAACATAAACAAGGGTTTTATTCTGCTTGAAGTTGAGAAGCTTTAAGCACAATGCTTACGGACAGCCACACCGTACAAGACTTTGGCAGAAGAGGACTGGAGTTTCAGAGAAGCAGTGCATGTGAAAACCTGTGCAGAGCCCTCCTGTGTCCCAGGGCTGTCTGTGGTCACCTCCAGTGGCACATGTCAGAGCGCAGCTTTTCCAGCTGTGACAGCATGGCAGCTACAACTGTTGTTGTAAAACATCCAGTTCTTTTCCCTAATGCCCTCTAATGCCAAACACTTGAAAGTAAATGGGAAACTTATGTTGAATCAATACCTTATGAATAAGGAAGCTTTTCTTACAGAGCTCTTGATAGAAATGAGTGTTTGGCTCTTATATTGAACAAAGTGTACTTGTGCAGCAGTTTCATCTCTAAATGGCATTTTTAGCTGCAGCTACTAGAAACATAAATGACTAAAAACCATGCTCTGTTGTGAAGACCATGTTGAAAATAAAACTTGTCTTGTGCTCATGTACCAAGTAATAATGATAACAAAAAAAGCTGTTCAGAAAGTGCTACTATTTGAATTAGGCCTGTCTTCATCTCGTTAAAATAAATGTATTTATTAAGTATGCATATCTTTATCTCTTATGTAATGAGAAGAACAGAGCCATATCACAGATCTGTAGTGTCTTTTGTGCTCTACAAATTCGATGCGACAGTCACCAGACAAAAAAGTGATTTATACTGTGTCTTGTAATGGGTGGAATAATTAGCAGTGGTGGCATCCATCACTTCTACAACATGCTTATCTCAGAACTTTTCCATTGATTCAAGAGAAAAGCAGGAACAAACCACAGGAACTGAACAGTAAAAGTCTGTTATGTACTCGGTGCTTTAACTTGGTGTGTCTGATTGGACACCTGATTAATAGATCTCTACAGCTTGAACAAAGTGTGGCTTAGGAATGGGTTCAGTTCGTCAGAAATTAATGCTGCAAGGCTAAGAATGAGAGGAAAATAGGCACCATAACTGTCTATGGATTGTGAAGGCTGTCAAGGGGGTTTCAATTCTGTTTTCTGCCCAGATGCTTTGTTCACTGGGAGCATGATAAGCTAAAGATTTTGGAAGTTTCCTGTCATTGTGAAGCATGTGATCTTGGATTCAAAGAAAGAGACCATATCTTAACAAAATAGTGCACATGAGTAAACTGTTGCTCAGCTCTGGTGTAACTTCTCTCTGATTTCCAACACACTTCATTCCTTCAAAACTTTTAAAACTTTTGAAAGTTTTTAAAAGTGAGAGCAATTGGGAGTCTGACTCTGACTCCATGCACTTCTCTTTCATTCTTTTGGCACAGGTGAGAAGTTGGGGTTACTGTATTTCCTTTTTTTTTTTTTTTTTTTTTTTTTAAGCACCTGTTGCAAAGCTGCTTGCCAAGTTGCAGGTCCATCAAACTGCATGGAAGTGGCAATCCAGTACAACCTGAAAACATTTCGGGAGCAAAAGAAATGTTGCATTAGATACAGGGCATGCCCTAGTGTAACCCACACTCCTGTGCATCTTCCTGCATTTTGTTGCTTGTTTTCTGCCATCAGTAGCCTTCTGTTAAAAAGAAAAGTTTATTTTCTAGCTATGTTGGTTTTGAAAAATAGGGGAGCAATAATTCTGTACAAGACATGGGGATAATGACTCTCAGAAGGCAACTGTAGGAATCAAAATCAGTGGGATTAGTCTTTTTTTCTGTATTGAAAGTAAAAAACAACAACACATTACAAGTATGGGAGATGTCTGGGAAATATTAGGTGCAAGATTTATGAATAGCTTACGTGCAGTATGAAATTGGCTGGCTAAAGATAATTTCAAGGTTAAAAGAGGAGGAGATAATTTCTGACTATAAATGATATTTGTAATTCTACAAAGGAAGTTTAAAAGGGCATTTGGATCTTGGGCTTCATCACCTGAGATAGTTCCTTTAACACTGATGCTACGTCATTTGGTGTGAGGCGAAGGAAGGAAGAAGAGTTGGTTAGCAGAGCACCTAAAACAAAATCAGATGTACAGATTTTGAATATTTTACACAAGTAGATCTCAGATTAAGGATGGGACAGTTCCACACTTCCTCTCTAGGAAAGTAACAGTGAGAAGCTTGTTAATTTACGGGAGTACCTGTGAGAGCTCAGGGGAGGAAGTGTGGTTACCTCTAAAGCCCACAGCAGTTCACCAAAGAATGCATTCAGAAGAACAGGAGGCAATAATACAGGTCATTGGAGAAACTATTACACATTGATATGAACCAGTACTGGAGAAGTTTGTCTGGAAAATCACAGAATCTGCAAAGGAAGGAACCCAGGAAAAATGTTATGTTCACTGTTATTAAAATTGTACATTCACTTGTACGATTTGGGGGTTATTTCCATTATGATCCAAGCAGAAATTTCTTTCAGAGAAGAATCTTTCTGGCCACTGTAACTCAGCTCACATTCAGATGGAAAAGGAAGAAAATTGTTAGTTCTGTTGCCATTGAAAAACAAAGGCCTTTAATTAAAGAGGGATATTTTTTGTGAAATACAAAATAATAAAACAAAATAATAAAACAAAACTTTTCTAGAGGTCATTGAAATTCAAAACACTCTGAGTTCTGGCATTAGTGCAGAAAGAAATGTAATATAAATATGTACAGAATGTCTGTCACTGCTCCCATTCCATGTTGGTTGTATTCTTAGAGCACATGCTGCTTTCTGCGAATCTGCTGACTGCTAAATAATCTTGTCATTTGCTGAGTTCCTGTAACAGCAGACACATAATAATTCAAATGTTCAAAATAATTATGTAAGATTCTAGCTGATCTGAAGAGTGTCATATAGCTTTTTAGCCTATAATTAACATGGATATTTTCCAGCTTTGCTTTTTCACATAGAAATGGGAGCAGTTTTGTATTTTACTACATTTTTCTTTGCTAGAAGTCTACATTCCAAACTCTACAGAAAGCTGTGAAGGTTTTACATACTTGGTGCTATAAAGCAGTGCTTGATAAAACATATTTTCTGTGCAAGGACCCCAGTGAAATAGCAGAGCTCCACTGCACCTACTTAGATGTTCTTTAAATAACTTTGAAAAAAAAAGAATATGAACATTCTGTTAGGGTGCAAGTGTCTCTGGTTTTAGTGGACATAACTCTTCATGTGTTACTAAGGTGCTTGTGATCAGTGGGTTAGAAGAGATGGAATCCAGACTGGCAGAGAATGAGTTGTTGTCCCCACTAGTGGTTGACCCAGAATGATAAAAATACATCACTGCTGGTTGCAAGTAGCAGCACTCCTTTACCATGGCTGCTATGTGGCCTGCATGGAGATCTGAAATTGCCAAAACTTAAACCTTCCAGGTTTCAGCTGTGCTGCTCACCCTATTCAACTCATGACTTTGAACAAGTTATTAGCTTTGGAGTGTGTCCTTTTCCCCTCCCAGTAAAAGCCTGAGCATACATAGTGTATGTGAAGAGTGTAGGATAACCAGTGAATTCATGCTTCCAATATTCTGTAGGTAGAAGGATAAGAACTAACAATAATAGTTGTTATCTACCAGGGCTGTAACTCTGAATTCTTCCTGTGCTTGGCTTTGGCTAAAATGTTTTCACGTTTGGATAAGCCATCGTGTAATCTCAGAGAGTATTTTAGCTGAGAATGTCGAGGTGATTGTAAGAAAGCCCATGCCCCAACAAATAACTCTGACATAATTGGCAATATGCCAGCAGGACAGCGTTCAAGTAGCTTAGATTCATGTCAGTCCTAAGAAATAGAAGCTGGGGAAGAACAGTGGCCGTGTACTGCTCTACAGTGTTACAGTATTGTCCCGCATCCAAACAATTTTAGGACAAGTCATACAAAATTCAGGTCTCTCCTGAAATCAGAAAAATGGTTATGGACAGAGACGTAAATCAGTCACCTAGGGTATGAGGAGGATTGGTGCAGACCTTCCAGTTTTGGCCTGTGACTTTGGGTTCAGACTTGAAGGGTGCCTTGGAGCAGAGCACCTGATCTCAGGTGATAACACAGAACCCAGGGCTGTACACAGTGATAAATAACAGCAAGTAGTCTGTTCATCAGAGTGTCTGTGACATTAGCACTCTTGTCAAAAAGGCAGCTCTATTCGTGTAGTTCCATGTTAGCAATTCTCTTCATAGAGAATAAAAATATCTGTGTGAGAGCCATGTGATTGAAGTCTACTCAGAAGTTAGCCACTACAACAAGAGCAAAAATTTGCTGGTGAGGCCTGTTGGTGTTTAATCTCTCTGCAGACAGTGTCTGGCATCATTTTATTAGCAGACGAGATATGGTGTTAAAAATTATATCTATTGTACCCATCCCAGAGGCGTTCATTCAGAAGAGAGTAATGGAGCTCAGCTAACAAAAGAGATTTGTCCATTTGGACATGCTGAAGGGCCTTTAGATAAGAAATAATTCTCACATAAGCAGTTCCTGAGTTAAAATATTAATTTATAGAAAATGCTTTAAAAATAGGTCTTTTGAGGAGATTTTGAATGGCTCAGGTTTCTCATTTTAGAAGCTTTAGAGCTTAGCTCACCTGGTAAGAGTTTCCAAATCCAATCCCAATGATTTGTGTGTCCACATTCACACTTTTCATAGTGAGACCTCATCACTCTCTACAACTCCCTGAAAGGAGGTTGTAGCCAGATGGGGGTTGGTCTCTTCTCCCAGGCAACTATCAGTAAGACAAGAGGGCATGGTCTTAAGCTGTGCCAGGGGAGGTTTAGGTTGGATATTAGGAAGAAATTCTTTACAGAGAGGGTAATCAGGCATTGGAATGGACTGCCCAGGGAAGTGGTGGATTCTCCGTCCCTGGAGGTTTTTAAGATAAGACTGGATGTGGCACTTTGTGAAAGGTCTGGGAACCACGGCGGTGTTGGGTCAAGGGTTGGACTTGATGATCTCGGGGGTCCCTTCCAACCTGGCTGATTCTATGATTCTATGACAGTAACTTCCTGAGCAAGGAGTATGTTTTATCCAGGATATAGCCATGCTGTGTTTTGGGGGATTAGCTCAGGGAGCTCACTCTTCTGGCAGTTTTCAGTGGACAAACCTTTGCCCTGGTGGAAGCTCATTCGCCTTCCCTGAATGGTGCAGTGGGGATGGACGGGCATCACTGCAGAATCCTGCCCTCTTTGTTTACTCCCTGAAAGCCCTCCCTGAGCAACTGGGTTGCAGGCAATTCTCCGACAGACTGAGTTGTCATTTTTAAAATTACTTAGAGACATAGGAAGTACAAAACCAATACAGCCACAGCCTACTTTTCTCTTTGGAGGAGCCCTGCTCCCCTGGTATGCCCCACTCCACACATCATCTCCCGGAGGACTGTGCTTCGCTCTGACAGAGAACAGTTTGTAACTCCCCTTTCATATCCAATGTAGCAGCCAGATTTCAGCTTACATGCCAAAATGCATCTCCTGGGATGTTTCTGTACATTTTTGTGATTAATTAATAAGGAGCAGTATCAGGTACTTTGCTAACATTTGAATTTCTGACCTGTGTTCCTGCCTGCCTTTACTGTTGCAGTTCTGCCAAAGAGCAGTCAGTTTGTCTGGGGTGGTTAATTCTGTGTGTACCATGCTGCCTGCTGCTTGTGTAGCCATTACCCAGTAGGTACATAGAGAGTGGTACTTTGAGGGGTGGAGGAGGAGGTGTGAGGGTTATTTTGCTCTTGTAGTTTGCTAGACACACTGAAGAGCTGTGAAGGTTACCATGCTTCTATTGAGCTCATTCTTTAGTTGATGTAGAGCTTTCCACTCCTCTGAATGAGTCAGAGATTACATTTACTCCAGCTACTAAAGCCCCCTGGTCAGCAGTGTACAGGAAAGGAGTGGATTGGTTTGCACTTTGTCTGTTTTTGTGATTATTTTTTATTGACTTCAAGAAGTCTGGTTCAAACTAATAGAAAAGATATCAGGAATGTAGCTGTTAAGAGAAATCACCCCTTTCCAAGATTGCTTTTATATTAGTAGATTTTTAGACATTTTGAGTCTTTTCAGTGGAAGAGACAATGTTGAAGCCCTGTTTGTGCCTGGTTTCTTCAGATTGTAGATTAAAAGTTCTGTTAAAACTGTGTTGGAAAATGCCATTTATAAGGAAATGCAAGGAAATTGGACTGCCTTAAAAAAAAAATGTACCTAACCCAGTTGTCAGTAGTGAACTGTAGAGAGCTTGGGGACATGCACTGTAGCTGGCATGTCTCCTTATTTTAATTTTGGGAACATCTGACATTAATCTTGATTGCACAAAGTGAAAGAGAACCATCCCAAATTTCTACAGAGTCCCTGCCCCTGGGATTACTATTGTAAGAATTTCATTTTCAGGAATTGATAATAGTTTCTTAAAGGTGATCACTAAAATTAAAGGTTTCTCTTTGAAATTAAGGGACTCAAAGCACTCAATGAAGTCCAGGTGTTTTCTCTGCTCCTGATGAAAGTGCTGTTGCATTTGGTGAGACATTCCCAAGTAATATCTACTGTTTACTCACTTTTGTTTGCTATCATCCAGGCAGAGTGTACTTACCTCTCTAACCTGCAAGAAGTATGAAATTTGCCTCTGGCTCTTTATATTTTTTATTAAGCTATTTTTCAGTCTTTAGTGAAGAAAATTCTTTTTCCTGTTGTTCTCTCCTCAGTGCTGGAAGTGACAGCAGTGTGGTCCTGCCATCTTGCAGCCTCCTTCCCCATCAGCACTTCTGTGATCACTGTGTGATTTTTTTTTTTGTTCTTCACCACGTAGCTCAAGTAGAGACTCCCAGTCAGTCCTAACAGCCTGTCCATAACATGCAAGAAGTTGTTATTCTCTGCAGTGCCACTGCTGTGGTTTGGAGTGAGTCTGTCTGCTAGTTGTGTGCACAGAGACTATGTTTTCCGTCAGCTTCAAGGTATGGTATCAAAGGTGCATGCAGGACTAAATCCTAAATGTGATTTTCTTGGGAATAAGACATAGAAGCCTTTTCTCACTTTGTACGTAGACTGGTTTAGTCAAACAGACCAGGGAGGCCAGGCCTGGAGATGTGGGTGTTGGTGGCCGGAGCAGCTCACCAGAGCCTCTACTCATGTAGAGTGCCAGGAATCTTCTTACCCTCAGATGATCCTGTCTTGTGGCAGCAGCTTTGTCTTCCTGGAGCTGTCATGGAGCTTTCCTGTGGCTGGAAAGGAAGGGAGATGAAGAACAGGAGAAATGTGGAATTAGGAGTCAACAGCAGGTTTTGGCAGTAGCAGGAAAAGGCCGTCTTGCCTGCGAATCCCTGAAGGCAAAATGCATAAGAAAATCTCAGACAGGGAGCAGTTCACACAGCCCCATACATGGGGATGCAAGGCAAAGAGAAGGAGGAGGGCATGTTTTCTTCCTTGTCTTTATGAGTGATCTTGCACAGTATCATCCACCCATGTTGATTTTTTTTTTCCAGACATTTTTCATCATTCTGGATTTTGGTTTGCCTTTTTCATTTCCCTAGATGTCTTCTGCAATTATGTGTGAACAAGGAGAATAGATGCATAATTTCTTCACAGTCCTGGTGTTTACCTAGAGGGGAAGCTTCATGTAGGTGTACAGACAGACACACAGACATAGGTGTGCAAGAGCATAATGGCTAAATACCTCAGGCCCAGAAATGGGCATCCACAGTGGAACTGCTTTCACAGATACAAGCTGTCAGCATACACGTTCTGGCAGCTGCCTAACTGTACTCAGACAGAACACTTCATTATTTGCCATAAAGAGTAGAGGCTTTTGAACCCAGGTGTAACACTTTCCAAAAGGAGCTCTTGCATGCAGTGGCATGCCAGGAAAGGCTGCTGTGCTCTCATCCTGGTCTACCCGTGTTCTAGTTTGTGAGTGGTCTGTTCCCATTTGCTCTATGGTCCCTCCAGGTGCATTTTATCCTGTGAGTTTATTTTAATTACCTTGCATTGACCATTGGCTGTCTCTGTAGTTACAGAACTAGTGAAGTGATCTCTCATTATGCAATTTGGTTTAGGCATAATTATGAAATTATGGTGTGTAATTTATTCATTTTGAGACAGGCCTGTGATAAAATCCACAGCTGCTTCTTTCTCTAGGAAACCTTTTTTTTTTAACTGTCAGATTGAGTGGGAGGTTCCACAAAGTTGAGGGCAAATGGCAGCAGGGTTGCCTTCCACCCTGCCTGTTCTGCCCCAGCAAGATGGAGTAGCCAGGAAGGAGGGAATGGCAGCAGTCACTGATCCCTGCAGTTTCCCAGCCATCACTATGGTTTATCTCAGATCTCACATATCTTTCCACACTTGGGTCTTAATGCAGGTTTAGCAAGCAGATTGCTGTAGAATTCATTACAGAAGCCAGGCTGTCACTGCATTCAGGGTTTGATAGGGGAATGGAAAAGTGAAACATCTTTTCAGTGAAACAAAGGAAGCTGATAAAGAATGTCCTGTGAATTGAATGTTAATGTTATTACAGGGCAAATACTTGACAGATTGAGATGTTCTATTGAGAGCAGATCTGATCACAGGCCTTTAAGTGAATACAGTGCCTTTTGACTCCCATCTTATTTCCATTTAGAAGTAATTAAATTACTTTCAGATTAAAATATGAATTATTTTGTGGTGATTTAGATTTTCATAGAGACAAGGTATGAAAGTATCCTATTTTTTATTTTATCTACATTTTAACAGAAATTTATAATGAATTGAAATCTTGCTTTTCATAGAAGCTTTAAGCATTACTCAAGAACTTCTACAGCTGGGATTGTTTGAGCTTTAGATTTATTCTTTTTAAACTTTAGTAACAATGTTTTAACCCAGTCTTATAGAATTACACAATTTGAAGGCAGAGTTAATTTAAATACAAGAAATATTTAATCAACACAAAAATCTACGAAAGTCTTTCAAATAAAAAATTTTATTTTTGTTTGGGAAATGCTGTCTCATTAATACGGACCGGCCCGTGGAAATGCATGGATATTGGTGGAAATTCCAGGGTGTTGGTGAAAGTGAGGGCATTATAGGAACAGCCAGGAAGCTGATTGTCCATGCAGTCATCCTGGGGAGACTGAAGTTCTCATCTCCAATTAACTAATTGCCCTTTCTACCAGACCACTACTGCTTCTATTCTAGTGTCTCCTATTATGATATTTATTCAGGTTTTGGGAAAGAAAGATCGGGATTTGCTTATAGGTTAAAAGCAATTTTGGAAAAAAAAAATGTTTCCTCTGACTTTCCTGCCAGGTTGAATTGTTGTTTTCTGATTATCCCTAAATCATTACAATTATAAATAGTGGAAAATGGACATGAAATATGTTTGACCCGAACTCTCAGTCTCGGCTTGCGCACTGTGCACACATCAGCCCTTAGGGTATCCCTGGGTGTCGTAGCCTAAATCGTCTCAAGGTCTGCGAATCATTCCATTTAATGCTGTTGTCACAGGTGATTAACATCATGAGTGTCTTCCCATTGCAGTGTTTCGTTATCTGCTCTCAGCAGTGGAAGGGGAATTACTTCGTGCCAGCCCTGCTCGGGGTTGGGTGCATCTTGGAGTGCCGGGCACAGCTGAGCTGACTGCTCCCTGACAGCTCAGAGATATGTGGAAAGGGACAAATGCCTTCTGCTGGGAATTCCAGTGTAGCCCTGGGAAGTGATACACAAGCCCGCTGGGTGTATCTTCTGCCTTCTGTCTATGGTAGTGCAGGGCAGGTGTATCATGTTCCCTGGCTAATGAATTAGCAATCCCTCACTCATGCTGGAATACAACAGGACAAAGATTTTATTAGAGTCCAGGAATCTCAGTAACTTAAAACAGTTCTCAATTATGAGAGAAACCTTTTCCTCTCTTCAACACCTTGAGTGAATATTTAAAGATGTGAAGTGACCACTTCATTAGGAAGAAGACTCCTTTTTGGCTGGATATTTCTTTTCTTGCAGCATATTTCTCTGTAGTGTTAGGCACTGTTTTTTTGTCTTTAATACCTCTTGATTGCATCTTGTTATCATCTTGTCTTGATTGGCTTTGTGGCTCGTTATACAAAAAGGGTGCTAATCTTTGTTAATTAGTTCCTTATTAGAGTCAGTAGAGATTTGTACCACAATAAGTGAGCTGTGTGTCTGATGATAAATAATTGGCTGCCAAGGAATTCTTAGCGTGAAATCATGTCAGTATAACTGATGATACTTTAATATTTTATGTGGGTTTGTATGTGTTTACTACAGTACTTCTTGGTTCTTCCAGCTGCAATTTCCAAGACTCCTTTTTTTTTCCTGCAGTTCTGTTACTAGTTTGAACATAGCTTATCTTTTCAAGTTATTTCTTTCCATGTTACATTCTATGATTTCATTATTTCATTGCTAGAGAGCTATTTGGTTCAGCAAATACTCTTCTGTAAATGGCAGGAAGGACTTTTAGTGGTTTTCACACCTGTCTTTATTCTGTTCTCGTTTTGCTGTGTCATAGGATTGGATATTATAAGGTCTTTGGAGAGTGTTAAGACTTGAAATGTTTTCTAGAGAACTGGTGATAGGAAGTGGGATGTGAGGTTCTAGCAATACTTTAAATCAGTGGGATGCTCCTGTATTTCACCAAGAATCCAAGTCATTGCTCTGTATGTGATCCCACTGATGATGACCAAGGTCCCTCTATCACAGCTCCTGGCTCAAGAGGGAGAACCTGTAGGAGTAGGGTGTAAGGAGTAAGCCTCTCTGTGCTTGCTTGCCTCTGGGACATACCCTGGGAGATGAGGTCGAACCAAACCCAAGCCTTTTCCTGTCTTTCTGGTATGTCACAGTGCTTTTCCTGGAAGGCAAACAAAGATATACTTTACAGCATTAATCCATATCCAAATAAACAACCTTAGGGGTCTAAGCATTTTGAGGTCTGTATTCCCACCTCCTCTGCAACAGCTCTGAGGCATTGACTTGGGTAGTGGTCCTTTCTCCTCTGTGAAATGAAATATAGGCACCCTGTTTTTTGGCCAGTGCTTTTGAGGGATTGTCTGAGGTCAGAGGGGGCACTTCTGCAGCAGAGCTTTGCTTGTCCTGGTATGTTCCCATAGAGAAAGGCAACTATCATTGTGTGCTCATTCAACCAAGCAACAGGAACAGGCAGAGGGGGAGAATGCATGTGTAACCTCTAACTTAGTTTTTAGTCTACTAAAACTTCTACTAATACTTCTGTCTATTTGTTTTGTTATCCTGCATGGCTCAGTGAGATGCCAGATGTCCCTGCTGCTGTGTCACAGTCAGCAGGGTTATGTGGAAGTGTGGGATTTCCCTGCATGCATCTCCCCAGTGGAGCCAGGCACAGCCTCCCTGCAGCGTCTGCCTTGCCCTAGTGCATTCATTTCAGTAGGGATCCGCATGATGATGTAGATTACTGCTTTGCAGTAGGGATGGGGGTATTCTTAACATGGGTATCCTCATCTGGGAGATACTTGGTGAGAGCTTTGATCTAACAGCCTGCTTTTCCCAGGAAGCAGCAGAGAGAGTGTAGTCTTACATATTAAGGGTGGTTTGCCACATGGAAGAGGAGTGGGGCAAAAAGCCCAAAAAAAGTAAAAGGGTCAGTTTGAGCTATACTTGCTTAAGAAATCCTTGGGTTATATGTTCCTCTCAAGTGCTGTAATGTTTTGCATATGATTAACATACATTTTGCAGAGCAGAAAAGTCAGTAAATTATTTCAGTCCCAATGATAAATTGTGAAGTAGTTTAGCTGGCATACTGTTTGCTTTTGATTTCCTTGCATTATGGATGGAGCCTAGAGGTATCCCCCCAAATACATACTTTATGCTTTACTTTTTACTGTCCAGCAGTACTTTAATTTTATAAAACCACCAGAATATTTCTTATATTCAAGTAACATTATTATTGTGACTCTCCCCAGAATCAGAATTATTTTGAGGATCGATTTGACATGGTAGAGGGACATTCTGGAACAGGTTGCCTCCATTATAAGCTGGACTGTTTAATTTTGCAGAAAGGGTCAGATCTCTCTCTTGCTAAAATTCTATGGACTTTCACCTTCAAGGGGTGGCAGTTCCAGTTCTGCATATTGGCCCTTAGCTGCTTGTTCTCCAAACAGTAGGATTTATATAAGTAAATACTGCTGAACTCCACTAGTTCATTCGAGGTGTACTGATGTGAGGGGGGGCACAGAGAATAAGGGGATGACACCCATTCCATTCCATTCCATTCCATTCTGTTCCCACAGGCTAGTCTGTTGGCAGCACTGTGGGCTGGGTGACAACTTTGCTATTAGTTCATATGGCAAAGCATTTCTAAAAGCAGCCACTGTACCTGCAACTGATAATGATCACATTGTGTACAAATCTGTAGAGCTCTGGGATTCAAAATCCATCCGAAATTTAATAGTAAAATTATGTTCTTCCACTGCACAGTACATAACCTGGTTTGTACCAATTTATCAGTCCTTCAGCTTACATTACTGTCTCTAGTCTCTCTAACATACTGTGTCAACCATGGTCTGGTCATGGAGCTTTCTATCACAGTTTGTAAATTTTACCACTTCTTTCAAGCAGTGTAATTTCACAACAAACAAATGTGAAAAATAATAATATAAAGAATCAAATGCTTATAAACAGGCTAACCTCTGGGGATTCCATTTTACTGTGTGGTGGTTGGAACTCATCTGCAAAACAATTCTGTGTAATTTCTCAAGGATATGTACTGAAGTCTAAAGCAGTTTTGATACTGGAATCACTGAAGAATAACAGTACATATCAAAACTACTTTTTGCGTTTGAGCTGCTGCATGCAGAGTGATGCAGATTTAAATAGTGCATAAGGTATTTTGACAATGACATATTTTTTAAGACATACACTGAATGTTTGTGAGTTATGAGCTTTATCCTCAGTAGTCAGAATAATGCATTTATTCCCATTAGTGCAAAAGAACTCATAAATCAGAGTGGCAAGATACAACGCTCCCAAATGCTCACATGTGTGCAGATGCCCGTACTCTTCCTGCTCTCAACTGAGCATGTGTTTATTTTGTTATCCTAAACCATGATGGTCAAAATCACCGTAGCTCCCGTTACAGTTGAGTGAGATAAGCTGCTTAGCTCCAGCTGACTCTCTAGTCCATAGTGATAAATAAGTCAGGAATCCATGGTCTTGAATTCTGTATTAATGGGACAAATTGTGGTAATTTCTCAAAGATGATTTCTGTGCTGCAAGTTGGAAGTCCTTCACTGAATGAAGATACAACCCAGAGTGGGTGTATTGACTCCTTCCAGTGCTGAGTATTCCAATTGCATGTGCTCATGTGCTCTAGTGAGTGCTGATGCTGTTGGAGCACAGATCAAAAAAAAAAAAGCTGAAAAAAGGAAAAAAAAAATCAGTGTGGGGTAGCCAGTATCTTGGAGAAATGTATACATTACCCATGCTTTTTAAGCTCTCCTTTGAAGCTTTCTGTGAGATGCCTTCAGTAACCTGGTTTTCAAAGTGGCCCTGAGCATGTGCAACTGAACACAGAAAATGCTGTGGAGGCAACCCAAGCAGTGGCTGCAATAGGGGACTGTCTCCCTTCTCTACATATTGTTCTTTTGCTGGTTCTTGCTGCTGTGTTTAATGGAAAATGTCACCAAAAGGTGCTCTTAATCAAGGAGTGATTGCTAATCTGTAGATGGACAGGCAGAATGGGCAGGAAGCTGGCCTACAGTGTTCCTTCTGAGTCTCTTTTCTGTTCTGGACATGGAAATATGTGCCTAAAATGAACATGATAATCTAACATTTGAAGCAAAAGTGTCATCAAGGGACGAATCCTTCTCAAAGGAAGGCTCCTCATCTTAATGACTGCCTATCTAACAAGTTAAGAATGTTTTTACAGCACAACTAAAGAAAGCACAGTGCAGGGCAAAGTCACAGTCTTGTAAAATAATAATAAAAAAAGATTATGAAAGAATACAGTAGCACCTGTCGTTTAAAAAATGATGAATTCTGAACCAAAGACTATCATGAATAAGATAAGGATGAAGCTCTCCAAGAAATACTTCAGGGAATTTCTTTTAATAAGACCTGAAAAGTATGCCTTGGGCATAATATCACAGAACAGAGATTTGAAAGCCTCGAGCCAGCTTTCTCTTTTGCCATTGTAATTTGACCCAGCTATTGTACTTAATCACTGAATATGAGGTAGCTACAAGTTCCCTCCTTTAGGTAACTTTTTAGAAGTTCAATAATTGGAAAAGTTTCAGCTATTTCCCATCATGTCTAAATGGTTTGAAATCAAAGCCCTTTCTCAAGCATTTTAAAGAAGAAAGGCACTTAATGGGGAACCTCCCATTCCCAGCTGTTCGTTTGTGACATGTGAAGGGGTAAACAAATTTCAGAGTATTAAGACATTTCAGTGAGGTGCCTAAGGGAAGGTAGGGAACACTTGACATCCAGTGAACGCAAACTTACAGGAATCTGATACCCTCATCTCACTAAAAACGCAGGTTGTTCTGTGCCAGTGGGAGCTGAAAGTGCTTAGCCTTGTGTGAACAATCTCTGAGACTGCAGTTCACTCCTGCATGGAGGGCTGCTGGAGAGGGCCTGGTGGTTACAGTGGATGCCAAGTTGAAAATGAGACAGTGGTGTGTTCGATTGCAAATAAGGCAAAACACACACTGAGATGTGTTGGGAGCGGTGAAGTCAGAAGATAAGGGAAGAAGGGAATGCGTGTCCATTCTGACTTTGTTCTTGTTAGGGAGGATCGGTGCTGACCTACTGAGGTTTTGGTTTTGATCAACAGTATGTGTACTGTCTGATTCTAAGTGTGTTTACTTGTATTAGCTCACTGGGAGTACTTTAGTTCGGGCTAAAAAACCTGAGCTCGGTTGGAGAATACTCGAGCTTTGCATTGTATAAATTGTATGAAGTGTTAAAGAACAGGCTTCCAAAGCATGTTTCAGATAGTAACTCCACGTCACCTTGAATATCTTACTGTAATATTGAAGAACAGGTTCAATCAGCACTTGTCCAGAAAGCAGTGGTAGTAGTGGATTGTTGAAAGTGAAGCTGATCCTCCCTTGGGGTGAGGGAATGGTAAAAATGGTCTCCATGGGTACCTTGCTATTTTTTGTCATCCCTCAGTAAAATGTAGCAATGGTAATCTGTCTAGTTGCCTTTAGTTCTCTGTCTGTCATTAGTTCTACTCCTGAGACCCTTTTGAGCACTAAAGGTCCCTGAAGCATGAGGAGAACTCCACAGTGTATGAAGATTTGGTGATGTGTCTGTGTGTGTGTGTGTGCAATCTGTGATCACATCAGTCTTCCTAATACTTGGTATCCTGAACTTCCCTGGTTATTTTGCAGTTAGAATTGTGACCAACAGCTGTACTATTGATTTTAATGCACCTTGTTCTTAGAAATTTGAACATCCTGTTCATTGTTTACAGTGGGCTCCTTTGAAAAAGTTGCAGATTAATGTACCTTTTTATTGTAAAAGTCTTACTAACAGGAATAACATCCAAATGCACAGTTTGTTTGAGAATCAATAATGTCATTCTCCATGGTATCCTCAGGCAAGGAAATGACATTTTGAAATATTAGATTTTAAAATGTATGAAAGACCTTGCACCCAAAGTATTGCAGAAAATCAAAAACATTGTCTGTTACATTAATGCCTTGATTCCAGACTCTGTGAAACTATTTTATGAAATTTATAGCTGCAGTTCTCTTGCAGACAATCATGATATATTAAAAAGTCTATGGAAATAGACAAGTTCGGTGTGAACTTTCAAAACAAAACTGAGTTTGAGTCTGAGTTTGTCTGGATAGCACATCAGTCATCTTTTGGAAGTCATTGTTTAGCAGTAGATGCAGGATAGTCTCTTAGAATTCGAGTCAAACATATTTAAAGTGAGATTTTTTTATTTGTTTGCAATTGCGCTAGGAGAGGCAGCACTTACATAAGGCACCTCTGAAATTGTGAGGTTTTCTCATTCCGAATCTTGTCCTGTGTCTGTTGAGAGTTGGTTGGAGGGAGCAGAATGACACCTTCTGGATATTTTTAAATCTTATGCTTATGACAGCTGTTACTGGTTATTATATTTCTCCAGTCTTCTGCCTGTTCTGTCATTCTAAAACAAAGCCAGTGAGGAAATTCACGTTTGTCTTATGCTTTAAAATACATACATTTGAACAATGTGAGTTTCCTCAGTTCAGCAAGGTGGGCTCTGCTTCTCAAACTCTGTTTTCATGGGATAGGTTTACTCCACCTTAGGCAGCTGCATTCCCCACTGGTCACCAGGGAGGTGAATCTTCATGTGCAGGGTACACCTGAACTTTGCCATTTTAAATGGCTTCAGAAAATGCCTTCCTCCTGAGTGCTTGTGCTTGTGGATTCTCAGGATGACAGCGAGGAACCGTGAGAAATCAAGAAAAAGAGACAGCCTTTGACATAACAGTTGCACAAAAATGAGAAGACAGCCAGGACATGCACTTTAGTTTTTCAGTTTTGTAGCCTCTGTGTGGACAATACACTGATTTCCCTCCCTATTGCATGTGGAGTACTTTGAACTCAAGGAAATGTGTTCCATCTTTACAGGGACACTCCTTGTGTTATAGAAAACATTTAAACATTTGTGCAGCACCGGACACAGTTGTTTTCTCAGATTCGGATGTATCATGGTTATCTCACTTTTGTGGTAGATCCTTGACATAGAAACTTGTTTCAGGCTTATACAGCTCAGGTGAAGATCAATGCAACTTGTCCTCCAGTCTGAGAAAACTTTTACCTTTGTGTTCCTCAGACTAGAATTAACATCAGTGAATGCAGATACCTCCGTTCCTGAAAAGACAAAATACTGAATACAGTCCTCAGAAGAAATCCTTTCTCCACTCGTCTTGTTACTCTCAGAATAAAAGTTAGATTCTAAAAGGGACCTCAGTGTAAACAGGAAATGAACTTAGGCCATTAGAAACAGGTTTCAGACTTTGTGTAACTTTAAGGGTGTTGGAGGCTGTTGGCTGGGCTTTGCTTAACAAACAAGTTTTCCCATAGCTTTGATGCAATTGCTCATAAATTGAAAATGGAACCCACTGTCTGCTGACCAGTATGGATTCACAGTTCAGGGCTGCACAGGCTGAAAATTTGTTGGGGCCAAGATGTTTCCTTCTTTCACCTTTACCTTCTCCTATTCCTTGACAGTATTCAGGTCTGAAATTCCCATTTAATTTGGAATATTGCAGCAGCTCGTGTGCACTGTGTAATTAGGCATTCCAAACTCCATGGCCTGACACTCATTATTCTGCATGCAGTGTTGTCAAAAGGACAAGAAGGTTGCATGTGCTCAACATGGATGGAGCTGTCTGCATGAAAGGAGCTTCCAATTCTGTAGCTGCACCAGAGAAGGATGAGGCTGTTTGATAGTCACAGATGAATTTTGGCTGAGTTGAAATGTCCCCTTGCCTGCATGTTCCCCATATGCCAGTGAACAAACATCAGCATAATCAAGCACCAAAGAAAAGCCCCAATTCTCAGATGAAAGAGTAAAGGCAAATTTGAATGCATCACCCACACAGGCATGTAATTACGGAGTTTGATCGTTATCTCTGAGCTACAGTGGGATATGTACAAAAGCTTCCTAAACCATGGTGTGGCTGAGCCCTGTGCAGATATTAAGAATTCCTTCTCTGTGGGCCCATGTAAATCAGCACAGGGACTGTGCAGTGCTCACCTTCCAGCACAGGGATAAGGGAGTGACATATTTTAGTTAATTTTACAGTATCCAAAAGGCAAAGCTCCCATGTGATGCACTTCCACTCACATTGGGTTTTGCCACAGAATTTGTGTTTCTTAAAGGAAAACATTAGTCCATGACTGTGTCACATAAGCAAATGCAGGTAGTAGAATTGCTCCCTACTTTGTTGTGGGGATTTTTTCTCCTGTTTGAGTGACTTTTTTTTTCTCAGTGAAATCCCATTTAGTTTAAACTTGTGGGGTTTTTTTTCAAAGTATAACCTCAAGCTAAACTCTTTTGCTTATGTTGCTGTTTTTTGCAATGGTTTAAGCTGAAGTTAACCTTCCTATTAGCATTTTAATGGAAAAGGAGATTCTAGCACTTAGCCAGACGTTTTGTCTGCTTTCAAATGGCAACATGGTAAAGGTATGAAATGCTGCTTTCCAGTGTTTGCAAATTCCTTCTTTCCCTACAGCAAGACTCTTTTCCCTTTATTGATATAAATAACAGCATTTGGCAGGGACATCCCAGGTCATCTGTTACAGTCATTTCCTTTATAACCACATCAAATACTTCACTTTATAAGCTAGTGAGTCTTGTTTTAAATGAAATTGAGTTTTTTTGCTCATGCTTTCTAAGCCTATTCTAAATGTTCACATTTCTGGTGGTTAAAATACCTTTTTGTAGCTAAATGAATTCATGGTCAATTATAATCACTTGTTTCAATGCCAGTAATGTCCTTTAGCTGACATATTGTTCTTTTAAGTGAAGATGACTTTCCAAATATGGTTTTGTTGCCATAGTCCTTCCTTACAAATGTTGTCCCTGTTGTCTGACACTGTATGGGGAGCCCTTTCCTTAGTGAGGATCTGAAAGTGGGTCAGGACATTGTGTGCCTAAGTGAATAATATTAAATGTACTGTCAGCTTTCCAAAGGTACTGCAGGGTCTTTCTAACACCCTCCCAAAACAGTGGAGGTTAAGCCATGTGAAAATCGAAGGGCAAGCAATAGATTTGTTGTACAGGCAAGAATTATTTATTAAAAGTTCCCAAGGTAATAAAGACTTTAAAGTAGCAGTTATAATAATAGCTTTGTTCCTGCCTCGCTAGGATTTCCATTAGATGTTAATTCTATTATTAAAAATTAAATTTGTTTTATTTATGGTCCTATTTTCTTAGAAAACACCTATTGATCAAAACAGACCTTGCCTGATTAAAAATTCAGAGCTTTATCCAGATCTGTTGTCAAGCTGGATATATTAAACCAGAAAATGTTTTAACACTAGCAGATACAAAGTGATGTGCCCAGCAAGAGGGAGAACCAGGCACATCTACAGACTGTATCCCAAAAACCTAAAGCACCCTCAGGGGCACAGGGGTGAGAGCACATTGAGGTGCTGTGCCAGTGGAGCCACCAGGGTGGCCAGGGAAGTTGTTGGCAGGAAGAGCCTGGTGATAGCAGCTTGTTGAAAGGGCTAAATATTGAGAGAATTTAATCTCTGTGCTGGGAAGGTGCCTTTCTGGTGATATATGTGGTTCTTTCACATAGAAGGGCTCACTGACTGTCACTGTAAAAGAGAAAACAGAAGCGAGAAGGTGGCAAGTGAAGCCAGACAGGTGTGTACAGGACAGAGTTGGGAGTTGTTAACACTGGAGTGAAGTGTCCACGTGATGGTGATGGTGCTGCCTCCATCCTCTGGCCTCTCCTACCTGGAATGGGAGGACAGGCATCAGCCCTGAGCTCCAGTGAGGAGCATCTGCAGTGTGCACTTCCATGGAGAGAGTGGGAGGGGGTTGGCTTTTTCATATGCTGGCTGGAAGACCAGTTGATATAAAGCTACATTTTCCTTGTAAATTGGTTGCATAATGGTGTATTTGGGAAAAATACTGGATCTTGCACGCAGGTATCTGATGAGGCTGTGTTAAAAGACAGAAACCTCCGTCTGCTGTATGAGAGCAGTTCAGTGTCAGTGTCAGAACAGCAGGTCATCGGGGCTCGTGTGACTTAACTGTGCCAAGAGTTATTTATATTCATTTATTGAGAGCAAGGTCTACGAAACTGCTGTCCTGAAGAATCAGAATTTCAAATACAGGAGGATTTCCAACCAAAGAATGAACATTGGATTAGTACATTAAATTTAGTTATAAGAGGATAAACATACATTTTTTCAGCCAGGCAGTACCCTTCCTATTTCCACTGTTTCGGTGTGGGATGGGTTGGTGATGTCGCATTACATTAATATAAAAGTCTTCTGTGAGGCTGGGTGACTGTACCTGAGATTATCCACTCTGCCCAAGGAGGAAGCAGCTAGAAAATACATCACATAGTTAATATAATGCATTTTCTGGTAAGGATAAACTATTTTGTTTGGAAAGACAGATTGTAGATTTTCCAAATTGCTTTTCTGTCCTTTTAAACAAAGAATCATGAGGAGAATAAAAACATCAAGACCATACATTAGGTCTCGAGGTCACTTCTACTGAAAAGTTAAATTGTTTGAGTTGAATAATAATGAGGAGGAGAAGGATGATAATAATAACAATAATGTGAAATTATTTAATCTTTAATATTAAGAGAATTTCCAAAAAATAGTGATATCTTTGTCCATTCTGCTATTCAATGGTATGAATTTTGTTTCAATTTTCAAAATTGTTCATTTTTAAGAAGAACCAACATTTACAGGTTGTTGGTTTTTATATATGTTCTATTAAAGGATTGTAACCACAGACAGGTACCCCAAATTCCCATATATAAAAAATGAAAATAAGTCACTTTTGTTTGAAATAGCTCAAAAGTGCCATTTAAACCAGTCAATTCATCCCAAGTTCATCTTACCTGGGTTCAAGATTTAGACCTGCAAAGCTGTCAACTGTGGCTTAAATTATACTTGTTTGATTTGTCTGCATTCAGGAAGCAAAATTAGAGGCATGTAACATGACTTAATTGTGGATCATGTATGCAAGAGGAATGTTGTTAGTAGACAAGTACAAAGTAACTGATGTTTGGCAGCTGCTGCTCTGACTCTGCTGTGCCAACAGACTGTTGACTTTGTGTATATGTAATGATTTTTTCATAGAATCAGTGATTATTGAGGCAGGAATAATTGGCACTGGGGAAACCTTTTAGCAAGTCTTCCCTAGCAGCTAGTGATATGTTGATTTTCACTGGTTTTTGAATAGCTAGAAAACATGCTAATTTTCAGTTGTGTAGTAGCACTTAATTAAAAATGCTATAGAGGCTTAGAGGGGTGGGCTTAAAGTTGGGCAAGATCCTGGTAAAAGGGCATTGTGTACTGAGGAGACTGTAAGGGAAGTATGGTCTCAGACTAACTAAGCAGTGGAAGAATAGAAGGCCTTGTTTGTAAAGAAAATGCAGCATGAGGAGAAAAATTCACAGCAAAATTCAACAGAGACTGGAAGTACATGATACAAACTGGCCAACTTGGATTATTTAGGAGCCAAGCGTCCAACCATGCTGTTCAAGGAGAAGCACTGGGCTTCAGAATGCACACCCACTAGATCAAAGCCCAGGCTTGGGATGTTACCAGTTTAAGGCCATGTTGAGTTCTGTGTATGTAGGACATTACAAGGGACATCTGGAAATGTCTATTCACTTATCACTTGCAAGCCTGGCCATCATCATTATTTACCACTTAGGGCGTCCCAGCCCCCAGGCACAGAAGCCATTATGGCTGATGCACACCAGGGTCAGGAACATGTCACTGGAAATATTCCTCGACCGACTGACCTCAACACTTTCAGTGTCTGGAATGACTATGGAGAATTGCTGAACAGAGTCCCCAGTAGGGAGACAGCACTTATGCAGTTCCCATCAGTGTAAATGCACTCATTTGAGCAGGTCCTGTGCCTACCATCATTTCTAGCACCAAGACTGGATACCAGATCTCAGGAAGCATTCAGACCAGTGCAATCTGGAGATGGTAGGCACGCTGAGGAATTCTGGCTCCCTCTGTCAAGAGCAATGTGGAAAAGGATTCCATAGATGTGGTTTTTTAGGAAATAGGCATTTAGATTCCTAGTGAAGGCGAACGTGATTTGAATCATCCCTGCGACCTTGCACCTCCATGTGAGAGAGGGACAGTTGGTTTATGAAATGCTCGTAGCTCATGAGTGACAAGTTGACATTTCATTCTGCTGCTGCTCATTCTGTTTGGTCCACAGAGGAATCAGCAAACAGAAAGTAGGATCCTACACTGGGGAGAGATCATGGGTGTCCTCAGATGACCCTGTCTCGTGTGTTCCTACCTGTCACCCCTATTTACAGCAGAGCCAGGATGGGTTAATTTCCTGCCTGTCCCCAGATCCTTTGACAGAGCGTGGCAGAGCACCGTTGTCCTGTTCAAAGTAATGGTCTCCTTTACCCCATAGAATGGACCACCTTTTGTGTGGTCTCCTAAGGGAAATAACACTAATGAAAAGGGCAATGGCAACTCTGTTTTTCTTTAGTCTTGCCATGCTGGTATGCCATGCAAGTATAGCTGTATGACATGCTGCTGTCAGGGTCAAGCTCCTGCTTCATATGGGTTTATTATAAATGTGCTACTTACTTATCAGTGTGCTTGACCTGGGATTTGGCATATACATGTTTCAGCTGTGGGGGTGATCTTTGACTTGCCCACATTTTGGAAACTGGTGATTTATAAATTTTAAATACACAAAAGAATTAAAGGAATCTAGGATCCACTTGGATGCCTTCCACATTTTACCAGTACATGAAGTGCTTCTCCAGCCCATCAAGGTTTTTGCAGGACAGAGAATTGATTTTTACTCCTGTTAATTGTCAAACATGTGCAATGGCTGCGGGTCTTTGAGCTAAGGCTCAACCAAAGATTAAGTTTAGGATTTGGATAGGGTTAGGACAGAGACAAAGCCTGCTTTGCAGCTGTAATTTCATTTGAGCAGGTATCAGTGTGGAACAGCCTTGTGCATAGGAGCAGAACTAATAAAGCCAGGAAGTGCTTCTGTTTGTTTCGTTTTCAAATTACTACTGTAGTTGTCCTTACTCTTGCTTCCTCAGCCATGGCTTTAACACAGAGTAGAAGTTCACTCATTTACTATAAATATTGGTATAAAATAAGTTGTATATGTGTGGATAAGTGAATAGGGAACTTTCAAAAGGAATCTCTGTGCATTTTTTCCATTTTCTCTTTCAGTTTAGGCAATAACTCAAATCTGTTTGTACTTTGTGTAGGTTTGGATTTCAGCTTAGGGTTTTCTTGAGCCTCACTGAAGTATCATACCTTGCAAGACACTCAGGCTTGAAGGGCTCTTCCACTGTCTTAGAGGACACAGTCTGCCAACCCAAAGAAAATCTACTTGTGCAGGGAAAGACAGCTGAGTTCTGAGGGATGGGATATTCCTCCTTGGAAAGCTGTGGTATGGGAGGTGCAGATAGTGGTTTGTTTTCTCTCCAGAATTTCTGGTTTATAGAAAAAAAAAAAAGGCAAAAGCAAAAGTTAAGGCTCTAGCTGCTGCAGCTGTTACAGAAGCTTTCAGAACTAATATGAGTTTAAATTAGGAAGTTTTATCTGCCTCAATCTGAAGCTTGAAAATGTAAGAGTCATTTCAGTCGATTCAGTTGCTTAATGAAATAACGAAAGCATCATATGAAATTATGCAAAACCAGGGGAAATTCAATATCCTGAAATCCTACACACAGATTAATCAAATTAATGGCAAGGTATAAAAGGACACATTTGGGAGATTATGTAGAAATTCAGCTGTGCAGGGTTTTAAGAGCCTTGGAAAGGGAAGATGAGCCATTTCTCAATGCTGTATGGAAATTTTCTCAGTATAGTAGTTAAATATAATATTTTGTGGAAAAGATATTATTTTTTTTCCTTTTTTTTAGGAAACCTTCTCAGCACATTTGTTTTAGCTTGGACAAAGTTAAGTATGCTTCAAAGATATTGCCTTAATTTTCTGAAGAAAAATATATAACTATGTTTTATATAGTAAAAATGTCATACCAAGGTGTTTCTATTTGTGGAGAAGAGGTATATTACTCTTCCTTTCTTTTTTTTTCTTTTTCTCTTTTATTATTATTATCTAAAACTGAATTTGACATTAATATACAAACAGTTTCAGGCAACCAATAACACATTTCTTTTCCTTCATAAACCATTTGTCTGAAAAAATTAATGGGGCTCCTACCTTGAATATTTGAGAACTTCTCAGTGTTCAAACAGTGTGAAAATATAATTGGAGTCTCCTAGTTTCTGCCTCTACCCACTGTCATATTTTAAATAGAATAAACAATATGTAGAAGTGAAAAAGAAAGAATTATAACCTCAGAGAGGTGACATCTGGGAAAAGATGCAATATACCCAAAACTTATAACAAAATTTATGATTTAAAAAAATGTGCTTACCAAAAGTATGAGCAAAAATGAAAACTATGAAATAGATCCCTCACTGCCAAACCATTACCCCCAAGCTTTAGGAACTTGGAACTCAGGTGCCACATTTACTCTCCTTGGTGACAGGCTGCTGTGCCAGCTCTTTGACCACAGAAAGTCAGGAGACTAAAACCATAAAGGATCAAGATAAATATCAGCATCACAATAATCAGCCCAAAGCTTCTGAATGTGCTCATGTGTAAGACTGCAGCCTCATCTCTCGAAGGAAACATCCCCAGAGGAAATTTACTTCACTAGAGGGATTCAGATTGGAACGTTTCCTGATCTGAGGGTCTTTCCCTGCTTTTTAAACCGTGCTTCCCCTGCAGCAGTCCAAAATGCATCAATTAATATGAGACCATACCTTCACGTAGGGTGTGAGTAAAGCACTGCTTCATTGCTGGTAGAGAGCTTTTATGCTTTTTTTATGACTGCAAACCTCCTCAGTACATTTATTTTAGATTGGAGGAAGTTAAATATGCTTCAAAAATATTGTCCCACATCTCACATCTCAGTTTCCTGTACAGAGTCCCTCAAAGAAATGCTCCATCCCCACATCTCTGTGCTTATCTCAGTGCATCTCTGACAGGGCCCATGGCTTGTACTGTTACTGTACATGCCTCTCCTCTTCTCACCTAGGATCCCTCATGCTTGTTCCCCAAAGGAGACATTTCAATGTGTGATATTGGCAAATCATCTTCCAAAGAGGCACAGGGAAATGGAAAGGATTAGAAAGATGGAAGGAACACACTCTGTTGTGCTGTTTCCTCCCACCGTAGTGCAAATCTGGAGTGGATGCAACTCACCCCAATCAGATTTTTCAACTATGCTGACACAGCAGAGATGAGCACCAGAGAGAAACCTGTGCTTCTCTGAAAACAACTCGTCAAAGCCTGTTCATTATGACTAACGGTGATCAGTGTACAAAAGAGATAGTGACATCTCTTGAGTTAAGCTGATAACAAAAGAAAAGAGAGAATAAATGAGTTTCCTCAGATGCAACCAAATCTCCTACCAAGCCAGTTTGCCTGCCCTGGCCAACTCAGCTCAGTCACAGCCAAGAACATCTGCTTCAGCCACAGTGTCAGGGTGAGCACAGAGACTCCTGACCCTGAGCTGCTGATTCTCTCATGGCTCACATCAGACTAGGTTAAGTCAGGTTCTTTAACCTAAAAATTATGACTGCAGAATAATCCTTGTTGGTTTGTTTCCGTTCCAAGTGAGCATAAATCCTCTTGCTAAGTCCTCTGTCACAGAGCTGTGGGTGTTGTGCTGCTGGGAGCTGGCTCTCAGGGAGACATCCCATTGCCTCAGAGGTAGTTAAAGGAAATGTCAGACTGCCAGCCAAAGGTGGAGAGATGGTGTTTCGTGGTGAACATGTTTGTAAAATCTGGGGAGGAAAATACTGGGGAGGAAGACGAGGGTTAGAAAACAACACTCTGTTAGATATCTGTGTATTGAAAGTGACAACACCCAATACTACTAACAGGAAAATTTATCATGTGTTAAATTAATGTACCGTATTATTGGGTGCTTTTATACAGCAATTTGGCACTCTCAATGAAGTTTTGTATTTAGAACTAATAAAGAAAATTCCAGTGTAAAATATGCTACCTTCAACATTCATAAAACATGCCATACTTTCAAGGACCCAATCCTGTTCATATCCAGAGAAATGGAAGCTTTGCCATTGACTTCTGTGGAAGCAAGGGCAGCTACAAAATGATCAATTAAATGGGATTCAAAAAATGATTTATTGTCCTCACGATACTCATTTTCACCCCATTAGTGTTCCTTTTGGTTAGTGTGACCTTCAGTCTTGCATAGTGAAATGCTATTGCTCCAAACCACGACCTAACACGATGAGAATACAACTGATAAAGCAATGATCTGAATCAAACAAGATAGTACCAGTGGACAAGAACTTTTTCTAGAATGCAGTGGACTCCTGGCCTATACACTGTAGTGGTTTTGGACACCCTGGCAGCATAAAATCTGTGTAATTCTAATAAACCAGTGAATGTGTAGGTTTGAGGAACCAAAATATCTTTTATAAGATTAATTTGATTTCTGATAATTTTTTAAGGATTTCAACGATTAAGTATGCTGGTTTTGGCTGGGGTAGAGTTAATTTTCTTTGTAGTAGCTGGTATGGGGCAGTGGTTTTGATTTGTGCTGGAAACAGCGTTGATAATTCGGGGATCTTTTCATTATCACTGAACAGCACTTACACAGAGCCAAGACCTTTTCTGCTCCTTACCCCACCATACCATTGAGGAGGCACAAGGGGGGGTCACAAGGAGCTGAGAGGGGACAGAGCTGGGACAGCTGATCCCAGCTGACACCCAAGGGATATCCCAGACCATATGGGCTCACGCTCAGCAATAAAGCTGGGGGAGAAGGAGGAAGGGGGGATGTTTGGAGTGATGGTGTTTGTCTTCCCAAGTCACTGTTATGTGTGATGGAGCCCTGCTGTCCTGAGGATGCTGCACACCTGCCTGCCCTTGGGGAGTGGGGAATGAATTCCTTGTTTTCTTTGCTTGTGCACACGACTTTTGCTTTATCTATGAAATTGTCTTAATCTCAACCTGAGAGTTTTCTTACTTTTACTCTTCTGATTCTCTCCCCAGTCCCAAGAGGGGGGAGTAAGCAAGCAGCAGTGTGGGGCTGAGTTGCCAGCTGGGGTTAAACCGTGACACTAAACTAGCATCCAGACTAATATTTTCTTGGGGAGTGAAATTAATGTCGGTTTGCTTTTCCAAATAAAAATATCTGGCTAATGGGAAACAAGCAAAGGACTAATCCCAATGGAACAGAAATTCAGTTACAAACCATCTATAGCACAGACCTAGGAAATCTTGACTTTCGTTTTCCATTGAAAAATAGAGATGTTTGATGTAGTGACAGATGAAACACTGTACTGTATGTTCTTTTTCTATTGCTGTTGGAATTGTATATTTAGTGAATTAGTCGTGATTGATGATAGTGTTTTAAAGACTTGCTAGTTCTTCCAGGGAAAAGATGGCATATTTTAACTATATTAATGGTTTGAGACTTAAGGATAGCACCATATATTTTTGTAATCTTTCAGCAGCAAAGCCACAATTTATATAAATGGATTCACTCTGTCTTTAGCTCAAGCAACTCTGACAAAAGATGTCGTTTGAAGTAATGTTACTCATCATTCATAGATGCAAAAGTTTAAGGCTCCATTGCTTTGATATGAAATGGTGTTGCAGTTTTCTGCTCCTTGCAAGATCAGTATATGGTGTTAATGATACTTTCACTGTTAAGCAGCTCCCCCGATTAGACCTAATATGAACACAAAGGTTCTTATTTGCAACAGAAAGAGCTACACTAACTTGGGAGTATGTAGGAGGAGAAAAGGAGCATTCCAGCAACAACTCAGAATTCCCTAAATGTTAGCTCTGGAGCAGTTAAAAAACGGTGCTACAATGTGTTCAGCCAAAATTGCCAATTTACAGTACAGCACAGTATATTAGATCCCTTTACAGCACCTTGGTAAGGAAGCACATCCTTCCTTACCAAGTAAGGAAGTAATATCAAGTAATATCAAGGGCTGGGAGAGGTCTCTGACTTACTCTGGTGTATTTGCTGAAGTGGAGCCCAATCCTGCAGTTGCATTTGAGGACTCCCTTTAGTTGTGATATCAGTAATGCATGTATAGGGACCTGTCTCTGGATGGGTAGCAGACAACAAAAGCATAGTACAGAGAGTAGTCTTTAGACACAAACTGAGAATAATAACAGATTAAGACAGACATTCTGCCTTAAGAGCATATCTGACGGTACTGCTGCACTGTGGTTTTGCTTTTGTGATCCAGCCCTTTTACGATGCCACTATGCTTTTACTGATTAAAAAAGCCCCAACAACAACCGAGGAAACACCAGCTCTTTCTTTCTGTATTTAATCCACCGGTTCTCTAAAAAGCAGTGATGTCATACAGTGTGTAGATAATTGATAGATCTTTATATAGTGCCTGTATTACAAGTGTGCTGACACACAAAGATTTCCTTTAATTACTAATTAAAATCTGGGAGAGAAAGTGATAATATTCCCTGTCTCTAATTCTGTATTTAGATTATCTCCATATTACCCTGTTAAAATACTTTGTTCTCTAATTATTAATCCAAATATTGTTCACCTCCTGAGAAACTCTCATCCTCTTTAGCTATGCATCGCACGTCTTTCAGTTTAAACCATTGCCTTGCATTTCTAGAAAACAGGCCTTAGAACTGAGGTAAAAGACTTGCTGAACAAGACATAATCTTTTCTCCTGTAATAAATAAAAGGTGTTTGATAGCTATCGTGCATCAGAAGGAGTTGGTGGATGTCTACATGTTGATTAGAGAGAACTGAGTGTGGTGCATAATACATTTTAAAGCAGAGAACAAAATGAAGAAAAATTTTCAAATGGGGGTAGGTGGTAGGTAAAACAATCCCACGTACCTGGGCAGGTTACCACACTCATCGTATGAGGAACGTGATAAGTAATTCAACCTTTACTATTTCCTACACTGCCACTGCTGAGTTTGTGCTCAGCTTTTTCATCAGCCAGTCATCCCATCCTTGGGGATTGAAGTAGGATAGATGGTCAGAAATTTGTATTTGAGAGGAAATTTGTGTAGGTTTTTTTCCTCAGATTTTGCTTTCATTTTACGGTGGAAAAAAAGCCAAAATTCTCAAAAATCCTGTCATAGAGGCATGTCTGATGAATGCTACGTGAGAATGCTGTTTCAGAAAGAAATAGAAGTTTCAAGGTAGCATTATTGGACAGTTGCAGGAGGTCTTCTTTAAAAGTCTTTGTTGCTTGAACATTGTTCCATGAGATGGGACAGTAGTAGTACATAATCATACATAAGATATAAAATGGCAGTCAAAATCGTATGTTGAGTTTCGTTTGAAAGATGTAGTTTGAATGTAATAGCAGGTAGTACCTAGAACAGATTGAATCATCTTGTTCTCTTGTTGAAAATGTCAAAGCAAAATCTTAAATTGCTTCTACACATGACAAACAGAAGACACTTTCTACAGGAAAATGAAGTGTCAAGCAGGTTCGTTACAGCAAGCTGACACAATTTCATGAAGAATTTCTCAGAAATTACATTCCTGGTGCAAAACTGTAATCTGGCTTCTGGGAAAAAAAGTAGCAGAAAACCTAAAAGCTGGGTAATGAATGGTCCTCTGAGAACAGCAGAGAAATGTAGAAGCCAAGGAAAGTGATCTTTGTTTTGAGTGCTTCACCAACAGTGTCCCAGTGGCTGAGGGGCAGGAGCAGTACTGATTTCTGTTCTGGCACTTGGTGGAGAACTTACAAGAGAACAGAAAACCCCTCTTAAGAGCCTGCTTATGCACAAGTAGTTCAGACAGAGGTTCTGGGTATTGGGGCAGCCCATTGGTGTCGTGTCCATGCACTGTTCAGAGAGCTGGTGCTGCCTTGTCTACCAGGGCTGGGGGGAGCGAGTTTTCCTAACCACACATTTTGGGTATATAAGCCTTGGCTGAGAGGATTTGTTAATAAAAATAGGGTTAGTTCCTCTCCAGTTTTTCTGCTTGATGTTTGTTGGCTCTTTCAATTTTTTTTTCTATTTTTCTCTTGATTTAAAGATTATCTTCATCTCTTAATAAAGGATGGAGGAAATATACTGAAGGATTAAATCCTTATCAGCAGCCATTTGAAGTGCCTGTGGGAGTGTTTAATCTCACATTTCAGGGGATTTGGAAGCTAGGCCTTCCTGCAGTTTCTGCTGCCTACAATATATGTAACGTGTGCTCAAATTGACCTGTGGGACAGGTACAATCCATCGCTCACTCTGCTGACAAGTTTATTTTATACTCCTCCGACATAAATGTCTGATGTGTTGGCAGCCTGCTTAGCAATGATCACATTGATTAAAAACAAGTATAGTCCCAAAGACATTTTTTTGGCCATATCTTCACTGTTTTCCATTGCTTTTAGTGTTGCCTTGAGGTCTCTGAATTGTTTCACCGGGAAGTTCACTTTTAACTCTCCACTGTGCTGTGTGTCGCTCACTGGGCTTCTTAACAGGGCTGCCCAGAGATGCACCACTGGGCACTGGCACGACATCCATCCTCAGACTTTTTGTACACATGGATCTCTATGCAGCCTTTAGTCATGTTCCTGTAGGAGGTTTACTTGCAATTCTTTACATCCCCACTGACCATTAAACATTTTCAAGTAATATGTTAGTTTTAAAATATTACATGTTTATTGTTGAATAGTTGCCTGCTGCAAACCTGATACAGTGCTTTGCACGTTTGGTGTATTTTTGTGAAAAAGAAATTGCATTCTCAGATCAGAAAACTTTCCTGTGTTTGATGGTAGCTGATACTGAAAGGTTCAGGTCCCAGGCTGATCACTAGAGGTTACTCTGCTTCCCATCAGCTGGTATAAACTCTGATGTAAGTGGTAAAAGGCAGCAGTGCCGACTCTGAAAATGGGTCGTCTCGCCAGAGATTTCTGTGGATGCTACTTTTATTGTTAATTCTTTTAAATCCTTTGCCTCAAATAAGAAGACAAATTTCCTGGGATAACTATCTCCTTCATTTCTTAAAGCATTGTCTTTCATCAGAAGATTTACATTTTCTTGATCTTTGGTCATGAGGCAGGATAAACAATAGTGAGCATATCTATGATTTCCTTATGTGCCTTTATTATGCCTGCTTTTAGTCATTTTTCTGCTCATCCAACCAACAATGACATGATTCGGCCCAATTTTTTCTTAACAATGCTCCATGTGCTTAGTGAATAATATAATTCAAAACTTCTTTGATGGAAAAATGAAAAAATATTAGCAAAACCTGGTGGAATATATTTTGCAGCTTTTGAAGGCAAATTAGAGACAAAGAATCTACATAAATATTACATAAACATTTTATGAAAAGGTTTTCCTTGTCGAGGATAGTAACATTTTTCATCACTGTAACAAGCTGTGGAAGCCAGGGTGCTGATCCAAGGAATGGATCTGAATTAGTAGACTGTATGGGGCAGGATGAAACCTACTCATTAGCCCCCTGCAGAGCAAAATCAATTGGCAAGGGATGACTTTACTGAAGTTCCATGTGTCTTGCTTGTAAATATAGTTAATCTAAGAAACTTACAATTTAAATTCCATCTAAAAATTGTTTGTGGTATGGTAGCTTTGAAATTGTGATGGTGCTGCTGAACATCAAAGCAGGCTGAGCTGTTACACTGTGCAACATCTAATCTTGTCCAGAGTACAAGTTTTAAATGGTTTCTACTGCCTTTGAGACTTAAGTGAAATGCATTTTTAATATCCATCTTCAGTAGCTCTGCCCTCTTTGAAAAACTGCACAGGGATGTTTGGTCTGTAGCGAGGGTTTGATCTGGGCTGTCTCAGGGCGCAGCCATGTGGTTGCTGAAACAGCAAACTAAGAGAGGTGGCAAAATGGCACCATCTCCTCCTTTGGCAGATTGTGATGAACAGCTGGAAGCTGCTGTTGAGCTTGGAGATGGCTTTTCCCAGCCCCCAAAAGAGCACCCATTGTTCTGCCTGTGTATAGTACCATAGGGGCTTAAGACTGGTATAGTACCATAGGTGCTCATCATCCACGATAATTCTCTTTTGATACATTCTCTATATTTAATACAAGTTTTTTTTGGTTTTAGAGAATAATGGATTGCTTTGAGTTTTATTATAAAATCCACTCCATGATAATTCATGTGGCTTGAGCTGGGCTGTGGTGCAGTAGTTCACTGTGCACAAGTGGTCAAACTGATCATGGAATATTAATTGGTTGTGGACTGCAGGCTTTTGGTACTTTGGCTTCAGGTTGACAAGAATGATAGCTTTCATTTGCATGCAAAGGCTCCAGCTGTCCTTTTAAGATGGATGATGGGATCTGGCTTCATCCGTCACCACTTCTTTACTTTTTTATAAGACAGAAAGAAAAAAGAATTAAAAAAGCCAAACCATAAAATGTCATAAAATGTTCTTTGCAGATCTCCTTGAAATAGAGGGTAATTTCAAGCATCTTATTTCTGCCCAGAGTCCAAGAGAAACATTTTGAGTGCAGATCAAATTATGTGTCCTTTGTGCTAAATACTCTCTGTTCATTAAATAAAGCACACTCCATTTGAGATTTTCATGAATTACATTGCAGGAAAATGTAATTTACATTTAGTAAGAATTTATTACACTTTTTTCTCTACTTCAGAGGAAACTCGTGCTTGCTTCATAAAAGCAAGCTGCATGATCCACATTTAGGAAAGGAATAAAACGATCATAGGATCATTTCGGTTGGAAAAGAATTTTGCATAATATAACACAATCTGTGAAATTTGGAAATGCAGTGAAAAGAAAGGTGTGTTGGCAACTGTGGGAGTAAGGAAACTTGATAGCACCATACAGTGAGAGCCCTGCTAACACAGAATTCTGCTTTCCAGCACCCACCTTGCAACGACTCTAGTGATGGCACCAACAGTAACCCCTACCATCAGTGTCACTGAGTGTTTCACATCAGGAGATGTGTAACAGTCAGCTGCCACTGGCATTTAACACATATATTGCAGTCGTGTGAAGTGTTCAGCCCTGTTGTAATTACTTTGTGATAGGCACCTTGTGGGATTTTGCCATCTGTGCTTCAGTAATGTGCAATCTGTGCTATTGTTTCTATTCCACTTCACCAGAGTCCTCCTAAGTCGTACTCTATTGCATAAGTTCTGCCAGAATCTCACCATTTCATTTTCTACAGCCCTGCATAACTTGACTGCCTTCTGAGAAGGGGGAAGAAGATCCAGCACAAATCAGAAAACTAGAAGATCCCAACCCCAAAATCTAGTTAATCTCTGCTTCTCTTAACATTTCATTAATTCAAGAGTTCATCTAGTACCTGATGCTGCTGCTCTTCTCTCCAAAGCCATTTGCCTATCTCCATGCACTCTGATAGCATCCTGTGTGCAATAGCTGAAGACAGATGAGAAGACTGGCAGCAAGACTTTTTGTTTAGAGTTGATTTTGCACATAGAATTGCCAGCTGCTCTTACTAGTTCTAAGCAGTTACCATGGGCTGCAAGGTCATGCCTGCAGCAGAAGCTGTTGGAGCAGCTGGCAAGAACAGGCCAGTTGTTTAGAATTTTGACTGCTCTCAAAGTCAAAGGAGCTACAGTCATGGCCAGCTTCTTCTTGGTGCCAGTAGTATGACCTGTCAAGCACGGGGCTGTTCTGAGTCATTGAGGACTTAATGGGTTAGAATCAAACCCACCAGTAATGATCCAAGAGCATTTGACTGCCTCAAAATTCATTTCCCTTGCGAGCTGCATTTCAGCACAGACACAGCATCTTCCTTAAAACTGTGATTGTGTTGTCCTTCTTTCTATGTCATAAAAAGAATTCATGTGATGAATGCCAATTATTTACTGCTAATATAAGAGCGCTAAACTCCTTCTTGCAGAAAATTGTCCCACAGAGGCAGTCCAAACAGTGCATTAAGGCACTCTTGATCCTAGGTAGAGTTTTCAAAAAGTGATATTCGTGATGATGGTGGCAGAGGGGGAGGCATCCGGTTGCTGAATCATTTCACCGCCTTGTCCCAGAAGAAGCATTTCCTGCTTGAATAGTAATAAATAGAGAAAAACTCTTTGTCACTGGTTAATGACTCCTGACTTCCATGCAAGTTCTGAGTTTATTAAGTTGGAGTTTTTTTAAAATAAGTGTTCAGTGTTTATTTTCAAAGATGTAGACATTTATTCTTTGTCAACATTTCATTGCAATGGCTTTATTTCTGTTAGAACAAACGACAGACGGAGGTGCAATCGTTTTGTCAGCTTGATGCTGTGGGGAAGGAAATAGCACAATAGCCAACTGATGGAGAAGTGTATTTTGACTGACTGGTAGAACACACTACAATGCAGCTAATGAGGAAACAGGGTCCTTGTATAAACACAGCCTCACAAAATTGCATTTTTATGAATGAGTTGCTTTATGTGGTTTTCTGCTACTTTTCACCTTGTGTAGTAATTTACTGCTGTGCCAAGAAAATGAAAAGCAACCGTTCTGATCTGATAGCAGGGCTTGCTGGAGATCATGTGTTAGAGGCTCAGTCTGCAAAGTCCAGGTGGGAACCCTTGGCTCTTTAAAGAAGCTTTTAACTCTGCAAGTGCACAGTTTGGTCCCTGGCAGCCAAATTATAGCTGTCACATTTACATTTACATCTGCACAATTGGCTCACACATTTGCTTAGGTGTAAGCAGCAACTTGAAAGATAAAGCAGTGGCAGGTCAGGCCTGAAGCATTTTCCTGCCAGCCATTGAGAAATCTCTTGGCACAAGCTGAGATTATGGATGAGACAAAGGGAGTTAGGTATATATCTTTTTAAAAGGTATAATGCTGAGCTTCTCTTAGCAACATGTGCCCTCTGGTTAACATATTGATTTAGAGTTTTAGACGCAGTTAGTTCTGTCGTCATCTGTGGTGTGAAAGTTGCACTGTCACTGCCAAGATTTTTAGATGCCAAAGTAGATCTAAGCCATGCCTGGAAGCATGTGTACTTGAACTAGGAGTGAACAAAAGCTTAACTTTGAGTATGAGCTGGTTTCAGATTAAGGATTTGGCGTGCAATTATTTGCCCCAGAGGCTGCCATTCCAACAGATCTGTTCTGCTGTCAAAAGGTTAGCCAGATTCTTGATTGCATGATACTAGATGCTCTGTGTTAATTAATGGTGAGAAAATGCCAGATCCTTTGATTGAAGGAAGTAGGTTGGTATGTACTTGTCTCATAGAAGATTTGAAACAATTTTGTTAGATTCCCTGCATTCTGCTTCGTGTTTGGATAATTTTCCTTTCATCATTCCAAATTACGTGAACAAATGTCCAGGAGATACATCAATAACAAATTATAGAACAGCAAATGTACTTTGTGTGCTTATCACAAGAAGAGTAATACCATGAGAAAGAAAAAGAAAACTGTTCCCCAGAATTTGACCAATTCTTACCCACATGGGACTTAACATTTTAGATTCCTTAGAAGAGTTATCTGACCTGGAAAATTCTCCAGCTATGCTGAGTCATAAGAAAGAGGCCCTTTAAATCATAAGCAGCTGGATTTCAGTGCATGACCCCAGTGCTGACTGACTTCACACTGGCAGCAGTTCAGGTCCTCAGAGCACAGGTGATGCCTGTTGGCTTGGAGCATGGCCTTTGCATGGCACTGGGGAAGGTGATCTGTATTCAATTCAGAAGTTATGTTTAGCTGAGCCACTCTAAATACACAGTAAAAGACTTGTGTTCATTGTAGCAACAGCTTGGGCTGTCTGTCTGTCACTGTGGCTGCTGTAAAAGTCTGACTGGAGTGGGGTGAGTATTGTGAGGCTGCTGCAGAAGGAAGGTAGGAAACAGTCTAGGGAAATAGAGCTGTGTCAAATAACAAACTGTGAAGGAACTGATGCTTACTGAGGAGCCTGATAGTTTTTCTAGCAAGTTATCATCGCTTATCCCTAAATCATGATATCCTAGGGCTATTTGTTTTCAACTGCTTTGTGCTTTTTTCAAGAGAACTCATTAGTGTGTCAGATTATGTCTGAATACAGAACGAGAGACTTTTGAAACAGTAAGGCTGTGGTGGGGAAAAAATGAGCCTTCAGGCTCTTAGGCTGCATTGACACTTAGAAGTAGAAGCTAACTCCGTCAAGGCAGTTTTCTTCTTCATTTGGTCCTGTGAGTAGCTCAACATTGACCTGGGCAGCATATCATGCTCTCCTTTATCTGATAAAGATCACTGTGTAACTAACTGCAGAGGCCAAATCTTTCACAAGTGTCTTCTCTGCTCTTCTGCAGCACTTCTGGTGGGACAGCATATTCCTTGTGCCTATGACCAAGAGAGAATAAAAATATTTGTCTTTAAAATTCTTAGGGACAAACCCTATGACAAGTGTTGAAATCACAGCAACTCGATTATTGTTTTAAAGTTTGTGTGTTACTTTCGAATGGGGTGAATATAAGCATAGGAGAAAACAGCACTTCAGGCAGTCTCCAAGCAGTCTGGCTGCTAAACAGCCTCTGGCCATGTTCAGCAGGCTCCTATGGGAGGCACATGCATTGCCAGATGCCCCTGGGTGAAGAAATGTCTTTCCAGCTTGTCATCCAGCACCTGTGACTTCCAGCGATGCCCCAGGTAATGAGCCTGGTGTGAGCCCCCCTCAGTCTCTGCTCAGTACTGTATCTATCCATTGGCACCTGCAGAAACAAACCCAGTCTATTCACAGAATGAAATCCTAGAACAGCAGGCAAAGGCAAAGCAACCCCTTAGTGTGCTGCGTTGTCAGACCTGGTACCTTGCAAAGGTAGCTCTGTCTGTGTGGTGCAGGAATTGTGCCTTGGGAAACTAATGTCATCCATGTTGTAATGGCTTCACCATGTAAGTGTTGCTGCTCGGAGCAGCCCAGGGCCCTGGCACATTCCATGGTGTCTGGAAGGAAAAATAATAGACAGCTCTATCCCAGTTCTCCCCATGACAGTTCATGAGGTAGATTCAGTTTCATAGCAGAAGTACTGCTGTCCCTTNTACTGCTGTCCCTTTAATAATAGGAAGAGTGTTTGCAGTGCATTTAATTGTTTCAATTTAAAGTGGCTTTGTGGGAGGTGAAGCGAGAGTTATACTGTTAAATATATGTTGATACAATAACAGCACTAACTTTTTGTTCTGCTTCCCCTTGAGCAAGGCTGGAAATCAGAGTGCCACACATCTGTCAAACTGTTCTGAGAATTAAAGAAACTTCTCATAGAGGACTGGGAATTTGACTAAAGGTTGTTTGTGGACTTCTGTCAAGTACAGAGATCATGTAAGATTAGAATCCTTCCTATCTGAGAATATCTTGTATTGCCTTTCTGTTTAAGAAGGACCAAAAGGGAATTTCATAAATGATAATGAATAAGTGATCTGATGTCTGACCTCTAAAATAAGAATGGGTTTTGTTTTCTGTAAACACATCTGACATTGAAGAGCCAGCAGTTCATTGCCTTCAAGTCTCAAAATCCCCTTGGGCCATTTCAATTCCTACAGAAAGTGTTCTGACAGGCTGCCAGTTCATTATGGTGATTACTCTCCAAGAACAGTATGGCAAAGTATAACCATTTAAAATGCAGGAGCACATTTAGAAAACATCCAAAGACTGCAAGTAAACTAAGGGAAACAGGGGGAAGCCCTGGTCAGATTGAGTTGCAAAGGGTGCAGGTGGAGATGAGATATGAAGAGAACATTAAGCAAGGAAAGCCTGACCACACTGGCACAGCGTGGATGCAGCTACTCCAGTAAGTTTTCTCCATATCTTACAATGCACAAAGTACAGTTTGGTACCAGAAATGAAAAATAATAATATAAGAAAAACCTAAAGGTAGCAACAAAAGCCTGAAAAACTGAGGGAAAAAGCTGATAAAAAGAGTACCGATAATATACCAGAAACTGAAACTTTGTTGAGGCCCTTCACAAACTACAAGGCACACACTCAACTGAGATGCAAGGTTTTGGAGGTTGGGCTTTCCCTCTCTCCCACAATCAAATTTCCACCCAAACCAACACTTATCTGGTATATCAAGTTGTTTAGAACTTCGTCAGGCTGATCTCTTTCTGCATTTCATGCTGTACTCATGAATACTCATGTGTGTGCTGAGCTTCAAACATATCATCACGTCTTCTGAAGGGCTCTCTTAAGTTTGATGCCCAAAACTCCTACCTCAAAGTTTTCAGCTTTTGTTAGGATTGAGATTCCCTAGAAAGCAAGTACTTTGACCATATTTACAGGTTTGGCAGTACTTTGTCTCGTTCTCTAATGATGTTCAGATGACTTAGGTGCTTTAGCACAGCAAATTAGTTATTTGTTTTTACCAGAAATTTTCTACTCACAGGCTAATCCCCAAATAATGTGATTATACAGGTAGTGTTGGTGTTGCCTTTGCGTCTTGTGAGTCTGCACTGGATGAACATTTTTGAACTGCTGAATTCTCAGTAACAGAATTTTCCACTTATCTATCATTCTGAGCCCTGCTTGTGGTTTTATTCTTGATAACATGCTATTTAAATCCCTTTGGAGATTCCTGTGTTGTCCTTGTGGGTACACCGTACAAGGAGTTCTTACAAGCACACGTGATTTTGATTTGAAATGCTGGCTGCTGACTTGTTACCAGAATGCCTATTTTTTAATAGGCTAAGCACAGCTGTAGCATCAGTGGAAGGAACCCTGTTTACTTTTAAATGGCACTAGGGAAGTGGTTTGTGCTGACAGTCACATCTTAGAGAGTTTTAAAAATAGTGTTGACTGTGAAGCAAAATCAAGCAGGTATTTCTTTAATACAGTTTTCATTTTCTGTAGATGTTTATGTAAAATTGTTTTGTAGGTTGACAGTGTTTGTTGGTTTGGTTTTGTTTTATAGCAGATTTTTTCAGCTACCTCCAATTTCACACAGCTGTGATTTGATAGCTGGTTATCAGAGTCACATTAGTGGCAGGTGTGACTGCTGCACCTCTGCTTCAGCCCCTCAGCTGGCTTGTTTTAAAGCTGTAGAGGGCTGTGTGGAACCCTTAACTCATGGCTGAATGAGGCCTGGGGAGAGATGTCCTTCCAGCATGCTAGTGGCTCAGGCTGAGTTGGGAGCATAGGCTTGGAGCTTTCAGAGCTGGAACTCCCTCTGTTTGGTTCAGGGAGATCTTCTGCCCCAGCCATGGCCAAATTTCAGCTCTGTTTAGGCTTGTTTCCTCTCAAATCAGTAAGTGCCAAGGCTTCTGAGGTGATCAGGGCAATTTTGTCATAGTCTTTTACTGAAAAACACTAATTCATTTTACAAACTCAGATCAAATAATTTCAGGTGATGAATTTTAACAGGAAAAGTTTGGAGGTGATTTTGAAATGTTTGATTTCATGTGGTTCAAGATGCTATATGTGATTAATATCAGTTCTCCCCATTTCCAGGAATACTCAGTCATTTATTTCAAGCTAACCTGAATTTACAAAACCTATTTTCACTATCTGGCCCTAAGCCTTCAAGCAGGGTCATGAAGCCTGTGCCTGTAGCTATGCTTTTTAGTAGTCGTATTATCTGGTGGCTGGAGCAGTCCCCTGGTAGGACCAGGCTGGGGAATGTTTTCCTGCTCTCAGATGGAGAAACTTCTGTTTAGCAGGAGGCAGGGTCCCCACTCAGGCTTTGAGAAGAGGGTCCAGGTGCCCCACTTGCTGGGGTGGGAGTCTAAGCTAAGTGTGGAGCCACTGGGGTTTTTCAGGCACATTCATGTGCAAGTTTTTTATATGCTGTTTTGGACAAGCATCAAGGCATGTTGGGACTGGTCACACTGAAACAGATTTGTCTGGCAGTTCAAATTAGTTGTGTTAACTTTGCACATGAGGGTCTAAACTGCTTGATCTAGTTATTATAGGTAGGTTAAAAGTGAGAAATGGAGTTTCTTTTGCTGCTTTGTATTGAAAGTGTAATTCCTGAAATAGTTCATCTCTCTTGAATCAGGGGATCACCACAGCCCTGAGGAAAGTGGTAACACATTGGCAGAGTAACAGCCATAGTATGTAATAAATGTTTATGTACCATCAAGTGTACAAACATTTGATTGCTTACATGACAGAGCTTTTTTTTTTTACGGTCATTGGTCTCAATTTTTCCATTACATTTTCTCATTTTCTTTTCTAGCTTTACTCACAGACAAACCTCCAAAGCCATTGTTCCCCATGGAGAACCAGCCAACTGTTATAGATGTCCAGCTGGGTAAGTCCCCTTCTGGGAATAATAGATCCTGAAATTCCACTCTGGTAGCAGATGGGATAAATTGAAAGTGGTAAGAAAGGTTTAGTGGTACTGTTATTACATGCAAATCAATTTGCAGCTTCTCATTTATAACCATAGAATTTACTGCCATGGCAATTTAAGGGAATGAACTTGTGTAATATCAGGGGATGGCAGTACTAATTGGTTACAATGGGTATTAAATATAAAATGTTGATGCTTTTTTAATATATGATTGATATAGTAATATATGTTTGCACTGGTGCTGTATTGATTAATTGATGTTCACCCTAAGACAAATATTCTCATAAAAGAGGTGCTGATTCCTTTGAAAGTCAATGTAAAGCAGTGCATTTTCAGGTTGTTCTGAATGTTTACTAGAAAGGGCTTTGGACTAAAATGCTTGTATCCTTTTCTCACTCCTGTTATATATTCTTCTGTGAATGCACATCTCTGGATCTCAGCTAGCAGCCTGTATTTTCCTTCATGTTAGAAACTAATGGTAGAGAGTTCTGCTAACTTTGAGGAACTGTGGCGCATCTTGATGCTGAAAGAACTGCTCAGCTTTGAAGTTAGAGGGTTTTTTCAGTGATTTGAAAATAGATTTCTAATTTTGAGAGGCAGAATTGGAGTTGCTGTTGAGGACTGTGGTACCATGAGCTTAAATTACAAGAAATGTATTGCAGATGGGGATTATTCACTTGATGCTGAAGCTGTGGCATTTTTCTTCTTAAGCTTGACTTTCTTCCTTCTTTTATAACAAAGCTGGCTAGGAGTCAGAGGTAGAATGGTGTTTAAAGGCAGGCAGGGTCAGCATGAAACGTTTCAGTGGGGCTGGTGACATTGTGGTAAAGCTGTTTGTGAAACTCTACAGGGGTCTACCTGGGCTGAGTACAAAGGCACATCCTTAAAGCAGGTGCCTAACAATGTCAGTGAAGTACTGTAGATGCTATGAAGCATTTAAAAATGGGGTTTGAATTCTTGAATGTGAGAATATAAATGAGAATATGAATCATTTGTGACCTTAGCTAATCTTAAAGATTAGCTTTCTCTCATATACCTGAACTGACTGCGGTCAGGAACCTGCAAGGGCTTGCACAGGGAAGGAACTGGGAAGCAGTGGAACTGGGAAGCAGCCAGTGCCACATGAGTTGTGCAGACAGGTGCATATGTGCCTGTTTAGGTTCCCCTCCACAGGGCTCAAATGTTTGTAGCTGTAGCTGAGCAGAAATGATCCCTAAAAGAGGATACAAAATGGTCTGAAGCCACAGTCAAACCCCTACCTGAATTAGCAGCAAAACATCGTCATCGAAGTTTGGATGAGCCCAGAAGACTGAATTCAGTCTCCTGGTCCAGCTTCTTCAAAGTCAACTTTCTGATGATTTCCTTTGGGGGCTCACTGCCCCTGCATACATCTGTGTAATAAAGGCACCGAAAGAGTACACATCTTTATTTCCTGTGTTTTCATTTCATCTTCATTTTCTCTTCCAAGTTCCCCTGTTCCCTCAGGACTGGTTTTTTGCACTGAGTTGTTTGGGTTTTTTTCTCTGTGAAAATATTTTGTTCTGGTTGATTAAAAGGAGGTTTGATTAAAAAAAATTAAAACAAACAAACCCCCTCCTCTCCATGGAGATGTGACTCAGTAATAGGATTTTGGAATATCTCTAGAGGGAAATATAGATCTTGCATCTTTATATGCTGGAATGTAATCCATTTGTTGTCCCCTAAGATCAGGGAACTTACATATGGTGCTTTTTTTTTTTTCTGATATGTTAATGGGTTTGGTTATTGCCACCAAACCATATCCATATTATGTGTTATATTAATGTTTATGCAAGAGCCTGAACTGACTTATTTTGCAGCGAAGTTCATTGATTTCCCCCTTGATTTTACTTGGCGAATAGATAAAACTAGAAGATCCTCAGGGAACACCTTCATCTTGTGGAGGCCACCTGCAGCTTGGGGCTGGGAGGCTTGTCCTGGCCTCTGCAATGTGATGCTGACCCTCGTGATGTGCAGGAGAGAGAATCATTTGATTGCAGCACAGTAACGGAGGAGAAAGTTGCATGTAAGGTCACCTGCTGGAGTACTTCTTTGAAATCTTGTTAAGCTCCAAGGAGTTTTGTACAGTAGATATTCTTCAGTATTTTATTAGAAATCAAAGCAAAGTTTCTGTGTTTTACAGGCCCTTTAGCACATAGAGTCAAATCACCCAATATGCCTGATTTTTTTTTTTTCAGTGGTTCTGCAAGTATGAATGTGCCACTAAACTACAAAAGAAACTGAGTTTAATCCATCTTCTTGTTCTGCAGAGATTATTTTAGTTTTCTATTGGAAAACTAATCTTTAAAGAAATAGCTGTCTTTGCTGTATAAGTAGAGGAGATTAATAGTTATTTACTGTCTTTATGCTTAATGATAAGCACAATGCAATGCAAAATCTCTCTAGAACTCTAGGCAGTGGCCTAAGTATTTAGCAGCTTATTTGACCTTACTGCAGACTTCAGTATTCACCTTTTAGCTTTCAGCTTTTATAGGAAGATTCAGTGAAAACAAGTATTTGCAATTCTTATTGACAGAAGATAAAAGAAATCCTTCAGGCTTCAAATATGGTCCAGAGCCTGCCTTGTTCTTCTTAAGGAGCATGAATGTACTTTTTGCTTTTTCTGTTTTTCTTTGGCATGTGACAGAGATCAAAACCAACCCTGTCAAGGTTAGAGAGAAACAGAAACTGGAATTTGCTTCTTTCCCATTTTCCATATTTGCTTGTGCTGGAGAAACAGAGCCAGAGACAGGAGGGTTGACAGGAGGACAAAAGAGCATCCCAGAGGACTAGAGATATAGTCAAAACCAGTTTCACTGTCTCAGTTGCTTTACCAAGTCAGATAATCATTTCATGTCTTGGCCAACCTAGGAAATAATGACTGATTTTTTTTTTTTTCATTGTCCACTTACTGCTTCCTTTTCATAAAAACAGAACTAGGGGAAAAAAATTCTTTTTATTTGTGTTTTAGCTCTTTGCTTTGGGGTTGGTATAGAAATGGTTCTTGATTGCATTTACATTTAATCTTTATCTTGGTTTTAACAAATAATGTTTATGCTTACTATATAGCATATGTTTTGCAAATATGTGACATTAATCTCATAATATAATGTTCTTACTGAAAAAAAATATCTTTGAATTGACTTCATAACATTAAAATGAAATATGATCATACAAGCCCAGGAGATGGTGTGGCTTTAGTAGAAGGCATTCAAGATTGTCTCCTACGTAAAGCTCTCAATGTGAATTTATTAAAGCTTAATGCTGTTGTGATTCGAAGTAGTTGTTCAAAGGCCCCATTTTTTAGAGAAGGAACTTGCTGTTCCTTTGACTGACCATATAAACCTAAGTGTGTTTGTGGATTGTTCATAACAAATCCCTGAGGTTACAGAATTCCTTAAGGGATTTAGAAGAGTGAAGATCGAGACCTCAGTCAGAAGTCTCAAGGCTGTGAGCAGTAAGTTTTAAAGATCTATTATCTATTTTCACGTACAGCTGTCTGACAGTAAGAGGAGCATGCTACACTGTTAAGTCTTAAGATGACATGTTGGGACATGGCTCTGCTGATTTCTTAATTTATTCTTTAAATTATTTTCCAGCTAACTTTGCTAACTCTTAGTGCTTTGAGAACATGCAAAGAAAGAAAACCAATCATTTGTGTTTTGATTATATGATTACAGAGTAGGTTTCTTCTCTGAACCAGCTCATTTGCACAATTCTGGAAGCCAAAATCTGACTGATACCTGATAGCTGTGAGCTGTTGTGCTGCCAGCTCTCTGCTGGTGTAAAAACAGCATGGCAGAGGCATTTGCAGGAGAAAGGAAGCACAATTGTGCTCTGCTGCTATTTGGCTGGACACGGATCTGTAAGGATCTTGTAAAGAGCTATATCTAGCTAGTCTATGTATAAGCAGCTTGCACCATGGCTACTATTTTACACTTGTGTGTTCCACAGGGTATCAAAAAAGCTAAAATTACAATATCAAAATAGAAGCTGCATCTGTCAGTCCTGTTCCATGTAGTACACTGAGTGTAATGTTAAGTTAGTCTTCTCCTTATGAATGAGTTAGTTGAGACGGGAATGAATGTTTGCATATTTGGATCTATATTCATTGAATATATAATTTATGTATCATTTGCTTTTCAGCTATGTGCTGGGTTTGTTTTCAGGTATTTACTTAAGAAATGTAGTAGGAGTCTTACAAAACAAAGCAAAAATCATCTGTGTTAATTCATTTACTGAACAGGGAAAATGTCAAGGGGTTTAACTTGCTTTTGTCATGGTAGTTTCTCTGCTTCTAAAGGTGCTGAGGAAAGGAAACACATAGTTTATGAGGATTGTCACTTTTCTAATAGCTAACCTGTTCAGAAAGATTTTGTTTCTAAAAGATTTAACAGTGCAATTCCTTGGGACTCATTATTAAGCAGATCAATAGAGATCAATAGAGCTACTGTAAAACAAGTGCAAGGGAATATACAAAGCTACATCTGCTGACAGGTATGGGAATAGAATAAAAATAGGAAAAAAACTCTTTTTGTTTGAAGCACTGGCTGTAAGGAGTTGTTTAGGAAGTGAAAATTTGTGTATTTACTGACATATTAAATATATATTTCTTCACTGTCCACAGTGTCTATTTTCACTGAGACCCCACTTCTTTTCTTAAAAATAAATAGTAATTATTAAAAAAAAAAAAAACTGCAAAAGGTTTGAGACATCCATTTCATACCAAACCTATCTATTCAAGACAATCCAGCAGTGTCTCTCATTACTGATTTACTCATTAAATCTTACCTTCTTAATATATAAAGATACAAGTATTTGATAAACAGTTGAATAGGGTGGTGATCTTGGACAGAAAGCAATACAGAAATTCTGAACTGTAAAGTGATTCAAATAGACCAAGTGATTTGAAAGTGAACTTGGGAAGGAATTCTCATTTTGTGTGTTTGCGGTGTGGAAAGAGCATTGATACTTGTCTGTGGTCAGGCCTCTGAGTGTGGTGGATGTGCCTTTTGATTTGCTCTTTGTTTAAAGGGTCACGTATGATAACTGCTCAGGAATGTAGCAGGGATCTTGGATGTTGGTTACTCCATGCTACCCTGCTGCCTGTCTTTCCCTCAGCTCCCTCAGGCATTCTCCAGCCTAGGGCTTGTCAGGGGCTCTCAGATGGAGATCTGGGTTTCTGTGAGCTGGGCCAAACCCAGAGCTTTGCATCTCCCTGAGGGCAGTCGCCCTCCATCCCTGTGCTGCTCCTGCTCCCTCTGCTGAGCTGGGCCAGCACAGAAAAGAGGAATATTGAGGAATATTGAGGTGAGCTGACCCAAATGGGCCCTAAGTCAGCAAAGAGGCTGAACTGGGCAAAAGATGAAGCTGAGACCAAAAAGGATTGTCTGAGGAGGATAAAATTAAAACTTAGAGGGCAAGGAGAAGATAAGACTGCAGATTTTTTTTCTTCTCCCTGCCTTTTCTGTTGAGATTTAGAGCTCTTGTCACCCTGTATGAAATGTGATGACAGCCGAAATACATGTTTGCAAGAAGTTCTCGGAGCCCAGCAAGAAGTGTGCACAGAAGTGTGCTGGGCTTCTGCAGCTGATACTCAAATCACCACATGTTCAGGGTGACTCTTCTGAAAGCTCATAGCCTGATTAGACTTGGAAGATTTTCCTGGAAGTGTTTTGTAGAGAGATTGTTGGCCATCAAATTGGACATCTCTTCTCTGATTGTGAAAAGAAAGGGGATGGAAGGAAGGAAATACTTTTTTTCCTCCATTTTCTTCACTCATTTTGTGAGAATGCCTGATAGTTTTGATGTAGATTCCACCCCTTTCCTGTCTTCCAAAATTAAAAAGCTCTGATTAAGATAATTAACTAATATCTCAGCTTTGATTTCACCTAACAGATCAATCAGTAAGAAATCATAAGCATGTAAAACCAGAGCCTTATGAAGAACAGCCTTGATAGATGATGATATTATCTTATATGTACACTGAGGATTTTTTTTCTGGTTGGGAAAATACAGTAACAATCAGCATACCATTTTCCTATCAGAATAGTCTGATAGGACTAGTAAATATTAAAGGCAGTAGTACCCTAAGTGGAGTAGTGGCTTATGGTGCCCCACCCAACTGGCTGAATGGTGCACTGAGTGCCCTAACTGAAAGTTATCCATAGACTCATTACTCTTTCCTTGTGCAAGACCTGAGTGTAAGATGAGAGACAGTCTTGCCCCAAATCATGTTCTACTGCCCTATTCTGTCTGTGTGCAATAACCCTTACCCCCACAGAGATCTAGGTCTGTGATCTGAATGGCAGAGCAGAAGGGAGGTGGGATTAAAGGCAGAGAAGGCCTGTGGTTGGTGTCCCCTCCATCCCAACACCAGCAAAAATTTGGTCCCCTTCGTTCCCAGTTCTCCCCACGCTGCACCTTCATCTCACAGCTGTGTCCCCTCTGCACTGTTGCTGTCTGGAGGAACAAGCTGGTACCCCTCACTGTTGTGTCCCCCACACATTCTTCCAGATATCCATGGATCTCTACTGCACCACATCCTCCTAGAGATAAGCTGGGAGACCCCCGTTCTTCCCAGCAGTGGATGAACCTCGTGCGCTGTTCCCCTCCCTTGGAGAGGTTACAGGCTCATTGTGTAAATTACCCAACTCGGTGCTGGAAAATCATTTCCTCCCAACAGTGCAGAATCACATACCAAAACTTCATGTTCCTGCATAAAAATACACGAAGGAGCAATTTTCACTAGGAAATGAAGAGAAACTCGGGATATGGTCTTTAGGACCTGCCCTCCTCTGCAGCACAGGCCATACAGCTCCACAGCTATTTCAGCTGTACGTGCCTGTAGGAAAGGAGGCAGGATTTACATCTATTACAATCATTTTGTACTAATCTGCGGGGAATGTTAGAGACAAATTGTCTGACATTTAGGTTTAGAAGTAGTTCCCTAAATACCCAAAGTGTATTACTGCTAATGCTTTGATGCTAATTTGGTATGTTGTTAATATCCCTGCCTCTCTCAGGGATAATGGTGAAATGCTGCACTTCAGAGACTTGGGCTGGGATCTGTGGTTCAGATGGTGTAAATCCATGGTTGTTTTGCCTTTTGTATGGTTAATCCAGGTTTACATCTGTGAAACAGAAAACAGTTCATTGGCACACTTCTTTCTTTTGTTTTAACGGACTTGTAAAACTAAGCGAAATTCTGACTGCTGATCCATGGTTTTTACACCCATTTAGATCCCTGGGATTGGCACAAATATGTAAGAAAGGAAGATTTAGAACTTCTCAAATTTTTTTATAGCACTTCTATAAACCATTTATTGCTTATATTGAGTTCAGTGGTTGTTAGGTCAGTCCTATATATACTGTGAGGGCAAAATGCTTCTGCCTCTATAGAAAAAATTGATGAATTGATGTCAGATAGACACTCTTGCAGTTAGTTTTGACAGCAATACTATAAATCAATCTGATGTGCTCTTGTTATTCCAAGAAAGTAGTTAAGAAACACTCCGATATATCCTGACTTACAGTTGTTCCAAGGACATTGGCTAACTTGTCATGGTAGAGAAATGACAGTAAACATTTCCCTGAAAGTGGTGACTGTCGTGTGGGGGTGTCCAGGACATAGACCTTTAGCACTTCACTAGGAGTTAAGCTTCCATTAACAAATACAACCGTCGCTTCAGCTGCCACAGACATGTGGCTGTGATCAGCTTGGCTAAAGGATCTCTTGTTTGGTTTCCCGGTTTACTGCATTTGACAGGTGTCTGGGAAATGGGCAGAAGTTTGTTTCTGCAAAAATGAAGTTCAGCCAACAGGACAGAAAATAGAAAAGATGGTCTTTGTGAAGAAAAGATACTTAGGGCGGTTGTAAGAGCTGTGGAGTTTTTTTTTTCTGCTATATCTCTCCTGATCTTGACCAGGACTCTATCTGTTTTTAAGGTGAGGATAATACTTTAGTTTTCAGGATTGTTGTGACAATAAAATCACCTGATATTGGGAAAGTGCTCCAAGAAAGGCAAAGAAAGAGTGCAGATAGGGAAGGCTTTGACCTGGATTTTTCCCTCAGGGACCTTGCCTTTTGGGTTCTGAGCCTGACTGCAAGCACAGAGACATTTGACTGCACAGTCCACAGACATCTGCTGTTGTGCATTGAAAGTCAGACAATATTAATGTTTCAAAAAACAGAACCACAGGGCAAAGTTTGCACCATTTTCCATGCTTGTTGGAAACACTGTCACTGGAAGGAATTCATGTGCTGCCGTTTTACATTCTCTCTACAGTGTTTGTCATGTGAATGAGTTATTAAGCTGTGAATGCCTCATATATTCTGTAAATTACAGAGTAGAAACATTCAGCACTACTATTTTGACCTTTTCAGCATTCTGTGATTTGCTGGGCATGCCATTCCACATCTTTTGTTTACAGCCTCACTAAAGTGTAGGGATGGAGCTGAGTGGGCAAACAGTCAAAATATACGGGGCTGTGAAAGGTCAGGGTCATGCATCACAGCACCACTGTTCAGTGGGCAGGGAAGATTAAAATCTAGACTAACTGTTCTCATGATTTTTTCCTTCTTCACTGAAAAATAATAGAGAATTGTGTTTTGTAATCTGTTCTGAAGGTAACAGGGCAGAAAATGAAGACTGATGGTATAATTTTTATTTCTTAAAATTTCAATATCGTAATGTCATGAACTTAGAGGCCATGAAAATCAAAACTGTCATAGCCTTTCAAAAGAATTGAGATGGAATTCCACTCACCAAATCTTTGCTTCATTTAATCCTTGTTTGATAAATGTTGCTCTTACCTTCATCCTCAATACCCTTGCGTTTGTCTCCATCCTACAGAAACAAATAGTTTCTATTAGGTAATTGAACTTCGACCATTAGAACGAGGTTGATTTACTGTACTTGTGTTAGACACTACAGTCCAACGAAGACCAAATGAAAGATGAGCAAAGCAAGATTTCTCTTGAAATGAAGAGATACTTTTATTACCTTCTGAAGACACGTTACGTGACTTCCCAGGACCTCAAATCAACTGGAAAGTAAAAAATCTAGGAAGCAGTAATGTGTAGAAAGGCAGCAGAGGCACGCTAGTTTCTACCCCACGTTTTTAGTTTTAAAAACAAGCCTCACAGTAAATGACTGTAACTTTCTAGTACTGAATGTGTTTTTGTTATCTGCTTATACTATATGAGAAGCTTACTAAGTTTTACATACTTGGCTCTAGTCCCATGAACAAGTGAACATGATTAGTCATGAAAACATCCACAGAGATCTCACTAATGCACAGTCAGGTGTGCAGTTAATTCAGCTCACAGGAGCTTAAACACTTATTCTTTGAGTAATGATTTATATTACTCAAATACAAATTTCACTGATGGTCTTGCACACTGTGTTGATTAAAAGGCCTAAGAAAATTTCATTTTACATCTATTAGAGTCACAAGTGTAAGTGAACTACATATGCCACTGCTATAATCTCAGTGATGAAGTTTGTAAAAGGTGCTACATGCCTTACTGTGCAAATTCAAAATGTTTACCATGTTTCTCTGATGAAGCTCAGTTGTTTGAGTTGAGAATTTAAATATTTAGGATGCACTAATTTTAAAAAGAAAAACAACAGGTGTGTTAAGAGTGCTTTTTCATTACTAGTGAGCTCAGTAAATTATAGCAAGTAATCTATTCTATGAATTTTATCTCTCTTTATGAAGGAAAAGATTTTCCCTGTGGATCTTTCCTTAGACACATCCTCTAAATGCTTCTGGACTTGACACACTATTTTGAATAGTTTATTGCTAAGTCCTGAATATGCAGGATTGGAAAAGTGAAGCTGTTATGATTGGTCAGGCTGATCAAATCAAACTTTGTTTCCTGATTACATTACTGTTAACTCTTTTTAATGATTTCCTGATCTGCATTGATGAATTTGAAATCCAATTTATGGATAATATTCTGTAGCCTGTCATTCAAATTGTTGGTAGCAATAAATATTGCAGGCAGAAAACTGCTCTGCTGAAACATTTGAGCATTGGCCCAGTGAGGTGAATGCATATAGAGTAAGCAGAGGATTTCATTTCTAAGTGTAGTGGGTACTTGTGGTTTAATTTCACCTGAGTTCACCTGCCTTTCATGCTTTACTCAGTTTGGAAACTAAGTTGTGGGAGCTTCACTATATGCAGTAAGAAATCTGCTTTACTAAGGATCATTGACCAAGCACTTTTATTTAGGATTGTGGTTTAACTTTTCTAAATATCATCTGGCATAGTGAGTGGTGTGTAGATATCAAATTGTTATTCAACCTGTGGGCACATTGCCTCTGAGAAGGGATCTGTTGCATTTGAGCAGTTATTTGGAGGCAGGCAAGCATGCTCCCCCTCTCAGTGTCAGGATTTCAAACCCCAGCGTCTCACAATCCAGCTCATCCCTTCACAGCCTGACCTCTCTTGTGTGAAATGTGTCCTCAGTCAGAAGACTCGTAAACAAACTTGCGATTCCAAACACCTACATTTTCAGCAGGCATTTGGGGGTTATGAGCCATAGTTTTTCCTGTAAAAAAAAAAAAAAAATCCAGGAGAGCCACAAGTGAATTACAACATTATAGTATATAACAGCAGGCCTGGCTGTCTTAGATTATTAGAATAGCTTTTTAAGAGGAGACACCAGTAAATCCTCCCTGGGAATTTGCAAGCATCTTGTTTTCTGAGCTAGTTTTGTGTCAGGACCTTGGTTCACACCTGTCATGTACAATACTCTGTGCCAGCTGTGTAGTGAGGTGTTCGACCAACATTTCAGCAAAACAGACCTTGCAGATTCATTTTTTTCTGTGTGATGTAAGGCTCATGTGTAACTATCTTGTAAATATGGGTGTATGCACATCATTGTCTTATTTGCCTTACAGTCTCAAGCACTGAAATCCCCTTCAGAGTTTCCATTAATCTTGTTTTTCAGGCCACATTAATTAAATATTTCTTGATTTAGAGAGCTTTGGGGAATTTCTGCTGCAAATAGTATTTTTTGAATTGTGACACTGTTATCCTACATAACCATCTCAAAAGTATTCAGAAACATCACTTCAAATGTTTGGGGGGCTGTTATCAGGAGCTTGGTGTATGTCCGCTTCTGGCACTGCAAAAATTAAGTGACAGATTGGAGAGGCTGAGGGTCTAAATTATGAACAGAGATGCTAAAACAGCAGGTCCAGTTTAGTTCATTTTGTTCTAAGACAGGCCACAGGTACTTCTGTAGAGAGAGAATATATGGTCATTAATGTTTAGAAATATAGAATAATTGTTGTCTTTTGTTATGTCAAAAATGATATGATCTGATATGTTTGGCATTACATGCTACTGCCACCATGGCATGCCTTTGAAAGTTTACATCATTGCTTTATTTCTTTAAAAATGAAGATTTTTTTTTTTTTTTTTTTTTTTTTGCAATTTGGGGTAGAAGCAGGTCAGGAGAAGGGCATGGCATCTTCTTGTCATTGGAAGTTCAAGAATTTCTTTATTTTTGACTCAGAAAACAATTTTCAAGACATAATTTAAACTCAGAATATCTGATCAATGTAGCCTGCTGCCCATGTCATGCAAGTGGTGGCACTTTAAACAGACCTTAACCCTCAAGTGTCAATGAGCACAATATCTCCTGTAGGAAAGGGTGCATGGTCTCATAGTGACAGTGCAGTGTTCCTTCTCTGACATGAGCTAGATTTCCATCTGTGAAGCCATTGCTCTCCTTTTGTTCCTGTTTCTAATGGTATGAACAGGATATATTTTGTCTAGATCTTTGGGAATTTTGGAAGTATGTGCGGGGGTTGCTTGCTGGGTTTCGTTGTTGTTTTAATGCAAGCCAGATAAACTTTTTTAAGCAGTTGGTTGTTTTTTTTTTTGACCAGACAATAATGAATGATTATGAGATCAAAAGTGGGCAACAGAACAGCTGGCATGAGTAAAGACTCTTATTTTTTTGCTATATCCCTGATTGAAATCACCAGTTTTCAAAGCCGATGCTGACTCTGTTGAATCTAATTTAATTCCTGCATCAACTCAGTTGAAGCATAAGTGTAACTGGGAAGGAAACTGATGTTCTCTAACGAGGTCTCGCAGCCAAATGCCACATCTGCAGTGTCAGACACGTGAGTGCCCACAAACACCTGTTTTAATAAACAGCCAATTTGCTAATGCTCAGTTATGCCCACAAATAGCATCTGTTTCTGGCCTGTTGTCTACCTGAATATAGCATCCTTCTTAATCAGTGAAAGCCTCTGTTGCATAACTAGTCTGACTCATTTTCCACCCAGAGATGGGAATTACCCACTCTGCTCTCTGCCCTTAATATCTTTGAGGGAATTGGTGGAAAATAGAAAGTCTGCTGGAACGGTTCCACCCTCCCTTCCAAGCAAATAAAGCTGTCAGGGCTTTGATATGTGCATAAAAATAAATACATTTTTAGAGCTGGATGTTATTAAAATATCACATTGGCTGAATGATAATTAGTGATGGACCAGTGGAGCTCCTGGGGCATTCCCACGGTGGATATTGCTTTAATGATGCCTCCAAAAAAATGCCCACACATTTATAGTGGGTTTGGATGCTCGTTAGAGAGAAACAGGAACACCTTCCTGACACCTAGAAGTCAGAACCACCTTGTCAGCTAAAAGGACCCCGGACAACTGATCCATGCAAACTTGGCATCACACACTTCCACTGTGCTAAATATGTGCTGTGCACTGTTTGCCCATGGGCTTTGAGGAGAGCCTGGCATATGGACACAGTAAAGACTTACCGTTCTTCCTCAGGAAAATTTTGTATCTTTAGGTTGAAATTCCAGATCTAGCAATAAATTCTGTGTATAAAACCCTATTGCTCTGTGTGCAGCCTTACGGTGCCAGTAAAGGAGTAAATAAAGCTTATTACGCTATATAATCTCTAAATAATATCCTGCCTTCTTCTTTGAAGGAAACAACCTCAGGGGAGAAACAGTGGTGATAGAGACAATCCTTTTCTCTTCCTGGTATGCCCCACTACTAACTATAGAGATGCAGAAGTGGATTTAGTTATTAAACTGTTTTATTGCTTTTCTTATTAAACATTCCTAATGGGATTACAACTAGAGGCCATTGCACTTACACAAGAATAAAGCATCTTCTGACCTCTGCCCATGCATGTAATAAGTAATATATTGTCTGCTATGCAGTTATTACAAGTAATAATGAATTGAGGATACAAACTATCAGGCAGGAGTGAGGGACCAGAGAGACAAAGCAATGAAATAGCAATATTCTTGTAATTTTAACCTTTCAGGAGCAGCATTGCAGCTGACCATGTGCCCAATACAATAACCTGAAACAGCATAATAATATAGCCAGGGAGAAGCAAATCTCCAACCCAGCAAAAGTGAAGCCTTGACTTAAACCTTTATGTGAATTTTTGTAAGCCAACCTGTGCTGCTTGTTAACAAAAGACAATTCCTAAATATTTCATCCTCCATGCTAATTCTGCCCAGCAGATTGTATTTGGTAGAGAAATCAGATCAGTGGAAGCCAATCCAAACTGCTTTTGGCTTGATTTTATATTTTATAGAAATCAACCTGCCCAAAGTGTTATGAAAAAAAATGTGGTTCTGTGGCCTCTGATTAAAAAATGTGATGGAGCTGATTATTCACCACTTACACTACATTTTCAACAAGAAGTATTCATACAGTGCAAACTGGCTGCATAGTGAGAGATGAAGCACCAGACGCTTAAACAGCTTCTGTGACTAAGCAACCAGCAGTGGTGGATGTTTATATTTTGAGTCCATAATGCACCCTGACAAGGGAGGCCACTGGATAGAGGTAGACAGAAATAAAATTAAAATTGAATAAAAACAACTGAAGCCCTGGGACAAAATTGCAACATTCTATTTTTATTTTTGAGACATCTGGTCTCACTGGGATTTTCTGAATGTCTCTCACCGAAGTTGCATATTAAGTACCTTGAAAGCAAATGATGCAGCACAGAAGGGAGCTGGCTACTCGCTGTGCACTGAGCAGAGATTTTTCATTTCATCCATCATTCACAACGTGCTGCAGTACTTTCAGAACTACTGAACTTTTCTTACATAGAGTAGAACAAGACCAAGAGCTCCATTTGCAATGTGGGCTCTGCCTCTAAACTGAATGCAATAAGCTGGTTTGTAATTGCTGGGTTTAGTAGCATGGTTAATCCTATAGAATATTGTGTGGTTGTGCACTCTGCTTTTTAGGATACACAATTATCAGCTTTCAGGAGTCATTAATTGGTTATTTATAAATCATAAGACTGACTTACGTATCAGGCTCAAGGGGGTTTTTGCATTTTGTTTATTGTAAATATAGGTTGTACTCTACCTGTAAGTACATAATAAGAACTGCACATTAAGAACTACTGTCCAGCTTCTCCATTTCCCACAGTATATCCCACAGTGCCTATGTTAATGGATTTATGGCTTTCCAGGTCATCCCACATCTGACCATCCACACAATAGAGAGCACACTGCATAATCATTTACTCCGAATAGCAGTAAAAAAACGCAGCTGGTCTTGCTGGTTTACTAATAGTTGGCCAGCTTTGGGAGCTGATCTCTCAAGACCCTTCCTGGTTCAGCATCCATTGTGTTATGATTTAAGAAGCTGGAGATTTTCAAAAGGTCAAGACTCATGGTAAAATACCAAGATGTTGATGGATTTGGCAGCATATATCTCTCTCCCTGTTTTCTGTAGACCACTTAATTGCAGTTAATTGAAATTCCGTAATTAAATTATTAAAATATCTTTCATTTGTCAGCTTCTTAAGTGCACTTTTGGTCTTTGCTGTTAGCGTGTGTCAGTGTGTGCAGTTGGAGAGATGTTGTCATCTGTGGCATCCAAAATTATAGAATTGTAGAATAGTTTGGGTTGGAAGGGACCTTTAAAGGTCACCTACTCTATTGCCCCTGCAACGAGCAGGGACATCTTCAATTAGATCAGGTCACTCAGAGCCCCATCCAACCTGACATTGAATATTTCCAAGGATGGGGCATCCACCACCTCTCTGGGCAACCTGTGCTGGTGATACCCACTCTCATCATAAAAAATTTCTTCCTTAGATCTAGTCTAAATCTATTCTCTTTTAGCTTAAAACCATTACCCCTTGTGCTATTGCAAGAGGCCCTGCTAAAAAGTTTGTTCCCATCTTTCTTATAAAGCCCCTGTAAGGACTGAAAGGCTGACATAAAGTCACCCTGGAGCCTTCTCTTCTCCAGGCTGTACATTCCCACCTCTCAGCCTGTTTTCATAGGAGAGGTGTTCCATCTTCTGAATATCTTTGTGGCCCAGTAGATCCAATTGAAGCTTTTTCGATTTCCATCCTCAAGATCCCTTAAATGTTTGTGATCCCTAAGGCATAAAAGGAAATTATGAAACATGTAGGTATGTAAGTGTGGCTGGAAATTTTTCAACCTTGGAGAAGGTGGAATTGGAGAGTTTTAAATCATTTTGCATTTGTCTTTTACTAGTGAGTGAGCCAGGCTGAAGAAAGTGGCAAGTATCATTCACAGCGCTTGGCTTTGGGGATTTGGTGTTTGAACTTAAAAACCTTTCAAATGCTTGGGATTTCCAGCATTGCAGTTCCAATCTGCCACAGGAGATGGACAAAACAACAGAAGACAATTGCTGTTCAGTGCCTAAAAGAGAAAGCTGTGCCTATGCATGAGCAAGGCGTGTGACACGGGGCAAGCTGGGTTCATTGGGTCGGATGTTCCTATTTGTTGTTTGAGCCCAATAAGCACTGTTGAAATTGCTTTCAACTGCACCAAACCAAAGGCCTAAAATGATTTACCTTTCTATTGCTGTGGTGTTCAGGCTGTGTCTGGCCTGTTCTCAGATCTCCTGCATTACAAAGTTTTTATTTTTGTCGTACTGCAAGAGGTCAGGGGAAGGGGAGATCCTAGGAGCAGAAAAATCTCACTTAAACAAGCTTCTATTTGTTTCAGTCTTTGAAAAGGTGAGGATTTTCGCAGCCCCTTGGCACCCTGGGTGCCTGCTCTGCCCTGACCAAGCATCAGCATCACTGCAGTCATTGTGTGCACAAAGGTCTCCCTTATCTTTTGTGAAGTAGATGGAGTTGTTTTTGTGAAGTAGATGGAGTTGTTTTTGTGGAGAATGAGGAATTAACTGTTTTGTCCTGTGACTTCCAAAGAGTCACTCTGGGCCATGCTCAGGTAAGTCTGGAAGCCTCAACAGGTTCTTAGACCTGAAGCATGTGTACAGTGCTTGGATTGTTCAGATTTCTGACAGACAGAACTAACTTTGACTTCTTCGGTGGTTAAGTTTATGAAAGAATCTGCAAATTGAATTTTTTTGGGGAGAAGAACTATGAGGACTACATTCTTCACATCCCCTTTTTGTCTCTTCTTGCAGAAGAGGAGATTGTGGGGCCTGTCAGCCTGTGTCATAGACTGGCTTCCACCATTCATGTGAAGTACCTCTAAAAAAAAAAGCTTTGTAGCACCTGCAGCTTCTTGCAGGAAATATCCTTTTATGTTTTAGTGCCTGACTGGCTCCATGTGTCACATTCACCTGAGTTTCGAAAATCATTATTCCTTGTGGATTTTGTGCTCACCTATGAGGACAGTGTCTGTAAGAACCCAAAGCACGTGCAGCAATGTTATTTCAAGATTTATTTTATGGCAGTCTCATTTCTCTGCATGCTCTTCCTGTGCCTCGTGAGATTAAAGTCAAACTTCAAAGAACCATTTTCCAAAACAGGAAGCAAACAATGATTTAGCAAGTCCATACCCCATCATTCACCATTCAGACTTGGGAGAATGGCAGCATTATGTCACTGTCCTAACTGTGAATGTTGCCTCTAAATTTGTACGTTCTAAGGATGGAAAGTGAAGCAGCCTTTTTCTGATAAAAGAAAGGCTGGTTGTCTTTGATGTCATAGATAAATGCTTTGATAGTTACTTTTAAATTGCTTTATTGCCAGAAATTTTCAATGAAGCCATAAAAGAGGAAAAAAATGATCAGTCTAATTGCCTCAAGATGGATATGTAATGCATAAATCTCTTGCTTAATGGATCTAGTAATAGACCACCTGTTTCAGTTGGCTTTTCCTGTTCAGAATATGAATGAATGATTCTCTCAGATGATTACAAAGAGAAAACACAATTGCACCATCAAAAACTCCATGATTTTTCTTTCTACTTTTTTTCCTTGAGGTTGGTTCATTCTTGTTCTGTGTATCAGCCAATCTTGGTACATTTAACCTTGGGAAAATAAAACCATTTGGTGTGATGTGTAAAGCTTCATGCGTTTTTGTTTTCCAGTTGTGTTTCAAATGAAAATAGAGAGCCATGCACATTTATAAAACTTTTTCAAAAACCCAGAGAGTCAGACCTGAGTTGCACATCCTTCATTATGTGGTGTCTGTAGACTCCCCAGTCTGGATTCCACCCCCTTGCCCAGTTCTGTGTCTTCTAGTGTTATTATTAATTGTCTCTGGCAGGATTCAGTGCAGCAAGGGTGTTTGAACTCCCCAGCCTGTCTTGTGATTCCATATGTTTTAAAAATAATAATAAAAAAAAGACCACACAACTTTGTGGCTTTGGGCTTTTCCTTTTTGTGGACATGGGGAATTACTAAGCCATTTATAGAGACTGAATTTTAGTAAGTAGAAGTTTCATTTTTTCCTCTTGCAGTGTTGGGTTTTTTTGGTTGGTATTTTTTGGGGGGGAGAGGTTTGGATGTTTGTTTGGTTTTTTTTTCCCTTAAGGATAACTTATGCATTTACAAACAGCTGAAAGTGCATATGCTGCCAATCACTGTGTCCCACTCCTGTGGGTAACTTTCCAAGACGTGCTAATTTGCTGTCTTTTTAATTACAACAAGCTCAGTTCTGAGGTTACATCCTCCTGCTGTAAATCCCGGCATGATCCCTGTGAGCACACCCAGAAAAGCTGTCTCTGTGTGACTCTTCCATGTTCCCTGTGGTAACTGTGTTTCAAAGATGAGCATTTGCCTTATGAAAATGTATTCCAGGGATCTCTTTCCAAAGCTCAGCCCCGCGACAGTAGAAATTGGAGACTCAGAGAGCTTCTTGTATCTGGAGGCTTCACAAGCCCCAGTCACAGATCAGTGAGTGAAGCAGTCTAGCAGGTTTTACAATGGCAACAAACAGGAAAGGTAGGGAAGGAACAAATGAGCACTCATTTAGAAAAAAATCAGGATGTCAAGAACAAAATTAATCAAGCCATCAGCGGATGTAAAAAGGGGAACGGGCTTGTATCTCTGCAGACCATGGTTTTGTAGTGAGGAAGAAGACGACCCATTGTGAAACCTTTCACTGTTAGTTAAGGGCTGGAAGAGCTGGAAATCACACTTTAGTCATCAATAAAACTTCCCCTAAAGTACTACATCCTTAGCATTGCATTTATATATTGCCCTCATCCTGAGCTGCAAAGAGTAACAGACCAGAGCTCTGGTTGAGTTTAAGTAGGTGTAAAAGACCTATGATTTGGTGATCTTGTTTCCACATAACATATATATATATATAAAGCCCAAATGGGTAAAAAAAAACTTGGAAAAAACCAAACCATGAGCAATATTACATGGTACCAACTTTATTTGTCACAGATATGGTAAAGTTGTGCCTGTGTTTCGTCTCTATGCCAGAGTCTCTGCTGCTTTATCCCTCCCTCTCCTCCCATTGCCCGGAAAGCCTGAGTTATGGTAAATCTCCATAAAATCATTTGGTCTGGTTGTCATGCGACACTGAGGTGTTGTCAGTGATTGCCAGCTCATTTCAATAGTTTCTGCACTACTTCCCTGTGGATCTCGGCTCCACAAAAGAATCCAGCAGTATTTTGTGCTTACTCTGCTAAGAGCAGTTAGATTGTCGGTCTCGGGGGATGCAAAGTGGACAGAAGAGATAGTCCCCAGTCCCTGGTCTTTCAAAACTGTAGTCAACCAAATGGTTAATAGCACTGGGATGCTTTGTTGTATTGAGAAAATATTTTTTACATCAATTTTGTTGAAAAGTTTCAGTTGTATTGCCTGTGACAAAATTAAGATTAAAAATTGCAGTTTTAAAGGAGCCACATTCAGTGTTGACAAAAGTGGTGTGGTAAATGAGTTTGTAGGACATAAAAATTATAATTAAGAACTGGGAAAAGTTAGAGAATACTTTTGTAAGAACCTCAAAGCCAGTAGTCAGAAGACTTTGCTCTGAGTGGCATTGAAATGGAGATAGTATGCAGTGACGCGGGCACACCAGACATCCAGCATTTCAGTACAGCTAAATCAGCCATGTCTGTAAGAGTACAGGCTGTAAAAAGGATGAGGAGATCTGCTTGGGAAGTGTTTCAGGAGTGCTACTGTGACCAGAAGGACTAATACAATCCCTAGGGAATACACTCATGGAGGGTTGGAGAAATGATATTTCCGCATCTGGCATCTTGATGGGATCCTTGCAGCAGTTTCCAGGTCTGGCTGTTAGTGCTTCAGGAAAGCTGAGCATGTGGAGGGCAACTGGGGAGGCCCACAAGAAAGGCTGAAGAGCTGGGAAGAGTTAAAGAAACTCTGCTGTGCTCAACACGGTGCCACACGCCTTAGTCTGTGAATTACATATAGAGGGAATTGAAATCTGGTGATGGAGAGCTCTTGTATTTGTTACCTGAAGTATATAACAAGAGCTGATTACTGTGTGTTGATGCTATGAATGTATACCAGACTTACAGCAGAGACTTTTACCAGGGAAGGTAATAAAGCAGTACAGCAGCTCATCAGCCTGTGGCTCTCCATCAGTGTGGGTTCTTCAGTCAAGAATTGGGCTTTGCCCGATTCAAGATATGCTGCAGTCTGACCTCCTCCTTTGGCTTGTGCAATGAAAGAGCTGGAAGTGGGAGATCAGTAGGCCCTTCTGCCCCTGTCCTCTCCAAAAAGCTGGAAGCCCAGTGTTAAGCTCTTGCACCTGTACTTATATAAGTGACTTGATTTTCAAAACCTTTTAAAGTCAACAGGATCTGGGCCTTGGTGCATAGCCAGAGAGAAATTTTTGGTCTATAATTGTTAGTTCTATGTGAATGCTCCATTATTTAAAAATATACACTGTAAAGGATCAGTACATGAGAGAAAATAGCCCAATTTTGGCTAAAATGTCCTATTTCTAATAGCTAGTCAAACCAGAACTTGTTTAGGATGTAGACCCCAGGAGGCCTAAGGATTGTCTTACTCCAGAACAAAACAGGGCTCATATACCATAGGGCTCATACCTCAAAATATCTCCTAGACCTCCAGTTTTGTTTGCTGCAAGCTAACTTTTAATAGCAGAAAATCTGGGAGATAGACCTGCACAACAAAGGTATGATTTAATAAATTTTTAAGGTTTTTTTTCATAGAACTAGTTATTGCAGTGCACTCCCTGCTATACAGTTATGCTAATATGAAAGTATCTTATATTTCAAAATACTTTCTTGTTCTTAGGTGGATTGTCTGTGCTTGTGTTTGAAGGCTCTGAAGTAACGTATAGTTTTAATCAACCCTTTGGATGATTTGAGTTTACACAAAACAAATATCAGATTATGCTTACTTTTTATGTGCCGACTATTTCTGGTTTTATTTCTCTATAAATAAGGAGCTAAGCTCTAGTTACATATTCCTAAATGCCTGCAAAGAGGGATTTGATTCCAGAAGTTGTTGTTGTAATGCAGTTAGCTCTGATTTTCTGCTAGCAAATTCCATTTTGAATCATTTTAATGTAGGTTAGTAAAATAGACTGTGAGAGTTAGCTATTTGTAGTGTTCAGAAGAACCTGCTTTTTTCATCCATTCTGTATTTTATGAAGGAATAAGTCTAAAAACAAAGGGGTTTTTTGAGCTATTCCCAAGGAAATGGAAGTGCATACTCTTGATTCTGCCTCTTACAAGAAAAAAGTAATATATAAGTTTTGTGGTTTGCCCAGGAGTGTGTAATGCCTTATCTTGTTTAGTAAATCTCAAGTTTGGTCTGTATTACCTGAAAGATGAGTTCATAAATAGCTGCACGGGAATGGACCTGATGGTTTTGCCATCATCTACAACTTCAGGTGCTGAGATACCCTGATAAAATGAAACTAGATGCTCATTTATCTGTTTTTTCCTCACTTAGTTCCTTGACTTTTAATGGCTGCATTTTAGGCTGTAGTCTTTTTTAACATATAGTAGCATTGTAAGTCTTTCGTGTGTCTGGAGGCAATATGCTTTTCCCCCATTTCTGAGGTAAAGAGCCAGATTTTCAAAGGTGTGGCAAATTGCCAGGGAAATCATTAAATCTGAACTCTGTTATTTTATCCAGGACTGCTAATGACCCAATTTCATTGGTTTCAAGTGAGCTTTGCCTAAAGTGAGTTGCAGCTTTTCCAATCAAACTGTAGCAGAGCCATTGCCTTATTTGAACAACTTGTCCTTTTGCCTGCAATGTGCTGTCGTTGGGTATTCAGATAAAAGGGCTAATTCATTATGACCAAGTTGTCTTTATTAAGAATAAATTAGAGCAATTATGCTGTTATGTAAACCCAGAACATCCTACATCCGTTGCTGTATTGGCCATGAATTGTATGATTTAATAGAGTTCTATCAGCCCAAAAAAGGAAGAACCAGTCAGTGACAAGGAATTAAGCTTCATAATTATGTACAATCAAATGTTTAACAGGCTTGAAAGGGATTTCATTTAACTGTAACCTGCACCTCCAACCATAAAGGCAATGGTTCCTCAGCCCGATGCTCTTTGGGGACCTTCATAGCTGTCATTCAGTTTGCTTCTTTCAGCACCACTCTGTGTTTACCTGGATTAGCTGTCAACATTTCCATGTGCTACTCAGAGAAGGATTCACATGGATAATTCATAATGCTAGTGTTAAAACATCTAAATATTTTTAAAAAATCATAATGTTGCTTTAAATGTTGCAAAAATTAAGGAGAATGGGGGATTTGTCCTTTTCCAGGGACCCCAACAAGGGTTCTGCACAGGGGCTCTGGTATCATTTAACTACTTTGGGATGAATGTCCTGTAAAAGGTAGTGAAATGTGAATGATGGTTACATCAGCAGGACAGAAAGTGAGAGATACAAGGAAATACAATAAAAAGTGAGCAGGGGTTGAAGGGAAGGAAGGAAAAAGCTTCCTAGGGGGAAAAAAGAGAAAAGAAATGGCAGAAAGGCAGGAGGAGAGAAACAGAAAGCTACAGAAAGTCATCACCTATCAGTGAGAAGAAAAGCAAAATGAAAAGGTTGTGGTGGAGAAGAAAGTATCTTTTAAAAAAGAAAAAAAAAAAAAGAAAGAAAAGAAAAAGTGAGAGAATTAAGAAATGGCTCTACCTAGCATCCAGCCCCAAGAGAGCTGTCCTAAAAATGAAGTACATAAATAGGATATGTCACTTCTCCTGGCCGTTTACTCAGATGTGTTTTATTAAAATCTGAATAATTTCCTCAAATTGCATTCAAACACTGGCATCTATGCTTGCCACTCCCTGAAACCTGGCAGGATTGCTTGGGTACTCACAGCAGATCCTGACTCTTCTTCTGTTACATATTTATTGGTAAGTGTGTGTGACTTTCAGTTGATCAGTACTGGGTGTAAGTAAAGGGATGAGTCTGTACAGCCACAGGAATGCACAATGCTGTGCCACAGGCAGGGCAGCAAGTTCTTGGATGGTTGGGTCAGGTGACTCTTCCTACGGAGCACAGATTCTCTCTCCACTTCTTCACCCTGAATCATGCAATATTGTAGTTATTGTTCATTATTGTCTGTGAGGTTGAGCATATGGGCCTAAAAGAGTTCTAAATGATTTTGTTTTCTATTTTATTGTTATCCATCTGATGCATACAACCAGGCAGCATAAGGCACTTGATTCTCTTCACCAATCCCTTGTGTACAATACTGAAAGAATTCAAAACAGTGCATATTTTAGCTGTCCTTTAGAGATGAGTTATTGCTGTTTATGCTTCATGCAGAAGCTTGGAAACAGATTTCTGCATATATATGCTATTTTGCTTGCAAGTAAATGTTTAAAGCCACAGTTATATGACATGTAAATCTAAATTATTCTCCATTTGTTTAAATCTGAGATGAGTTTTTAATTAGCTATCAACAGTAAATCTGAAATGAATGAGGGAAATATTATGAACTTGGCTTTTTAACTATTTCAAAATCATCTCTTGAGAAAAAAGTCAAAGTTCAGAGAAATGTCCTTCTTAGGGCATGTGCCCACAACCCTGAAAACATTTTGCGTAAGATTTCATGAAACTCTCTCAGGTGTTCTCCTCACCTTGATTTAAACCTTCAGTGTTAAAGGTGAAATATTAATCTTGGAGAAGTGAGGGATAAAGCTGAGACTAATGGAATCAACATTTTACTCCACTGTTTGTGTGTCCACAGGAAAAACTGAGCAACAGAATTCTATTTTGATCAGAGAGTAAGTAGCATACACAGCCTGATCACTGTCTCAAATGCATATACACATATATATATATATATATATGCTGTGCCCCTGGAAGAGTTCTGCATTCATATGCTGGATTTCCACAATGAGATTAACAACTGTCTTTTTTTTTTCCCCTTCACTTAAGTGCAGATAGTGGTTAAGGAAACTGTATGGATAAATCACAAAAATATTTTCTGTCCCTCTGCCTTGATAGGGAAAGTCACTGCAAAGCCTTTTTTTCTTATGTACAGTATTGTGTTATCTGCGTCTTTTCCTCACTGTAATCTCTTTTTCTGTGTCACTTATTAAAAATTCTGACTTTCAAACAGCTACATAAATTTCTTTAAACATCTCCTGACTCAATAAAAAAGGGAGGAAGGGATTAAACTGAACGCTCAAGCTTCATTCCGTCGTCTCACAAAAGCGTTCAGATAAACTATGAAATAAATCTTTCTTCCTGTCAGGTCATTTCAATAGCTCTGATATTATTTATGGTCTCATCTGTATAATCCTCACTCAGAAGTAATCGCAAAGTTCCCCTCAGTCAGCTCGCATGATCTTTAGAAGTGGAAAGTGCAAATGCTTTTGCTTAACTTCAGCTCAGATAAGGGACAGGGATCCAGAAGCAGGAGTGTGTGGTTATTCTCAAATGGTAATAATGTTCAATGAAATGAAAAATTCTGGTGATGATTCACCCCATTTCAGTTCTGTAGTAACAAAGCTGTAAGTGGGGCTGCTGCTGCATGGGCTTTTCTGAGAAAGCATTCTACAATTTACATTGTGATTGTGATGCTGTGAGGAAAGAGGCCCATTGGGGATGTCTGGCTCACATTCTGACTCCAAGTAGTTTGGGGAAGGGGGTATGAATTTGGTTGTTTTTTGCTGTATGGGTAATTTTTTTGAGAGAGAGATATAATTCTGGAGAAGCTCAGAGTCCAAAGGAGAGCATAAGGGGAAGGAGAAGGGCAGCTTCCAAAACCTCGTCTGTTCATTTTTGACCTTCAGCATTGGTGACTCCTAGCCTAGACTTGGGTTTAACCAGAGGCCATTGTTTGATTTTTAAACCAAAGGATGTAGGCCATCCATGCACCCCGGGGGAGGTTTGTGCCAAAATCTGCTCATACAGCCTGCTGCCCCTCCCCTGCAGGCTTCATGTCAGAGGCAGAGTTGGGCAGGTGCTCAACTCTCAGCTGCAAAGATGGGGGTTTTAAAAGTAAATGTCTGACTATAAAGAAACTTTGGGAAAACTACTGGCATATGATCTATGCCACAGCACATCAATGTACCAAAGAAAGTAGAGGAGTTTGCAAACATCGTTGCACACTACTCTGAATACTCTCACTCTCCTTTTGAGTAGGCTTTGAACAGCTCCTGGTGGAAGAAAGTTATATTGGCTTTATTTCCTTGAAAGTCTTTAATGGCTTGAGAAACATGGTTTAGAGAATTGGACTATTACTCCTTAAATTATGTGTACTAAGATTATCTGAATTTCTAAATACAGACTTCAGGTTTTTTCAATCCCCCATTACATAACTCAGCATCACTGAGTTCAATACTATAGCAGCATAAGAAGAAGCACTGTCTTTTAAAATAAGGCTTTGCTACAGGTAATGGTTGGAAAATGGATATGTTCTTCTTCTGGACTAGTGAATATTCGTACTTACAGCAGATATTCTTCTCCATGCCTAAGAGAATTATTATAGGCTGCTGCGTGAAAGACTTTCATTGGTTTTAAATGTAGAAGTCTTTCCTACAAATACTTTAAAAATCCAATCTCATCACATCTGTTTCATTCATTTAGGACACTGCTAGGCAGCTTTTCTGCAGGTGTTTGCTGATTTTTTGCTTTTGTTTCAGTTGCCCCAGTTTGGTTCTATCTGAAAATCTTTCAGTTTGATGTCATCCCATGCACTGTGTTGCTGTCATGGTTCTGACTGGCTGAGATGCCACGGTGCCTAACCCTGTTATGCTCCATAAAGGCAGAAGTTAGAATCCCTCAGCATAATCTTAGCCACTAACTCTTTTCTAAGCCCTTTACAGACAGACACAATATCATTTGTCATGTATATTACACTCCGACAGATCATGAAAGAGAGATATCTCTTGTACTGTCGTAATTTAAACTGCAGTTTTATTTTCCTAGACAGTAATAGGGAGGTGGTGTTGAACACATGGAGTGCCTATATGCTTCTGTTTAGTGGGTTTGGTAACACACAGATTTATTAGGGCAAATCTTGGGTGTTAGTTACTTGGTGATACCATAGTTTGCATCATTCTGTTTTAACAGTGCAGTTCCCTACTTTGCCGTGGAGTAAGTCAGATCCTGCCACTGTTACTCTGGCAGAGTCCCACAGTATTATGCTTAAAAAGATCATGCGCATGCCAAAAAATGCAGATAGGTTGGGGGGTGAATGGATGCGGCTCTGTGTAGGAGCCTGCCAGCTGTTAGCAATTTTGAGGTCATGCTGGTGCCCAGCCTGCTCAGGCATGACCTATTTCTCACTGAGCACCTCTCTACTTTTGCAATTCATGCCCCTTGCTGAAGAAAAGACAGTCCTTTTGACAACAATGGGGCTCAGGTCAACCATTGGGTTATGACAACATGAGTCAGAATTTTGTCCTATAAATAAAAAGCTCATCCTTTATTTCAAAACTAAGTGGAAACTTTAAGTATGCCCAGCTGCCACCCTTCATTTAACTTCTTCCCCCATTTTCTTCACAGTGACTGTTAGTTACATAGTTCCTGTTCTCTTCTCTGGCATCTATTTTCCAGTGTTTTGCATGAAAGTGGTAGATAATACAGAATGTGTGTCTCCGTGGAGATTTGGCACTTCAGAGAGCAGAGTTGCAATGGGATTTGGTGATAATCCATATTGTTTTGAATAGTTTATGACATTGGTAAAAATAGATATTATGCTTTCACAGAAAATTGCTGCAGGTTTCAAGCAAGTGCTGAATTTCTAATAGTCCTTTGCAAACTCTAAGGAGTTGTCTTGGGGAAGGGAACAGTTACTTCATGGCACTGATTTTTTTTTTTTTTATGTTACATACATTTTAAGATCACAGAGTAGCATTGATGTTGTCAGTGTCAGTGAGATGAGGCCACTCTGAAGAAAGGAGCCCCAGTTCAGTCAGTTAAGAAACACCTGCAGCTCAGCAGTCACTCCAGGTTGTAAAAATCACATCCCAATGCGGTGGTTTCACTTGGGCACAGTTTTGGTGCCCATAAGAAGATGAGAAAATCTTTGGACCCAAATTCAAAGTATTTCGTTGGAACGAGGACATAATTGCTGCACTGCTGTTGCTGTGCCCTTGCTGCCAAGGGTGCTGTGGTAGAGCTGAGTCCTGCTAAGGACCTGGCCCAGATCTCTGACTTGGTACAGCTGGATCCACAGACGATGAAATTCCTTGGAGAAGGCAACGATAGCTTTCTCAAACTGTCTTTGAATCATGTGCAATGTCTGACAATGGCTTCTTGGAAAAGGCACAAAAAGACCATGTGAATTTAGAAGTGCAGCCAATTCACAGGATAATTGTGCCTGTGCCTTGGCTGCTGTATTTTATCAGCCTGAAGGATCAAAGGAGACTGAATGCTAACTGACTTTCAAGGAATCAACTATATCAATCACTAGCTACTGATGACATTGATGTTCCAGCAAGCTGATGTGACAAGTAGCTAAGTTTTGGCTATAATGAGAAAAGACAAAGGCAAACTACTGATGTGTCACTTTGATCTCATTTTAACAAGGTGCAAAATGCTTGCAGATCAGACACACCATAGTGCCTTTTAAGTATTTATCTTAATCTGAAATCTATGGAAGTCATCAGTACCATTAGTTGAGAAAGCTAGAGATGTCTTGTTTGACTTAAAAGGCGATTTTGATCACATTTGAGAACTATATTCAAATTGATAAAGCCTAAGTCTAGACCTTCCTTGTAATGAGGGGCTGAGAGAAAGTCTTTTCCTATGCACTCTGCCATGCCATCACCCTGTGCAAAGGCTATGGGTTAAAGTAGCACCCTGCACCCAACAAATAAAGTCTGGGGGGAGAGAGACAGACAGACAGACAGTTCGTATAAAAACCTCTGCCTTCTCCATACAAGGGACTCCTGTGCTTCTCACGGCTGTGTGGAGTGGGCAGGTTTTGACTTTGGTTTTCCAGTAATGGTTATAGCTAGAACACCAAAGATCTAGCCTCCAACATCCCAACTTATGAACACGTGAAAATTTCTAGGGGGATTGGATCTGTGGCAGATTGTGAGAAAAAATAACCTGTTTAGGTTTAGAGACTGCCTTAGCCACAGCAGATACTTGAATAAGTATATTGCAACCTGAAGAGATATTACTGTTTTTCTCTTTTTTTTTTTTTTTTAAATCCTAGCCATACCCACTGCATTAAAATTTGTGTTAATTAGAAATATTAATACACTACAGAAAACTGGCATCACATTTCGCTGTATTCCTTGTACCAGAATAGATTCCCTTCAACATTAAAGTGGTAATCTCAGAGGTATTTGTTATTTCCAAAGAATTAATGATCATTTAGTCAGCTAACAGCCCAAGGCAAAGCAGAAGGGTTTAACATTGTGCCAAGTGGTAGCTTCTTGTAGGAATGACTGCTTTCAAAGAATTAGCGTTATGCAAAATGCTTTCAGGATGTGCCAGTCAGCTCCGTGGTTTATGGCTCTAATAGTCTGCTTGTTTTTCAAATCATTTACCCTGGTGATTTAGATGCTGCAAGTTACATTTACAAATCTAATCACTGCTTATAAATGAACCAGTAATTATCCAACCAGTAAGTATATGAGCTTACTCTCAATCAAAAAAAACAAAAACAAAAACAAAAACCCCAGAGGTATGTTTGGTTGATGTTGGAAAGCATGCCTGAGGACTGAGTCCTGGAGATAAAATGAGCCTCTTGGGTAGATTTTTTGGAAAGCTGATCTAACTGCTTTCACTGAGAGCAGCAGAAGTTACTTGTGTGCATTTCTGTGGGTAGTGCCAGGACTGTTACAGAACATGTTGATGTTCTTTATTCAGACAGAACTTTTAAAGCTTAAAAGCATTTAAGCATTTTGTAATCCCATTTTGAAACACCTCCAGGCCACATAGATGCATTATTTCAATATATTGCAGCATCACTAGAAACACTATATCTGGAGAATACGTTCAGACCTTGAAAGTTTAAGACAGACACTGTTCAGAAGTACTGAGGCTGCCTGATCTGGCTGATCTAGAGCCCTGTTTTTACTCGTAGAACACCAGCTTAGTTCACATGAATACAGTGTTGTATCATTTATTATCTACCTTTATCTGAAGACTGCAAATGGAATATTGCTTGTGCTGTCAGGTAACAGTGCAAAACATGACTTACCCACCTCAGAACTATTTATTTTTGTCTGCTAAAGCCCAGTTCTGTGTGACTCCTGTGGTCCAGATTCACATTTTGTTAATGGAAATGACAATCACTTCATAGTTTTCCCCCGTGTTCTGTGGTTTGGGTTTGTTGGTGTTTTTTCTGGTCTCCACAAATGTGGTATGGACAGTTGGTGTAAAATCTATGCTATCAACACATTTTCACTGATAGCAAAGAAAACATATCATACATTCATAGCTGTCTGAGTTGAAGTCCACATTTGGCATTTGCAAACCAGGACAAATTCATTCCTTTAAATTTGTTAAACTTGTTTACGATCTGTGAGGGCAGCAGAACCAGTTTTATGGAACATGGCTCATTTCCTCAGCCCTCAGCCTTGGGAACAAGAGTGTACCCTGGCTCATTTGACAGGACAAGGACTGTCCAGCATGACCTGACAGTGATAAATATCCTCCCATTCCCCCACTACGGGGCTGGAATGAGTCCTGGACTGTTTTCTTCCATATGTGCCTGAACAACATGAAATCTTATATTTTTGTTACTGGACTTGTCCAACTCTAGCATATTTAGCATGTGCTTTGTGGGTCTTCATTTCACTAAATGGTGCTAAAAAGTGGTAGTAGACTTTCTGCTTGATAAGCAGAGCTCACACTGTTTTCTTATTAAGGTTGTTGGACACTCCACTATAAACACTGGTTTTATTTGTCTTCGTTTAATTTGGGTAAAATATAACCTTTGAATTTAAATTATCCATTCTGTGGGAGCATGCCTTGGACAAACAATTAATTTAAATCCAAACAACTCAGATGAATCTGGGAACAAAGCAAAATCAAATATTCTTTTTAACTAGGGCTTTGCAAAGAAAAACTTGCTAGTTTGGAGAGGAAAGTTAACACAGATTTCAGGAATGTATTATTTGGCATTGCCTAGAAAATCTGTTAAATTTGACCAAAACCTTCACAGTGCAGATGAACATCCAGCCTCTCACAGGTGCTGTGTTAGTTGTCATTATTTGGGGCTTTCCTGTATGGACACAGAGTTGGATCCAGCTGGCTGGGCAGAGACCAGCTGTGCTCTGGGGCACAGACAGCTCTGTTTGTCCAGCTCCCACATCACCTGGAGGACAAAATAGGTTTTTAAACATTTGCTTTCACTCTGTCTATAGAAAAGTACTTCATCCTGTCATCTGACCTTTGGAGAGGATAGGAAACAGCCTGTGTGAGGTGACATTTGTGTCACCAGGGGGCCTGTTGTCTGGAGCCAAATCAAGATCTCTCTTATATATTAGGGAAAACGGGGATGTTTCTTCTTTGCTGTTGTGAATTTGCTGAATCCCACCAGTCTGTGGGATGTTCCTGTACAGCTAAGAAAGTATGTGGAGGGTTCCCACTAGCCACGTAAATAGAATTTTTGTGATGAGGAAATGTGCTTGTCTTCATTAAGGGGGAGATAAATCAGCTTAAAAATAGCCTTGAAGTAGAAAAGGGCCAAAAGCCAAAAAATGTTTAAAAGCTGGATTGAGGGCAGACAGTCTTGTATTTGTTTAGTTGAACAAATTCCACAGCTACAGAGTAGTTGTTAATCCTGAGCTGGATTATCTGTCTTTCCAAAAGCACTCCTTTTGTGGCTGCTGCTCACAGCTGCATCCCGACCCTGGCTCTGCTCCACCGTGGGTATCACAGCACCACAGCCTCGCCTGGTTCAGAAACACCTCCCAGGCAGGAAGGAGACTGTCCAGCAGTGCAGACCAGAGTGGTCCATTTTCCCTTCCCGGTAAATGCTGATCGTTATCCTGAGTGAGAGTTGTCTGTAAACTTCGGGATGGTATTTGCTATGCAGTTATTCTTCCTCCAGCTTTTTAAACTAAAATAGGTTTCACAACAGTTAAATATCAATTCAGTGGTTTGTATTTGAAACTTTCTTATTGCTGTGGCAAGAGCTGATGTCTTCATTGTATTATTAATCTTAGATATTTCCTGCGTGCAAATGCATCATTTAATTTAAATGTCTAAGACTTTCATTTAGAAGCAGTAAAATTTTATATGGCATCAGTCTTTCCTGCATTTTTACCTTTTAAATATTAGTTGAATCCCACGTGAGCATTTTTTTTTCTTATCTTTTTGATGATTTCAAGGCAGGTAATAATCACTCTTGGGTTTTGTCTTTAGAAAGGGGATACTTTTCATTTGAATGAAGATGGGGAGTCTGGAAAAGACTGTTTATTATCACTCCAAAACTATTGTGCATTAATACAGAGAGTCCTGCCTCTATCATTGAAGGGAATAACAATAACAGTGTGAAGCAGCTCAGCAAAAAGAGAAATTGAGTTAAAGAAAAAAGCAGCTGTAGACATCCAGGAGCTGATTCAGCTCCTGAATCAGAAGTCAGTGCTAGTACACTCACTGGGTAGGAATTGGTTTTAACTAATGATAGTAAAAGAAAAGACAGGATTTGTGGAGTGAGGAAAAAAAATTACAGACTGTTATCGGAGAAACTCACAGGCTGAAAGAGATGGGATTTTCAATGCAAATCCAATTGCTGTATAAGTATGAATATCTCTGATTTTTCACTGGAAACCAAAGAGTCTTCAGATTGCATAGGTGCTTTTTGAAAATCCTCTTATAAGATGCTTACATGGAATTCAATAGCATCCTCTCTGCAAACTGTATTTTTCATGTATTGCAATTCAATACAGTAAGAAAATGTCTTACAGCAGAGCAACTCAGCAGTGCAGGGGTCGGGTCCTGCATCTCCCCTGCCCAGCCAAAATGGGGCTCTGGGGCTGTAGTGTCCCAAAGCAGTCCCTGATGTACCATGCAGAAGTGAGCCTAAAGCTGTGGCAAACGAGCAGAGCTACCTCACTCTGTGATAGCACTGAGCAGTCTGGCAGAGTCACTGAATTTAGGGAGAAACATTAGCTGAGATATTGATGCACGTGGTGACAGCTGTGCTGCCTTCAGTGCTGCTCTGTGCGGTGCTTCACACATCTCTGTGTGCTACTGAGTACAACCTGCCCCCTCTGCACCCAAAATGTGTGCAAGTCAAGGCCTTTTTGAATGTTTTTGCTACAGATATCCCTGCAATGGAGAACTACAGCTTCATTCCGGTAGTAAGCTGATTTGATTTGTGTTTAAATGTTGAAAAATATTTGGAGCAAATATTCTATTTTGCTCCTTAATAGGTAACTTGTAGTGAGACTTAAGAAATCTCCTAATTATGATATTTGTGTATGTGCATCTAGATTTGTACAGTGGTGACATCTGCTATTGCCTAATCAGCTTCTAAAAAATAATAGCAATAATCACAGAAAGTGGATTTAGGAAATCTGTTATTAAATCTGCCAAGTGTCAAGTTTTGTTATAGAACTTTCACTCTGGCTGTAGGCTTTGTCTTGTTCTTACAACAAAATTAATTATAACCTGGGGCAGAATTATACATTACATTGGCTTTACTCTGCTCAGACCTATTGAATGAGGAAGTACTTCCATTCTGCTCAAGGACAAACTTAATTTTTACTGAGATTCATAAGCCTTCCCTTTAGAGTCTGCGTGCTGCTGTTCACCCACAGTCTCAACCACATTGTAAAACTCAAGGGGAAAACTAATGTAAAGCTGTTGAATATTATACATTTTCTTTCTGGAGGAAGAATTGTGTTACTCGTTTTTTGTAAAGAGGACATTTCTGTGTTAAAGCCTTATTCATAGTATTTAACAGTTTTACAGTGAGTTTGGATCTGTAAGCACTGCCAGGGTGCAATTAAGCATTTCGGTGCTAGCAGTGTCCTGAAAGCCTCACACAGGACTGGGATATCAGCAGGGTGTGGCACACACAGAGGCAAGAATCTGCTGCCCTCTCAATTTTCTAAGAAAGGCATAGAATTTTTGGATACAAGGCATTACCAGACTCTATATCTGTTCTTCCCAAACTCCTATGCTTTGGAACAAGGGCTCCCCAGTTCTTGGTATTAGTGTGTGATGCTGCCTTTTTTATACAGGAGGAAGTTGGGTTTAAAAGCCTTGGTTTTAAAAATAGTTTCTGGGCAGGCCTGACACTGGTGTCACCTAGCTCGTTTGTCCCCAGGCATTAAATCTGTGCAGAGGGCAAAAATAAATAAATAATCAGAGTCTTTCTGAACTATAAATGTAACCAGCAAATAGATAAGAGTTCAGTGTCCTATAATAGGATGTCTTTTCGCTGACTAGCAGAAAGGGAGTGACTCAGCCTGACTGTGTACACACACTGAAATAGACTTTTTCAAGTTTGGAGACAAAGGCCTTTACATGCATTTATAAAATTGCCTTTAAAATGCTTGTGAATGAGTTAATCACACAGCCATCTGATTAGACATGAACAGCCTCCCTCTTTTATGAGATTAGGTCATCCCAAGAGAATCATAAAACAAAATAGATGCAGATGTGTCATCCAAGGGTGACTAATAAAATGTAGTTGAAAACAGTGCAATTAGGAAAATAGTTCAAGTAGGAAATTTTCAAGCCAATTTCTCAACTCTGTGTCCTTCATCTGCCCCACCAGAGCCTGCTCTTCAGGAAGTTGATGGAAAAAGTTCCCCTTGGCTTGCACATGTCCAGGCAGGTCTCTGCTTTCTCCTTGCTCCTCTTCATTCCCTCCTTGGGGCTGTCTCCAGCTCAGCAGTGGCATTTTGAGCATCTGAGCCTCACAGAGTCTCTCCACTTTCACATGAAGATTGTACTTTCCCATGAACTCACTGAAGTGGGAACTGCTGCAGTGGAGATTTGGGAGAGGTTGAATGCCACTCAAAATCTTGAAAACTACAGAAATGGCACAGCTGGCACAGCTATAAACGTGTGTCTCAGTAGCATGAGCAAGCACTGCAAGAACCTTGCAAGAACCTTACAGAGTAGTTTTGTGCCCACTGTTTGACAATGACTCCAGTCCTGACTTGATCTTTGTTCCCCACAGCTCAGCCTTCCCAAAGTTCAATAGAATCATAGAATATCCTGAGTTGGAAGGGACCCACAAGGATTGTCAAAGTCCAGCTCCTGGCCCTGCACAGGACAGCCCTGAGAATCACACCATTCTCCTGCCACACTCTCCTTCCCCAACCTGACTGCAGAATCCCAACTCCCTCCTCTCTTGAAGCTTCAGAGGCAACCAGTGGTCACCTTGCTGGGAGGATGCTTCATCAGACCCTCTCAGGCTTTACCCCATCATCTATTTAGCATATTTCACTGTTTAAAAGACAAGGAGAACATACAACAAACAGGCCAGGTGGGCTCTCAGAGTCAAGAGATATGTGTAGAGGGCACTTAAGCATTTTTTAAAGTACAGTGGTGGAGGATCTGAACCTTCTTACTTGCAGGCTTTCATCTTATGCTAAACTCCAGTGATGTGGAGTTTTTGATAAGCTGACATCATTGTCTGGATATTTGTAGCTTACTAAATAGGCTTTCGATTACAAGCTCAGAGAGCAAGAGAGAGATGTCAAAAGAAACTTGATCTTTATAGTTTTCCTGCAGCTTTAATTGTGAATGGCATCTAATCTGTAGCAGTCATCTGTCAGATGCAATGCTGGGAAAGGAAAAAGCCCCTAGACAGCTGAGAATTAAAAAGAAACACACAACTCACTTGATTGCTGGTGTAATCTTTGAGGTGTCTTTGCAGTCCTAAGAACCTTGTTTTACAGCTGTCAGCTTTAAAGAATGAATGTCATCTTTCCCAAGCCTCTTTTTCTAGTGGTGGCAGTTGTCTGGGGAGATAAAAACTACACAGACTGACACAGTTGCTGATACAAAGGGGCTTTCGATGGCTCTCACTACTGCTGTAATAAAATGAAGTACTGAGTCCAAGATATCTTGTAGCAGATTTCTAGGGTGTAAAAAAGCTGCCCAAAGTAAGTCAGGCATGTGCTAAAAATTTTTACGGTTTGAAAGATGATGGTGGAGGAAGAGGTGAAGAGGTGACTAGGTCTGATTATTCTGAAAATGTCATGAATACTGTTTTGGAGCAGCTTACCGGTTCCAGGTGGTTCTAATGTGGAAATACCGGGTATTTGTACTGCTGAGCACTTTTATGTGTTCATTTTAACATATCCAGAGGGACTCCCTGACAGGGGAAGTACTTCCCTACTCAGCAGAGGTTGTTAGTACATGTTTAACTTCTCAAACTGATTTAAAATTGGGTGTGCTCAGTTGCTTTAATTGGAAGGACTAACTGGGTGCCTGGTGTTTTACTCAGTGTTGGGATGTGTCAGCCACATGGTGTTTGGCAATATACATTAGTGATTTAGACATCTGTAGGAAAAATCAATGGAACACCAAGTATTAATTCACTCAGGTACTTTAACAAATGTACCCTGGAGTTGTTCAATATGCTCTGTTTTGCTATGATGAATCTTAGAATTAGGCTGACCCAAACCTTAAAAGTGTTATTAATAGCAGTGCATGAATATTGTGTGCATAATTGGGGGTTCCTTAATTTAAATTTATGTTAATGTAAATGAATTCTTACCATGCTGGCTGATGGCACTCCATAATTCCAGTTTGTCCATGTAGTGTGTCACTGTTTTGCAAATTAGAGATTCTGGCGTATTGAGTTTTGATGCTGCCAAAATTTATCTCAAAAGCACTGAGATGTGCTGTATGTAATTAAATTAATAAGGAGAGAAGCATCCTTCCTGGCTTTTTCTTCTTTTCTAACATCTTTTCTACTTTTTGGAAGTTGGATTTAAGTTCTTATTTTTCAAAAGGTGACTATGAATTCTTATTCTTGCCAGGAATGTAAAAGTGATGGGTTCAGGTCTTAAACATTTGTTCTCCTGTCAAGAACAGCTCCTCTAAAATCATTCCCCCTAGAGAAAAATATGAACAATCTTAAAGAAGAAATCTGTAGGCGGAAGAGAGCTGCTAAATAAGTAGTCCTAAGAAAGAGAAACAGTGAGCTGCAGCCTTCAACAGCTAGAAAAAATATATCTTATATAGACACTAACTGTGGTTTGCTATTCAAAGAACTGGAGGGAGAAGGGAGCTAAGGCTATAGAAAAATTATTTCCTCAGAGATAGAGTCTGTAGGATATAGACTGTTGCCAGAGTTTAAGGGAAAACTGGAAAAATCTCACATTTGATTCAGAAGCTGCTAAAAAGAAAGAAAAAGATAGCTTTGGATGTAGGGTCTTTTCAAGAACTCATTTGTTAACATCCCACTATTCTTGGGAATAAGGCACCGACCCCTTCCTGGCAGACTATAGTGAGCTTAATCTGATCCTAAGGGCATTTAAAATAAACCTTTTTGCTGGTTTTACCTGGTGCAGGACCACATCACGGAGGCAGTGCAGTCAGTCATTCTACATTTGCTTCCCTTAGCTGGAGAGGAACTCAAATCCAGTTATTCTGTTGGACCAGGTTACACTTTCCTGATGCCTCCACATGTGCTCCAGAGCAGAGCATGTTGGAGAGTCGTGTGCTGTGCTTACATGAACAGGGCTGAGGAGGTACAATCAGAGGCTGGGCATCAGTAGTGCTTCTGCAGCAACAGGAATTCAGGTGCTGTTTGTGATCTTCTGCATGAATGTGGTGCCTTAGCAGAGCACTGGTGACACTGTGGTGTAATTAGAGAGGTGGCTCAAAAGTGCCTCAGTGCACTAATGACAAATCCTGTAATTGCTGAATTCATTTTCCCGGGTGACCAGTAAGGCAGTGTCAGATGGCACATTACAAATTACCCCCCCAAAAAACAGGCTGTAAGTAAGAGAAAAACAACTTGCAAAATGCCACAGACAATAAACCCCTTATTTCAGAAGCAAAAAGAGGTTGGGAGTTGATGTGTTCACTTGGAAACTAAGCCAGTGAGGATTTGTGTGTTCAAATAAAAATAAATAAAAAATAGCAGAACATTTAAAAGAAGCTTATTTCTGTAATAATGTAAAATGTTAAGCACAGATTTAAAAGCATAAATAAGAACTCAAGTCACAAAATGGGTAGAGACATTATACCAGCAACATTAACTAGATGGAATAGCAGTAGTCAATCTAATAAATAGTTTTCCTTTGCTACCTCTGAAGCCAAAGAAATTGTACTACTTTAGGGACATGTTTGAAAAGAGTTCAGAGAAATATCTGCTCTGCCTTTCTGCTACTGCCAAAAGGCACCATCTGAGGTTACAGCACCAAACTACTTTTCACTGTTGCCCTGGCCTTTGCACACATAGCAAAATTCAACTTTTAAAGGGCAGAACAAATGATGAGGAAAACGTGATGGCAGCAACCGGGGAATTCATCCTGCTGAAATCAATGGCTGTTTGAATTATAGTTGCTAGATTAATCTGCCTACTCCAGGAATTTCTGAAACTTACTTTCTTTAGTCCAATTCCTTTTTTAACCATCTGGGTGCTGGTTTGCCACCCTAATTCCTCCAGAGGAAAAATAATATCCCATCATTGCTCAGGGGTGGTGAAAGCACCGATCATTTTGTAGCTCTTCGGGGACATCTGTTGTTGTATCAGCTCAGTCTGTGAGTCAGTGCCAGCAAAAAAGCTCAGGTCAAATCCTCTTGTTCTGTTCTGGTAAAACCAGCCTGGAATGCTAGTTCTGATTATCACCTATTTTAAAACCAAATTTATTTTTTTTTTTTTCACCCTCAAGTACTGGACACTGGCAATTTCCAGTTACCTGGAAATCACATCATTGTGTGGGTTTACAGGGAGAGCAATACAACAGCTAAGGAGGGACAGGGAGCAGAGTGCTGGTGGTGTTTATGATGCACTGGGCAATCTGTGAGTGCTTTGCTGCAATGAGAGTCAGTAGAACTTAAAATTTTAAGGCTCAGTTCGGCAAAGGCTGTGCTGAAGTCCGTTGCTGAATACTTAAGCATATGCTTATGTCCCCTGGTAAGCAGCAAATCTGAGTCTTCTTTCTGTTGCTTCCTGCACTTTTCTGCTTTGCCAAATAGAACTGGGGAACTATTTGAGGCCTTGAAAACAAAACACCTTGCCCTCCAGCCAGGGCTTTGAGACATCATTAAGGATTTCACCTACTGCTACTAATCCTTCAGTGGGCTGTTTTGCTGAGGTCCTGGTGGGTGCTGAGACATGTTTACACCCAGGGACATCTTGCAGAAGAAGAGTCTGGCCTTGCCATCCCTGTTAACTCATGGAAATAGAAGCTCTGTCTGGCACTATCAGCCAAACAAACCCACAGCTTTTCAGGGCTGTGACCTTCCCCTGACACAAGAAGAGCTTCCACTGCTTGTGGTTAAGCCTTAACAAGGGGGGTAACTCCTTTATTGTTGCAGTTTCCTTAATGGTTATGTGTTTTCCATTTCTGAATCCTCCCATTACACTGGAGACCAGACTGGATGATATTTGTGATGACTCGTTTCAGTGCCTGTAAACCTATTAATTCATTTAATGAACTGCAGGCAAACCTCTTGTTTGGAAACCCATTTGTATGAAAATAAACAAACTTGGCTTTTTTTTTTTTTTTTACAGTTTCACTAGAAACCTGTATTTTTAAGTAAATATCATCCTGCTTTTCAAAACCTCATATGCTAAGGTTTGCTTTGACAGAGAGAATCTGCAAGTGCCTGCAGTACCTTGTATTGAAGGAGTACCTCTCCATTTAGAGGGCTATGTCATGTTTGATGTAGAGTGCTCTTCATTTTACTTAAATAAACTCTAGTTTGGGCTTCTGTAACAAGAGGCTAATTCTGCTCTGCTCGAGGGAGAGAGGAAGACAAGTTAGTACAGAGCACCATCAGTCTTGTTCCTGTCATCCGATTCAGTTGTCCCCGTAATAAGCAAGGACCAAGACCACAAGAGTTTATGATACAGGAGCTGTGTGGAGTAGAGTCACTCTCAGGTACTAAAATGACAAGTGTGCTGTGAGAGACCAAACCCTGTCAGGTCCTGTGGCGGTGTCCTCAGTGACACCCTTCCTGTGCACTATAAGGTGTGAGGGATTTCCATCTGGCACGTGCTGTTGTCCTGCCAGAGTTCCTGCATCACTGAAATACAGTTTGGGGAGTTGGCATGGGACTTGTTAAGCTCATTCGGGCACTTCACCCAGGGGAATATAAGCACTCCTAGGGGATTTCATGGCAGAAGACATGCTGCAATAGTCCTGGGGTGGGGAAGCAATGCCATACTGCTGCTACTGCAGGGACTCTGCTTGCCAGCAGCTGGCATGGGCAGAGAAAGGTCTAAGGCATGTTTGAGCAGCTCTCCTCTTCAGCTTTTATACATGATAATAAGGTAAATGCTCTCAGCTTATTTTACAGATAACATTAGAACATGTTTTTTGTTGCAGAGACAATGCTGTTTCATTTAATTTCTTTTCTGCTTTTGCAGTGCCTCATTTAAAATGAGGGGATGTTTTCTATTTCAAAACCTAATCCAAGATCTGCCTGTTTTTCTCTTGTGTAAAATCACCTCTAAGTCCATATGGGTTTCATTGGAGAAACTAAAATTGTTCAAGAAAGGTAATTTAGGGACATCCATAATCATCTGCAAAAGCAACATGGGTACCAGTTTAAAGTGTTCCCAACACAGTAAAGTGCTACATAATATATATACAGACACAAGTTTTTGATTTTGGATCCTTAATTGTGTTTGCCACAGCCAGGCTACCCAGGTATCCTGAAGTGCTGAAGCAGGTTTTCCCCATATAAATTGTTGAGCTTTTAGGCTTGAGATTTCCCTCTTTTCTACAGTGGCATACTGTGGATTTTGTCTGTACTTGGCAATATCGTGTCTGTTGCTGACTGACAATGGAGCCAATCTAGAGTAGTATTGCAAGTCATCTGGCATGCTAAAAGTGAACTGAGCAGCTTTGGGAAGGCCCTAAAGGGCTCCTAAGCAAATCTAAATCCACTCCAGAGAAGAGTGTGAAATTGCCAATGAGAAATTGTGGGAAATATCACCAGGGAGGAACTAATAATACTAAATGAGCTGTACTTCACAAAGTTTACTAGTATAACCCGTCCTTTCAGTAGCTGTCATGGCAGACCATTTTCATGTTTGGGCATTGTGAATGGTGCTGCTACCTGTTAGTAACATATTTGTCAGTAGTGCTAATGGATCCCCATTGCTGCACTGCAGTGTTTGATGATTAAAGGGAACTATTACATCTGTTTGACACTTGCAAAGTGTCCATGTACATGGATAAATTTATTTGCTTCAAGGTAAGAAAAAAAGGAATATCATATTTTGATCCTCTATATTAGAGCTTATCTTGGTGTTCTCAGATTGAGCCCAAGAACTTGTGCCTGTGCAGTACTTATTCTCCGAAGGCATCCTCCAGCTGAAAAGTAAAGAAATAGAGAACTCAATATATTGCTTGGCTCAGCGTTCAAAAGCAATGCCTTGTTTCCCAAATGAATTTGTCTGGCTTCAGTTCCCAGCCATCAGTTCTTCTAGTGTAATTTCCCTGCTGGACAAGAGAGACTCTAAGTACCCAGTGTTTGTTTTTTCCCCGGGAAAGTGCTTACACTGTATAAACCAGTCACTTGTCAATCTTCTCTTTTATAAACTAAATGTATCGAGACTTCTGTAGTCTCTTACTATATGGATTTTTTCATATAGTCCCTGTAGTCAAGGTTTTGGGGCTGTTTTCTGTGTTCTCTCCATTTTTTTTCTAAGACAGGAGCACGCTGTCTGCTAACACAAGGTTTCACAAGTACTGCATACACTTCTCTGCTTCTTGTTACCCTTTGGTATTCAAAGTTAAGCAATAAGTTACCATTTTCGTACAGCTAGGATAATACTAGAGCTGGTGGGTATGTATAGATACATGTGTAATGTAAAGCAGATCCTTTCTGGTATCACAGAGGCATTCCCCTTCCTGCAAGTAGATTTGCATTTCTTATTTCCAAAGTCTTTGCACTTGGCTAAATTAAAATTTACTTAATTTGACTGGGCCCAGCTTGCCAGTGATCCCCATAATTTTCACTGGCTTCACCTCCTCCTGATGGGTCACTGAGCCACAACTTGTCACCTGCAAATCTGTCAGCACATGATCTTGTGTTTGCTTGCAGATTTCATGCCCATAGTTGATGTTCCCTTCCCTGTGATTTGTACACCTCTGTCTACATGTTGTAAACCATTAAAGAGTTCTTTCATTTTCAAAGTTTTGCTCTTGGCTTTTGCATTTTAGTGAAAGAGAGGAGATAGCAAAAGTCCAGATCTTCAGAGACTTGTGTTTGGGGCAGAGGTTCTTCACAGTGGCATGAGTAGACAGACATGTCTCATGGTTTTTGAAGAGCTCTCATATTCCTCTTGCAGCAGAATGAATGGATAACAGATAAGCCAAAGCAGCTCACCAGACCTGCCAAAACATAACTGCTCATCTGGCAGAAGTTACAGAATATAAATTTTATTTCACAGCTGGGCTGTTAATCTCATTATTATGTTCACTTGTCAGAGCATGTTAATATAACCAAGTGAAAAATATTCCTAGAGACATGTTATTGAATATTTAAAATGAAGAATTAAGCGTGACTTTCAAAGCATCTGAGAGAAGTGGTGCTAAATCATGGTGGTTTTAAGGGAGGGTTGGCTTCCCTGTATATGTTCTGAGAGTCTCCCTAAATGCAAACCAAAGAAAAGTCAGTTAGAAATCAATTGAGTAATAGAAAAATATTATGTTTTTCTTTAAAATCTCCATTTTTTTATTGGTATAGTAATCCTTTTTGTTATGGATATTCATTGAGGATTGAAATGGAGTGGGAACTCTGCACATACAAAATATAAACTGAAAATTTGGTCAAGAGAACTATGCAGACAGGAAGAAACGTAGAGATTAAAAACTTCATTGATAAGATTATGCTGGGTTTCTGTGCTGTGTCCCTGCAGATTTAAGCCCTGAAATTAGCAGGAAGTTTGCAGCTACATTGTGTTAGTGCTCAAACTTACTTAGCACACAAAGGCCCTACTCATCCATATGATCATTTATTTTTCCCCATAAATACTCTGTTTTAAATCTTTTTAGAAAGCAAGAGCCAGATGTTTAACAACTTCTGAAGCCATCAGTAAAGCAAAATACCCAAATGTACGCGGGTTCACTGGAGACTAATTTGTTGTAGTCAGTGAATATAGTCCTTGAAAATTACATTCTCTTTTCTTCCATCTCAATAACAACAGGCCAGGTTTCATTTGCCTTATGGATTTCTGTGGGGCTGTTGGTATGAATGAGCAAGAGGGCTGTGACAGGGCATGGAGATGTAGTGTACAGGACTTGGGTTCTGAGACACTGAAAAGAGGTTTCTTCCTCCAGTGTAATAATTCAAGCCTATACATCTTCTCTCTGATGGTGTTTGTAGGGCTCAGGAGGAGAAGGTAAATAATAACACATTCAGTGCTATTTGTCTGTGTGGCAGGGAGCAGGGGAGTGGAGCAGGCCATTTCCTGGGCAGGATGCAGGCTCCTGCTTTTGTGCAGCACAGAGCTGAGGCACCTGGTGAGTCAGCCTGGGGCACTGGGACACTTCAGTGCCTCAGTGAAGACCCTGGGGAAGTCTAGGGTGGAGACACTGAATGCTTCTGCTGGAGGCAGCACAAATTTTGGGATGGTCCATACAGAGTTAGAGCTAATAAAGCCCATCTGGGTGTAAGTGTGCCTGCTCCCCAACCATCCAGGCTTCAGAAGAACTTTCTAGCTTGGAAGCAGCACCAGATTCAAGCTGGTCCTGCAATTCTGTATTGCTCAGCCCAAAAAGTACCTTCTGCTAGGACCCTTGCAGAGCAGGGCACAGGGATAGTGGGGCAATTCTGCAAGGACATGAAAAATCCGTATGGATGTTATAGTTTCAGCTGAACACCAGCTGTGTTAGAGATAGGTTGTCTCAGGGCAAAACTGCTCCAGTGTCTCCAGCTCAAAGCTTGATACCAAGCAATTCCATGCTCCACAGATGGGGAAACTGGCACCCACAGACTTGTCCAAGGTCACACAGCAGGCTGGTGGCAGAGCTAGGAGTAAACCCCAGATTTCCATCACTGCTTCTTTCTTTTATCCACTAGGCCATGAGACACATTGATTATCCTTCTGTGCTTTGCTTGTGTCCTTTCTTAAGTGGAAAAAATCATCGCCAGTATTAGTGGATTGTAAATTTCCCAGATAAAACATACATGCACACACATATATTTAGGTGTTTGTATTATTTATTACTACGTTTCATAGGCAGAGCCATTTGAGATAAATCCTTACCACTAATTTAGACCACAATTCCACATTGGTGGTCCTTTTGGCAATTGGTTGTAACTCTCATGATTGAGTTTCCCTTCCTTCCCCCTGCCCCTTGAGTACCACATGTGTATCCACATGATCTCTTTTACATCTATTTATGGAGGTACATCAGCACAATGTAGTATCTGTACAAAATAAAGTTATAAATTAAAGGAAACGTCAGCTCTTTACTGGAGCTGCATTTTCCAGGAAGATAAATGCAGTGAAATAAATGCTTAATGAGGGTATTTCTGGCAAGATGGTCCTGGAAATATTCATTATAATTTCTTTGAAAGTTGCGTGTCCCACTTCCCTTTTGGGACGCCCGGGTCCTCCTTCTATCCCATTTAATGTTTCAGGTAACCAGCCATTAATTAAATGTCGTGGCTTCCCAGCAGTAACGCAGCAGTGGTTTGGTCCAGCCACTCTCTTGTGTGGATGTGCAGGATGGATCAGCCAACTGTTTGGTTCGGGTCAGTGCTGGCCTGTGCTCGCCTCGTCCCAGCGTGTCGGCTGCGAGCCCCATGTATAATTCAGAGCTCCACGGGGCTGTGACGGGAGCTTTTCCGGCCATTGCTTGGACAGATGGTGAGCAGAGCACGGAGCAGAGAGCACGCGATAGATTGGTGCCAACACTGGGACTTGATTGCCAAAATCTCATGTGAAGTAGGGCTGTGCAGATGAAATAGAGACATTAATTATAGTTTGTTAATGTTCATTAAAACTTTTGGTCCTTATAGTCCTGCTGAGATGAAAAATTCTGGAGCAAACAGAAATCCGTAGGAACTCACCATGTTTTCTACAAAGGTCTCCCTTGATCTCTGATTTTAAGTTTGCTTTCTTTCCCGAAGATATTTAGTTGCCACATGTAATGGCTTCAGGCTTCTGACTGTTATGAAATTGAGACTGAGTCTTTAAGTGAAAACAAACCCCTCACTTCAGTAACAAACCTAGAATTATTTCTGCTCATTCCACTTCATAGTGCTACAGCAGTTTTTAGTAGATACAGGGTAGTTTGACAGATTGTGATAAAAGCAGTGATAAATACATTACTATTTATACTGTAAAACTGACTAGATAAAAACCTAGAGCATTGTCCTAATCTGACTTCCAATATAGAAATCCTCTGTCCTTTAAGCCTCTTTTTGGGGGATTGTGGCTGGGAACAGAGCTCTGCTTTTATAGGCAAATTGCAAGATCCTTCCAGGCAGGGGCAGAACATTGAGGGATGCAGGAGGGCTCTTGTGAACTGGTGGTCGGCAGAAGAAGTAAGCTCCCAAGAAGGTGGTACTCAGTGGAAAAGCCTCAAATATTTATGTTGAAAGAAGTTTTTCTCTCTCTCTTCTTTACCTTTTGGCTGTTGGTTGCACAACCCAAAACACACTGTTAATTCATTTAAGCTGACTTTCTCAACTTTGAGATACAAAGAAGGGCAGGTTGGCCTTGGAGAACATTTAGGCCCCAGTGGTAGTGGTCTGATCTTATGCAGACAGATCCAGAAGCAGAATAAGTGTTAAGGCTTGTGGAGTTTGTGCAACTTCACAAAGATGGTAGGTCTGCTGTGCAAAGGGAAAGCGTGTATTTTCATACTGATATTTCTTCAGGTTACTCAACTTCTTTTGGTAGGTAGAGATGAAAAAGTTACCCAGAGAATAATTCTTCAAGTATACCATAAAGTTTTGCAAGTAAAGCACTGAATTTCTCTAAGAAGCGTGATGCATAACCAGGAAAAACAATGACTTCCCATTTTGATTTGGGAGCTCAGTTGTACTGGAGATCATCATCACTAGGAGATGACATCATTGCTTATTGTCCATTTTAGTAGCTTACAAAGCCAGGTAGCCTTTCAGGCCACTGAAATGCAACTGGATTAAAGGAGAATATTTTATTGTACACACCAAACCACTTTGGAAATGTGCAGCAACGTGTGGTGTCCAGGGATTACTTCAATCCCTTGCTTTTCCTTTATTTGTTGTATATGTTATACGGCAACAAGAGTTATTTGAAATTGGCTCTGCCTTTTAATCTTAAAGGAATGAGGCTTTCTTGGCTGCTAAGGCTGGCATAGTTTTTATTTCTTTGCAACTTGTACTAAGCACATTTCTACAAAGCTCTTCCTAAGAGGTAAGGTGCGTTTTGGGTTTGTTTTTGAAATCCACGCACTGCTTTTCTGTTGTGCTTATGAGCTTTCTTTGTTCTAGCATTTAAGACTCAATTCAACAGGAATGCTTCCCACAAAAGCAAGAGAAATGGACAATTATCTAGCTACTGGGAGAAATATTTTACAGATACTTGTATGTTCTAAACAAACATTTTAATCCTCATGGAAAACTATCCAGTAGGGTTCCATAATCTGGAAACATTACCATTTTTTTACAAAATGAGCTATTCTTTTGTGTTGTTGCCCTGCAGAGTTCCTTGGCAGGGAAACCATTCTGTGTTCAGCAGAGATAGGTAAAAATATTAAAAATTGCAACTTCAGGCAAGATTTTTAAGTACTTTATGTTTACATTTTATAGAGGAGATGTGTTGACTTTGGGTTTTGGCAATATAGTGGAAGACCTTCACGTACAGGAGATTGCAGTGAAATTTCCTCAAAATGAAAGTCCCAATTTGCTGCTTCACATTGCATTAAGTTCAGTGGTGAAAATACATATAACAGCTGTAATTCTGCTGGAATTCCTCATTGAGACATTATTACAAACCACTCTTAAGAATGCTTTATCAACTCCCTCTCTGCCCGTACTAGCAGGAAGAAATCATTGCCCGTAGCTAAGTCTGGTAGGAAAAATGCTAGTGTTTTGGAGACCAAAATTTTCTATACTGTGTATCAGTCTTTCTAATTTACTGCCCTACTGTTGCCAACAGGCATGGTTCAGGGCATGGCTTGCTTATTAGCTCATGAGTGATAATTAGAGCATGGGAAGGTTCGACTGTTGATGCTGGGTGATGGAGGCTCTCCAGAGCTGAAGACAGATCCCATGACAAGATGGGACAGAACAGCCCATGCAGTTCACAGCCTGTAGTGTTGAAGTACAGGGGAGCTCGTGGCAAGTGGAAGTTACATCCCAGGCTGTAAAATGTGATGGAGATTCAGAGACCTACCACCTACTCTGTCATCCCTGTTACTAGGGTGGCACCATCTGCCTGATGGCCAGGCAAACATTTAGGGAGTTTAACCTCCTAAAGTGCCCATGAGTTGTGGATTTTAAAAGGATATCTATGATTCTGGCCACAGCAAGATATTAAATATGTTTATGCAATGATACCTTTGTGCCCTCCTGAAATCAATTCCTGTGGCATTCAATGTGACCCAGAATTTTGTCCTGCAAAATTGCCTGATTAGGCAGTGGACTTCAACAATATTCACAAGTAGTGTCTCATGCAGGAGGAAAAGGGGACTGGAATCCTTTTTTTTCCATTCCCCAAAAAGCAGTGTCCCCATACTAGTGCTTCACCCTCTATGTGCTACATCAACATTGAGAGTTTCAGAATGTCAAACAGAAACTTCCAGGAGCATTCAAATATACAAACATCTGCCTTTGTGCAAACTGTAAATTGTTTGTTCCAAAGAAGTTCCATTTGTTGCTACCTTAGGCTAAATCAAATTGCAGAGGAGAGTAATTTATTACAAACATGATATTTTGTGGCAGTTAAACCCATTTCCTAGCAAATCTGGAAAGCAAAATTCTGTAATTGCAAAGGTCTTGGTACAGAAAATATTGAGAAGAAAACTAGTAATGGCTGAGTAGTGCTTGTTGTCAGTGGATATGCATGATTAAATAATAAGTGAAGTTAAATTGGTGGCACCTCTCTAATTTAATCTCATCTTCTAGTAAAAAAGATACCTAACTATAACTTCAACTACTAGAACCAACTATTTTATCCCGAGAAAAGACATTTACTACTCATTTAATCTGCATTCAGATGAAAAGACAGTCCCCTTATTATTTTTAATTCCTTCATAAATTTGGAATGATATTGCTTTCATGACCTTGTTATAATTAGCAGTAGCGATTTCTTGTTAATGAGCTATTACCTGCAAATCCATATAATTCATCTGACAAGCTGACAGCCTGACTAATTAACAAGGTTTGACCAGTATCTGCAGCCCTCTGCAAAAGATTTTCTCCTCTGACACTAAAAAATGTTCTCTGAGGTACCATATATAAATATATCAAACACTGTAAATGGTTTCTGCAAAGAGGTTACAAAATCATCCTGCTGAGAAGTTTGTCTGTAACATTCATCTAGAATAGAGACTGGTACCTAAAAATCCTATTTTGCACCACGTTTATCCTGTGATTAAAACCATGCTGACACCACTAATATTTATAAATCCCTGGCAATCTATAGTGTTATTTCTACATGGCTTTCACAAAAGATTTTAAAACAGAGAACACCAGGCTATCCTGCATAAAAAAGCCTCTAGATCTCTGCACTAGTGGAAAAAAAACACTTTTGAAAAACCATTTGCCTGTTTTCAACAGAAACTGTACCATTAGCTTTCAGGGCCTGATCAGTCAGTCCTCCAGTGAGTCATTATTCCTTGCACTTCAGTGGAATATGGATCTGGCCCTGGCCCTTCTTGGCTGTACATTACTACCTAGTCTCTTTCCATCAACATTTCTGCACCCTTCTAAGTAATAGGAAATATTTTCTTCTTTCTAGGAAGTATCTTTTCAATGGCATTAAGGCGGGTTTTTGTGGCTTGGGGTTCAGTAATGTTCAGAAAGGCATCTTGTAATGTTACAGCTGCTCTGTGTGGATTTATTGATACACATGACACTTTACCATGAAAAGGCAAAGTCACTGCCCAAGGCAGTTTGCAATTCAACATGCAGTGATCTTCTGCATAATGTGTGGTAATTTTGTGTGGACCAGATTCATTGCACACACTCTGCTTCTCAGAGTTGCTGTGAAAATTAGATTTGTTATTGTTTGTGAAGCCATTAGAAACCAGAGGGATTAACCGGAAGAAAAGATGAGGAGGAAATTACAAATTCTGTCATCAGGGTAGTGTTTGAGTGATGTGAAATAAATAAAGCACGAGACCATGCAATGGACAAAGGGGAGAAAACAAAAGATTGAATAGCTTCTCTTTACATGGGCAGCATTCCTCCTGTGCAATGTATGAGGCAGTGGCTCTGTGGAAAAAATACATTGTGTACCTGTATCTGGACTGTCTGGTGCTGCACTTGCTCAAAGAGGCTGCGTTAAGGTTGCAGATATTTCCAGCTTTCAAGCACTTGGTTTCACTCCCTTTGTTTTTTGGGGATGCTTTCTGTGACTCTGTTTAGGATGTGTTGTGGGACCCACCTCAAAACTCGTCCATCATGAATTGAGATCCAATTACAAAAGCTACTGTGCAAATACATAAGAAGATACTGACCACAAGATCACAAGAATTGACCAAATAATTTTTATCTTTTTTTTTTTAAAAGGTTAGTAGTCAAAGCAAAAGATAAAGGGAACTAATTTCATCTCTGATTCAGTGACTGTATTTTTTTGAGGTTCACAGAGAAGGGGAAAAGGAAACCCTTGGAAAGCTTTGTTTAACGGCCATATTAAAGCCTAAATGACAGGTCTCATTTTGGTCACTGAGATGTTTTTACACAGGGAAGGAAGAAGCATCATAGAGAAAACTGTGACAGAAGTGATAACAAGGAGGATGTGGGAGTGCAGGCACAGCCTCGTTGGTGAAGCAGCCAGGATGGATGTGTGCAGCTTCAGGTTCATGTGTTCATAAAGGTAGCAGAGACCTCTGGGAGCATCCATGGCTCTCTCCCACACTGATTTGCAGGGTGGATGCTGTGGTTCCCTCTCTGGTGTATTCGTTGCTGTTTGGTTAAAAGACTTTCTTTTCTCCTACAGAATTCCAATAAAAATAAAGTTTGTTTTATTTAGCTTTCAAGTGGTGACTAACTGGTAAATTTAGGTAGATATTTTGGGTAGTTTCAGCTTTATTTTCCCCATGGGGAAAATTCATCTGTCTTTACCTACAGTTCAGGGGAAGATTTTCATTCTGATTTTAAGGGAGGAGCTCTCAACTTTCATACCCTGATTTCTTTCCTTCTCACTGCTGTTTTGCTTTATACCTTTCTGTTATCCTATTGTGATACAGAGGAGAACTGTAAAATTCCCTACTGGTGTCATTTCTCATTTTTTATTTCTGGAGGAGAAGTTTTTGACAGACTTTTGATTGTGGCACATTCCTTCCCTTGTTAAATCAGTGACAGACATTTTTAGCTGCTCAGTCTGCTTTCTCCCGTGAGGAACATTCTCACCACAAAAAGAAATAACAATGTGCTGCAACCCTGCTGCAGCTGGGAGCTGTGCTGTTGTGGGAGTGTCCAAGCAAAACCCCACCAGAGTTAGTTCTGTATTTTACCTCAGTCCAGGCAGTTGCAGTGAAGCCTGTGTCTGGAAATAAAGTGACTTCAGCTCATTACAGTAGTGTAAAGTACTCCTGTACCATATCACCTAGCAGCATTTATGTTGAAGCAGCTGACACAAGTGTGTCAATTTAGAGGGAGACCTGTTTTTGCAGTGAGCTGTAGCCCAAGGCCTCTGCTTAACAGGACTTTTAAGCAAGCAAGTAGTGCATTGATGTTGGCACTTAAATTTACACATTTTTAAGCACTCTGGCAAGCAGGGACTTGAGCAGAAGCTGTTTTGGTATGGAACAGAAATCATGTGAAACCCTGAAGAGAAGGTATCAGTAAAAGCAATTGCAAATTTCAAGGCATTTTTTTTTTTTTTTTTTTTTTTTTTACTGTGTTTGGACCTGGGAAGGTCTGCAGCAGTGTTTGAGCTCTTAGACTGAATAGCACTCTGACCTCGTGCAAACTGGGTGCTGTGCTTGCTGTCTGATGGTGAGAAGGCTTTGTTTTGCGACACTGCATCATTTAAGAATTTTGGTTCCTAGTGCAGACATAATAAATTGCCTACATTTCAAGGAAGAAAATGAGGAGCAGCACCTGGGACTGCATGGGCTCTCCACAGATGCCATTTTAGCCCAGCAGTGTGTCCTGTGTCAGGACTGCGGAGCTGAGCACACAGCAGCTGTCAGCCTGCAGAGAGAGCAGCGAGAGCGTGTTTCGCTGCAGGAACCGCTCTGTCCTCGGCCGCTTGGGCTCCGGGTATTGCAAATGATGTGCAGATTAACTTGAGTGCAAACAATCCTGCTGATGGAGGCAAGAGGCAGCAAACCTCTTTCACTGGTTATTTCCAAAAGGTGGAGTATACTCTTAAAGTACCAGTAGGTTATTGGAATGTATAGTGGGATAAGTGAACTTCCCCTTAGGACAGAGGACGGCATGATGAATGAGAGGCTCGCACTGACAGCTACCAGGACACTTCTTGGATAAAAATGCCATTTATCTTCTCACGAAGCACATGGCTATTGTAGAGCATCAGCCATGTCAGTGTTAGGAATATTACCAAAATCCAGGCAGTAAAAGCTCCGAGAGATAGGCAGGCTTTGGTGCTATCATGGTGCTTCTGCCTCCAATTGCACCGGCCTACTTGGTGAGTTATTGTTATTGTATTTGTAAGTAACTTTACGCAGACAATTTGCATCTTAACCAATGCAGCACATTTGCTTTGTGACAGCTTTAGCACCCTGATTACATATAATGTGTTTAGGCTGTAGGGAAGAACTGCTTCTCTTCTTCTTCCCTCCTCACTCACACGTGCCCCTCCTGTCTCTGGCCCTCCTCAGAGCAGATGGGCAAGAAGCAGGAGGGGAGGCAAGGGGGAGCAGCACTCACTCTCCTTGTCCTTGGCTTGTTAGGAAAGGTGTCCTAGATTCATGGCATGACTTAGAGGAAACACAGGACCCACACAGGATAACCTAACCCCACTTCATCCCAGGGTTTTGCCCTCAACAAGTACCATCCGTTTTGAGTCTGATGGAGATGTTCCATTTGTCTCCAGTGCAAGGACAGTCTCTGAGGAGATACTTTGTGTGGCAGAGCTCCCAGCAAGGGACACTGTGTCCATCCCAACTATTCCTTCAGAGAGATGTGTTTTTCTAGAGCACTGCTGCCTGTCCAGGCAGAACACAACCCTTGGCTTTAAAGCTACATTTACAGAGGATGAGGCCTTGGCAATTTTCACCTAACCCCTGGGTTCACACTGAGCCAGAGCTCAGGCAGCTCAGGCTCAGCACTGCAGGAATTCAGCAGCCCATCAGTGTAAGAGAGCCGATGGTGTATCTCCATTTACTCAGTCCGGGAGTGATTAACTATGTAATAGCCCACAGCTCCAGGAGTGCCTGTCCTGCAGAAGGCTTAAGATAACCATTTTACAAAATACAGGAAAAGTGTGAAACAAAACACGGTATTCTTTCAGGCAGCAAAACACATATCAAATATACCTGGATTTAGGCTCTGGAGAAAGCATGACACTTAGTCTCTGTCCAAAGAATTATAGTCTAATAAATTTTAGCACAGTTAAATAGATGATAACAGGGGAGATTAATGTGTAAATAAACTTTAAACCACCAGGAAAAGTGTGTTTCTGTCTTGTCACAAGCTGACTTTTGTGTGTGATAAGACCAGAAATATTTTGGTAATTATTATGAATCTATTATATAGGCAGGGAGAATGGTCATCATCAAAGCTAGTTTTTTGTGTGATAGCATATTGGCATTTCTGTGCAATTGATTAATTTTATCACTGAAATTGTGACCGTTCTCCCTCTAGACACTATCACAGAGAAACTCAGCATGTCAGAATGGTTGGGACAGAGGCTGGGAAGGTAAGGCCATCAGCAGCTGTGAAATGCAATTCAACCTGCAGCTCAGAAGTCCTTACAATGCTGATTGCTGAAAGGATGAAGTGTATTTCAGAGGAAGGGTTGTTGTTTTCCTTTGGCTTTCATCCCAGCCACTGTCAAAGAAAAGATAGGAGGATAAATGAACTTCTGGCTGACCCAGTATGGCTGTTTGTATGTTGTAAGGATATTGTTTAATTACTCAAGAGCAAAGAAGAAAGTCTTTAAAATAGCATGGCATCACTGAAAAATGGTAATAGACTGGGACAACTGCACAGGCTTTGACTGAGGTGTTGCTGATTTAATAAGCAGTTGAGTCTTGATGGAGTTCACTGTCATTCCAAATGCACTTGTAAAATGTGGCTTTAATTTTGGAGTAAGATCTCTCCAGGCTGAGAGCTGTGTGCCAGTATCATTTGTTAGCAAAGTGCCACGTGTACTAGTAAGTACATCTGGAAAGAAGTTGATGCAGAAGTAAAAGATGGCAAAGACTTTAAAAGCATTAATGAGTTGGAAACAGGTCAGCAATAGAGTCCTGGCTCGTTAAAGATGTCCTCTTGGTTCAGAATAATTGCTAGTGTAAGTTGAGCTGACATTCTCAGTACAGCAGACTCAGATGAACTGCAGGATTAGAAGTGAATGACCAGGTGTCCACTTCCTTCTGCTGCTAGGAGGATGGGGAAATGTCCATTTCTAGCATTACTGGCTAAAATGATGCTTCAGTACTTTCCCAGCTTTTTCAAAAGGTAACCCTCCCCTTTAAGAATTATTTCATCAACATGGAATCCAGATTCTTGAAATTATATTGGGCTAGACCCTCAGAGAGTGTAAGTCCCAGAGAATTGTCTATATACAGCAAATAGGAATCTGTCCCATTAATCTTACTGCTCTACTAAGAAAGCAGCCATATCACCTAGACCTTCCCTCAGGCCAAAACTGCCAAGAGAACTCAGAAGAAGGGCCCATTTACAGATAAGCAGGTTTTCAGTCAAGCCTGGGGACTGCTTTCCTATTTGTTTGCTTCTCCTCTTAACCTAAAACTAATTTAAGGAATTTCATGTTTTGTATTTTGAATAACTTTTCTTCTGCAGATAAATTGCTAAAATGACCTTTCCCTAAATCCTATTAGTGACTCCTACGTTTAAGGGGTAATATGTTTTGTTTCTATCTGTAAAACAGGGAAAAAAAATCAAATAATGTGTGCAGAGTCATGAGAAAGATGATTTCATTAGATGTGGGAAATTTTGAAGATGAAAAATGTGCCGAGATTAGATTTGGACAACAGCACTTCAATAGTCAAGTCCACAGAAAACAAAACAAACCTGAGCAACTAAGAAATTCTTTGGGAGAAAAAAAAATCATGAACTTTTTGCTAAAAGTCTTCATAAGTCCCCTGGGTTTTAATGTTTCCCTCTAAATTTGGATGTAGTTCATCTTGCTTCATTGAGATGGAGTATGTCACATAGATGATATCTGTTGGGAGCAGTTTTCACTTGTTGTGCAAGCTCTCATTTATTTGGGAATTTTTCATGCAGGTAATCCCACCAACATTAGTCCATAGACTCACAGACCTTCCAGAGACAGTTTGTTAGTTCACCTGATCTCATCTCGTGTGCATTATGGGCAATTAAATTTTCAGTCACCCCCTGTGCAGAGCACAACACAGGGTATTTTAGAAAGATTGTATAGTTCAGGAAGACAACTTGTCTTGATCTCACAGTGTGGAGAGCTGAAGAATTCACTGTTTCCCAGAGTCATCTCTTTTGATTGCTGTTTAGATTCACCGTTTCAAACTGGTATTTTGTTTGCAATTAAAACTTTCCTGGGTTCCCCTTTCAGTTCTTGAAATGACTTTTCTGCTGTGCTAAGAAATCTTCCACTGTCTTGCTTTTCTTCCCAGTGAAATCCTTGCACGTTGTAATGTAGGCACTTTCTAATTCTCTTATTGATAAACTGAACACACTGGTCCTTGAATTCTTCCTTTAAGACCTGTCCCTCCTAGGGTGCTTGCCTTTCTCAGCTGGTGTCAAGTCCAACATCTCAGGACAGTTCCTGCAACAGAACTAGCTGCATAATTAAGGAAATTTTCACAGAATTGTGACCAAAGATGGTAAATTGAGGACTTGGTTAAGTAGGTAAAGTAGCATTGACTGTGAATTCCTATCAGATAGGATGGGAGCTGGACTGTGCCTTTGCACAGGCGTAAAGTGTTGTTCAGCACTGGATGCTGCCAAGTAGTTTAGTTAAATTTGCTGCAGTCAGCCGGTCCACATTTGGCATACAAAGAAATTGCGCACAACTTGCTGAAATGTAATCACTGAGTCACATCATTGAGTGCTTAATCTCTGGGAAAGTTAACTTTTTCGGCACAGGGTAGGTCACATCAGCAGGATTCTTTCTTATTTATTCCCAGGTGCTGCTAATGCCTTCTGCTCCTTTTACAAGAGAGATTGTGGGCAGTGCTATGGGAGCTGCTTTGATGTCATATCACGTTGCTTTTACACACACATCAAAAATGCAAAAGCACAGCTTGTTTACTGTAGCTCAACAAAGGGACAAGTGCACTTAAATCAAAGAGCTTGCCAATACCAACATCTGAGTGTGTAGGCTTCATTATTAGACAGATCTTTGGGGGCTTTAAAACATGGTGCCATGTAACGAAATCCTCAGATGCCACAAATGAGGCTATTCCCCTTACTGTACTTGGCAGGAATCTGTTAAATGAGCAACTCTTCCTTTGGCAGCTGTGCCAGTAGGAATAAAATGCAATGAAAAGGCTGTGCCAGTATTTACTGACCGCACAGCTGCACTCACAGGCAGAGTTACAAAGTCATTTCTTGACATGCCTCCTGTGACAGGCTCCTGTTCAGCATTCTAATTTCCTTGATGCTCTCTTCCCAATGTGTGATGTTCCTTTGAAACATCACTATTTATTCATTTGACAGTTGCAATGTCAATGACAAGGAAAGAGAATAACAGCCTGTTACTTTGCAAAAGTGAGTTGGAAGTGAGAAAGTCAAAGTCCTTGTCGAGTTTTCAATTTTCATCTCTCTGTTCTACCCCAAGAAATATGGAGTTTTCCCCCGTCTGAAGACCCCTCAAATGACTTTGTGTATTCAGGTTATGTACATTAGAAGACAATCATCTGTTCTTCAACAGTAATGCCTTTCTGACAAATCAGCAAGGAAATGGAAAGACTCTATAGCCTGTAAGGCAACAGTGGTATTTTTGCTTCAGTCACTTGATTTGACATTTCTTTTTCAGAGACTCTGTCCAAAAAAAGCACCCCTGCTCCTCCCCTTAGCCTCTTTTGACTCCAAGTAGAGCTTCTTACCTGTATTTCTGCTTGCTTTCTTTGATACTTCTAAAGCATCGCCCTGAAGTGAGAATGGGCCTAATGAAGGAGTTCCTTGTCTGTGATTCTGCTTTGAATCTAAAGGCAATAAAGAAGATTTTCTAAATCCCCTCTTATCTCTGTGACTTCAAGCCACTCTTAAACTAGCAATGCAGAGCACTTGCAATTAAACTCCAGGCAGACTTTTTGATGACCTTCAGTGTCCATGGGCGTTCACTATCCTGCAAACCTCCTCCAGGCTATTCAGACTAAAACTCAAGTGCTTACATAGAAGAAGATGGAGAGGGAATGAGGTGACTGAGCAGCTGTGACTTACACAACTATAATTAATCATAGGAGACCTTTCATCTTAATCCTCACGCTTGGGACCTGCAGAGTTTTGTCAACCAAAATGAAGGCAGGGCGTTCTAAACACAATTGAGAGGTTTGTGTATCAGGTTCACCTGCAGCTGGACAGTCATAATCTGCTTTAAAAACACCAGCAGCTTAGCTAGCTAATGAGTCTTTTTTTTTAAGAGAAGGAAAGGAAATCAAGCTACGTTTTCTGCATTGTTAAATCCGTTTTCAAAAAGGATTTTTGAAATCAGTTTAGCAGTTTAGAAAGAGGAAAACAGTTACAATCTATCAGGTAGCCAGACTGGAAGAAAATACAGATAATGTCATGGTCGGCTTCATGCTTACTCGAACTCTTCCTGCCAGGGGGGCAACAGGGGTTTAAAATGACATTTGTAAATTATATGACAAAAACCCCATTTTCCTTCTTATGGGTGGTGGCAGAGTTCTGATTGCAAAGGTCAGTCCTGAGGACACTAACACAACTGAATGAGAAATACTGTGCTTCCCTAGACTTCTTTCTACTTCAGAAGGATTAGTTCAGGACACTAACACAAACATATTTGATATTATTTTCTGTTTTGGAAAAACAGCAATCCAGAATTCTCTTTGTATTTTGTCCTCTCATGGACTGACTTGCTCAATTTTCTTAATAAATTGTCTCCTGAAGCACTTGTTAAAAAAGGAAGCTGCTAAGTGCTGCTGGTACATCCCTGTGTATCCCAAGGAGAACATGTGCAAGATTATGATGGCACTGAGATAATAATAGTAATGAAGGGATGAGACTCTGGAGCAGCTGTGTAAGTCAGTTCAAGCATCATGCATCTGTTGAGGGCATAGATAGCCCATAGATGTTAGGTATGTAAACACAGTATGTGTATCTGTGAGTACATAAATTCCCAGAGAACTGTCCATAAGGGTATCAGTGCATCCTTACTAATAGCCTGCTAATTGTTTGCTGGTTTCTATTGATCTTTAAATTGCATAAAGTCAAGATCAATTTCCTGAGTAATGCCTCTGACATTTGTAAGCAGTACCCAATATAATAATTGATCTTGGGTCGTCTTGTCTGGGACTGACAACACTGTAAATGTCCACTGATCAATACACTCCCAAATAGTGCTTTAGTGATACCTTTTGGAAGCAGCTGTATGTCTCATAGAAGCAATACACACTGCAGGAGCTTTTTTGAAAGCACAGAAAGAAGGGCCCACTTTTCATTCTCTGACCCTCACGTGTGCCTATCTAGTCCCTGTGGAGTTGTTGTTTTTCTTTGAGCCTGTAAGAAATACAACACCTGTATTTTCTTGTTGGAAAACAGAGTCTTGGCGGGCATTGTAATGAAGTATGTTCAAGAAAACCACAAATTCCAGTTTGGATTAGATGATAAATGGCATTATACTTCAACGTGGGTAGCTTGTGGTAATTTTTCCAACCAGCCCTGTCTTTGCATAAGTCCTTCTGGACTTCCTCAGCCATCCAGTTTAGCAATGAAGAGAGAGGGATCAATCATGATTCCTTCCTTAGAATCATTCCCCTACCCCAAGCTGAGAGCACCTGATCTGATTCTCTGCCAACTGTACTTGCTTGAAGGGAGCTGAAATACATGTTATTCTTTTCTACTACTGACAACCCAAAGAGTTAAAACAAAACAGAAATCAGGCTCCAAAAATGCGTGAGATAGTTTTAACATATATCTAAATGCCAGAATGGTCTTCAGGCATTGTTGGGCACTTCATCATACTTGAATTAGATCACTGAACTTCAGTTTTCTCTATAACCAACAGGATAAAGCCTAGCATTCTCCTCTAGATCCGTGCCCCAAGGAGGCTCAGCGTTAGAGCACCAGTCAGTGCAAAACCTTATGCAGCAGGGTCCACAGTGCAATCCCAGGAGAGGGCATTGGCACTTTTTCATCTTCTGAAGCTTCAGCGTCATTGGCTGCTCAGCAGAGAATATGATTTGAAGCAAAAGTGTTTCTGCATTTCAGCTCTGACTGGGTTGGTACAGTGGATGAAGGATAGGGTGCGTGTCTGAGGTACCCCAGAAGCATGAAAGGAAGATCAAGGCATGAAGTTGTCACAGCCTGCCTCTTCCCCTTGTTCTTTGCTTTAGACACAATGGTTTGTTTTTCAACTAATGGGAGAAGCTCAGTAAGATTTGCAAATGGAAAAATAAATCCAGCCTGCCCTGTGTGCTCTTGTTAATCACAAACTGTACTATAAACTCAATCAGATTCTCTTGTTGTTGCATAGAGCTGTTCTGGTTTGAGAGGGAAGCTTCGGGGTGCACTGAGGACAGGATCATGGCTCTTGGTCTCCACTTGGGTTTTTTAAGTCCCCTTTGAAGTTCTTCTGCCTAGTGTTCTTTCTTGCAGTAAACATCAAAAGCCAGTGTGGGTTTTGGCTGATATCATTAAGATAAGCAATAGGCAGTTGTGTGCCGAGCAGCTCCTGCTCCCAGAGGTCACAAAGTAACCTTAGCAAGCAGCCTGCACTTCACTGCCACTGCCTGCTGCTATCCCTTTTAATCCCTTCCGTCATTTGGATAACCTTGCTGAAGCCAACAGACTTAATCACATCAAGCTTACCTCAGAGTTCTGCTTGCACTTGCCTTCTTGGGATCACCACCGTGGACCTTTGTGTCCAAAAATGAATCCCATAGTATGGAGGTTATTTTAGCTTCCATATGTGAAATGAACCTTCCACCTGCCATCAGCTGGGAGGTCTCTACTGAGAAAAGTCTCTGTGAAAATTTTGCACTAGCTAGGAAGAAGGTGGCAACAATGCTCTGGCTCTGTGCTGTCTGAAGTTGTGAAATAACAGCCCTGTGCTCACGATAGGGAGTTAAGACTAAAGTGGGGGACAAGATTGCAATAGCTTGTTTTCCTCTATCTCACACAAAGAGGAAGATCTCTCCAAGTGGTGGTGATTGGCACATAGGCCATGTTCTATCTAAATGAGAACACTTTTTCTACTTACCTTTCTAAGTTTTAGATAAGGGTCTGTTATGTTTCTGCACATCCCACATCAGCACTCAGGTACCGAATCAGAGCCTGGCGTTCTCACTCCTCATTATGAGAGAAGCATTGCTGCCATACATAATAGAAGGCATGAATGCATCAAGAAAGACAAAGGTAATTTCCTTGGACTTGAACACCTACCTCTGGGAAATGCTAGAGTGACAGAAATTAGACGTACTGCAAAAGCAATGAGATCCTTTTCTTCCTTCCTTAAAAGCAAATTAGGCTTCAAAAAACAAGGATCATTATAACTGGTCACTGGCTGTCAGTTTGACTGAACAGGCATAACTGCTTGGATTGTTAACAAGGGCTCTGACAAACAGGAATAGCTAAGTACATGCAGAATTCCCCCAACAAGAAGTTAATGGATACTAATGATAACTACAAGAAATAGTATGTCATCTGGTGACGTGCTGTGTGCAGGATTGGTTTCTCATTACTACCAGCCAAGTCATGTAGAACTTGTAGTTTGCCCTTTACCATAATTTATATCCACTGGGGCTCTAAGCAGATTCATAAAAAATGGCAACCAATCCATATCTATCATGTTTTAGGTTTGGGCAAAGAATAGGGGTATTACTTTTATTAAGTTTCATGAAATATCTACTCTTATATTCATAGTGATAGATGACCCTGCCAAAGTTTTATTTTAAGGTGGGTTAGGGGCAGCAAACAGAAGGGGGAGATGCTAAAGGAGAGAAGGGTGTTGAGTAGGATTTTTATTTTACTGAGGACAAAGAAGCCATAAACCCTTCTTGCCTTGGGGGAAGTATATGCAAGAGACTATCTGGCATAGCCAGAGCTATCTGTAACTGGATAATATTTTCTGCAAGCCTTTTTAAATACATTTTGCCAAAGTAAATTGATCCTGACAGAAGCCTTCCTGTCACTACGACGTTCTCTCTTGAGCAAAGCTTTCCAGCTGTGCTGAGATTTGCCAGATTTACAGATCTCTCCTGGGGACTGGACAGGGTCTTTTGATATTAGATGTCTGAGTATGTAGCTGTACCTGACTTCCAAAATACATTTACTATCAAATACAGGGACTGCAGATAGCTTATACCTTCCTAATGGCTACTTTTTAAAAATACTTTGTCACAGAAGTATTTTCTCCAGAAGCAGATAAAGTAGGCTAGAAGGTTTGCATTTTTTTACCTTATTAATCTGTTGTTCTCTTTTCTTTTTCAAAAAATTCAATGTATACATAGCCAGGACTTAAAAAATCTGCAAGCCCTGGAGAGGGTGGTACAGAAGGGTTACTTGCAAGCTTCTTAAAATGAGGTGTCATAGGGCTGAAAACAGGTGCTGATCTCTGTTGTGGTGCCAAGGGGTGCACAAGGCTATCAACCAGCCCATGGAGGAGGAGGATGGAGAGCTGCTGAGGGCACACTCTGCTCCTTTTGTGTCTTCAGCTTTACAGCACAGCTTTTCTGAGCAGGGGATCAGAGATCACAGAGCATTTCCCATACCCAGACGCAGAGATACTTTCCAAATGCACTCTCCCCAAACCACAAGTTAATGGGCCCGGGGTAAGGATCAGTGAGAACACCATTATGAGCAGGGATGGGGAGAGATGGTCTTGATGACCCGTTCTAGCCTTAAAAATCTGCGATGCCTGCAGAGAGCCCAGTGCGGCTACAGAGGAGCAAACCAGCACTAGACGAGTGAGCTCCTGGTTGTCAGTAAAACCACACATTAAATAGCAGGAGAGAGTCAGTTTTCAGCTTGAATCATATTGGCTTATAGAGGCAGCATACTATGTGGTAGACTCCTGCAGATTTCTGAGACCTCTTTTCTTGAATCAACCTGAGCATCAGCATGTTCAATTCTTGTTCTCTATCCATTGTGTGGTTTCACAGACTGTTGCCGCTATTCCCATTTTACACCACAACGTGTGGAAAATTCAGGCCAGCGTCTTACAAAGTGCAGCAGTAATAAGGTTACTCTATCTGCAGTTGTTTAAGGAAATAAGCAAGGCAACGTGCAACATCAGTGAGTGTCCTTGCACTGCTGACATTGGGAATGTAAAGAATAGCCCAGTATTCACACAAATAAAGGTCAAATTTGTGTTTTGTTGCAAAATACAAAGTGATTAAATAAATAAAATGCTACATTTTTTTCAAAATTGCAAGGCAGTGTAGTGCCTAGCACCCTTATCTGGCAAATGCATGTCTTTGAAGGTAATCTTCAAATCTTCTGAAGCATCTGCTTTGTGAGTATTAGCAGGAGTGAGAATTTTCTCATATAATTTTTTTTTTTAATAAAATTCTGCAAGGCATCATTTAAAGGATTAAGGGATTTGCTAGCTAAATCTATTAACTGTGTACTGCTCTGGGATAAATGCGTGAGTTTACTTGGGGCAAGAAGTAAGGAATGGTGCATTGTTCTGTGAGATTAGGACAAAAGTACAAAGCCAGGTCCTCTGAGGCTGGACCTCATGCTTTAAGAAGAGAGTACATTTCACAGAGTAGGTGGATGCTCCTTTGGAAAGATAGTAGTTGCAAAACCTCCCACAATGCAGCCGAACATGCTTTTCCTCATTGCCTTTTAAAGCAGCTGTTGGAAGCAGTCTGTGGTCCAGTGGAACTAGGCAACTGCTTCTCTCTTTGAAGCAGAGCCCAAAGCTTTCCCCTTTGCTCTCCTGCACGGATGAGGGCTAAGGAACAGCTTTCTGGCTGTACAAAAACATCGTGTAAAGTAGAGACAGTGTCCCACAAGGAAGCCTGCTTCCTTTTGTCTTCCTTCTCTGTCCCATAGCCAAATGGCTGTAGGCATGAACCAGACGTTGTGTGCTTTGGTGCTTTCGTAAGTGCCCTCAAACACAGCCTGTGTCTGTAGACTGACCTCCCGAGATGCCATTTTTAACACGCTAAAATTTTAAATAGTAGCAATCAGCACTAAATGGAGTTTTGGCTACCAACCCTCAATTCAAAAAGGCAGCGGCCTGATTTGGTCTGCCTGAGTCAGGACTGAGATTCCAAATCCCAGCACTAGTCGCTACCTTTTAAAATTTAAGCATCACTTGTACTGACAAATCGCTTTCTAAAGTGAAAATCTGGAATGAGAACAGCTTGCTGGAGTTCCAACAGGAACAGAGGAAAGAGGTGCATCTCGTGTCCATGTAACAGAGAAAAATTTGAAGCCATGATTCATGTCTCCTAATCATTGCTTGTTGTAAAAGAAATCTTGGGTTGCTGGGGGGGCTGTGTGCCTGTGTGTATACCTGAGGAAGGTGTGCCTGTGGGTATACCTGAGGAAGATCTTGGGGTCAGAACCATGCTTTTGTGCTGTTCAGGATGGTGTGGGGGGCTCAGGTTGGCACCTGCTCCAGTGCTTTTCCTCTTTCTTTGGGAGCAAATTGCTTGGTGAAACAAACTCCAGAGGAAATGAAGAACAGCAGTAGCAGGCAAGTCTGTGCTTCTGTAAAGCAGCAGAGTCAGGTGTTAAACCTAAAGAACCTGACCAAACCTGGGAGAGTGGTTTCCATGGTTAATTTTCTCTTTTCTATTACTGATTTTTTCTTTTCATTATGCTTGAAATTGAGAGTGCTTTGTTCAACATTAGTAGCCAATGGCAATAAGCTGTAGAGATGAGACTTTGCAGAGATACAGGGCAGGGAAAAAGAAGAGGTGTGAGAAATTGAAATGACAAGGTAGCATTGGTGACTAGTGATTTGGAGGAAGGAAATTTTTACCCAGTGTGCTTTGATGAATAGTTTAGAACAGGATACTGTAGTAGGCAGGAAAATCTTTAGAGACCAAGTTGGCATGTCTGGGGCACATCTGGTATAAAACAAAAGAAAATGGAATAATTTCTGTTTTAAATGAGTCTATTTGGGAGATTTTTATTATTCTCTTTTTCAAGTTGGAGACATCTGAGCATATTTTCATTTGGGAGGGACCCAATATCAACTGCTGACTGCATCTATGTGTCTGTGCACGGGAAGTGAGCTGCTGACATGACTCACGGCAGTTCCATCTGTCACCTGGGATCACAGCAGGTCTCACTACTCAGGCTTTTATGTGAAACTGAATTCACTGAAAGTGTGATCGTGCTTTTGAAATCTTATCATTCAAAGTCTGTTTGCAACAAAAAAGCTTTATTGCCTCAACTGTCCTCTTAAGGTTTCCCTTCCTTTCTGTTCGGCTGTGGTCCCAAAGTGCAAAAAGTGTATTTTGCTGCTTGGGAGTAAACATATATTTTTCATTTTATTAAGTGGACACCTTGCCATCACTGAAAAACAAGACTTTTCCAGAAATTTAGCATATTGAAAATTAAAATATTTCCACCACTCACGCTAAAGGCAGGTGACTGTCAGAGTGGTGACTGTGTTACTCCTTGTAATAAACAGCCCCTGTGAAGTGCTTCAGAGTGACCAAGAACTGAAGAAGAAAAAACACAGTCAAAAACAGGGCAGCAGCAGCATTCTGTTGGACCATTCACCCGCCTTTGATTGCTTTTGAGTTTGAGGTTACATAAACCTTGTCTTCATGTAGTCCAAAGTGAAATTTCTTTCTGAGACAGACTTTCCCTAGGCACTGGTGAGGCTCGTGGCCTCAGATTTGGTGGAAGTGCTACTCTGGCTCTGCATTAGTTTTTCTGCACAGTAGTGCATGTCACCGTGGCACTTCATTTCCATTTGAGCAAGCAAAAAGCATCATCACATAGGCTCTGAGCAGCTTGCAGATGACTCGACATGACAAAAGCAAAGTGCAGGGTGCCAGCAATCAGTTTCTCCCACAAACTGCCTGTCACATTGTCGTCTCCTTTGCATCAAAAGCCAATAAAAAAAGGTAGGGCAGGCAGTATCAGGGGGTGAAGCTGCTTGGGACCTCATGGGCCCTGCAGATCCTTTCTCCTGGTGGGGCAGGCCCACTTTAGCAGTGGTTGTGCACAGAGGAGCTGAAGTTTCTTTAAAGCTGTAAGAAAAACCACATTAGCTCAAGTGGCTGCCGAGTGTGGTGGCAGCACGGGTGGCCCGGAGTCCATGGGCTGGGCAGTGCTTGCTGTGAAGATGGGAGGTAGGAGATAGTGGCTGAACCAAGGACCATCCACCACCCCATGCTGCTCCACACTTGTGGGCAGCAGGGGCCAGGGTGCCAGCCCTGTAGGGACAGGCAGGCTGCTGCCATTGCATGGCTAATCCTGCCAGGCAGCAACACTGGGATTCCCCTGGATGTAACTTCCCTTGCAAGCCCAGCTCAGAGTGAATTCACTGCCAGTCATGGGTTTGCTGTTTGCACTGGCATATGGGACAGATTTTATTTCTCTTTTTCTCCTATGAAACTATGCCATGCCATCAAAGGTGACAGGAGCTGAAGAGCAACCCTCCCCTGCCAGAGTCTCTGGGGAAGCCCAGCCTTTATTAATATTACCCCTTGCACTGTTGAAACTGAACTTGAGGCTGTTTTGGTGTAGCACAGGCAAGGACCTCCACTGTGGCAGCCCTGCACCTTGGGAATATCCACGCTGCTGTTGAGGCAGGGCAGGCCTAGTTCTGGAGTGGCCCTGCAAGGAGCCCTCCTTGCTTTAAGGAGGCCACAGCCTGTCAACTTCTATTCTCACAGCTGGATGTTTCACTGCCCAAAGGCTCATTCCCTGTGTGGGTGTGTATCTGTACCAGACACAAGGGAAACATTGGCCTATCTGGGCTTTAGTGTCTCCTTTCGCTGAAATGCCCTTAGATTACTCTCCCATCCAAAGCTGTCTCTCTGAAGCAGTTCTCTGAAAGGGCGATTGCTCTTTGCCTTCCCAGCTGTCCCCAGAAAGCTGCTGCGTGTGCTCTGTGATCCCAGCAAATGCAGCACTGTGTACTGGTAACTGGGGTCTGATCCCTCCTCAGGGCTGTGAAAGGCAGCTGGGCTCTACCTTTCTGTGAGTGGGAGCAAATAAGGTCAGCAGTTCTGACAGAAAATTTGCAGGAGTCAGTAAATCTAATAAGGCTGTAAAACTAGTGCTACAGGAGTCAATATAACAAGTAATTAATGTATTTTCTGTCTGTTGGGAAAATGAGAAACATTCAGCGACTCACTGGAAAAGAAAGAAAAACCCCAACTTGTTCACAGAGCTGTGTTTCTATGTGGTGCTGACTTCTGAAGAGGGTTTCGTTAATGGGATTGAAGTGGGGTGGGAGTGTCTGTGTAGCTAATTTGTTTGGCACTTGGGAGTAGTGAGTGTTACATGGTCTGTTTGGCTGATAGCTACCCAAGGGATCCTGGTTTTCAGCACACTGCAAGGCAAGAAGTACAGTGTTCTGCAGGGTCTGTGCTCATTCTCTGGGACGGACTGTGAGCTTATCCTTAGTGGCAAATGAGAAATGGCACAGGTGTAGGTAGCACAGAGCACAAATCTGTCCTACTCTTCCCAAAGGAGCACTGCTTTCAGAGGCTCCTCGACATGCCTTGAGTCAGCCCTGTTTCCCATGACCAGAGTCAGCAGAATCCTTCCTTTACCTCTGAAGACTCAGGCTCTTTCCTCACTGCCCCTAATCCCCTGCTCGTTAGGCAGCGCTGTCCACAGCTGGATTTCTGCAATATGGGAAGGATTTTTCATATGCTGCATCCAGCCCTATCTTCCTCCAACCAGGCTTTCAGTTGGGGATGAGTCCACCTGGCAGAGCTAAGAAGCGAATCTTGCCCGATATCTGCACAACACAGCAGAGGGAAATGTTGGTAAGAAATACTAGGCTGAAATGAAGCAGCAGTAGCATATAAGGCAAAATATTAAGAAGCCTCCAGTGAAATCCCAGAGTAAACGATACCTATACATAAACCACACCCAAGAAAAGAAGTTTTGTATCAAACCCTGAGTTAGCACAGATGTAGTAGTGGAGATTCAGGCTGTAGGAGGGAGCTAAGGGGCAGAGACTTCAGTCAAGATGATTCCTGATAAATGTAAGTTATTGTCTTTTTCTGAGCCCTAGCCCAAGGAAGAATGAGTCAGCTAAGGAAATAATTATTTTTTTGACAGAGAAATAAAAGAAATTGGCTCAGACACATTGGATCTCAACAAGGTAGCACAGAAGATAATTATCCAAACAGGGGGAAAATTTTACCCAGCCTTTTCTTTCTCTAATACTCAGCAGAGTCAGCAGAAGACCTTGAGAAAAACTTGTCTGATTTCAAAGTGCAGCAGCCCCCTCAGGGCAGCTATCAACTCTTCACAGGTATCACCCAGCTCTGGGAACCCTCTGCCAGTATTCCTCTGGGTGTTGGAGTGGGAAATAACAGCAAAGCACTGCCATGTTCATGTCACCCTGTGCTGGAGCAATACTGTCTTTCCTGATTTTGAAAATCTCTGGACTACAGCAGGGTTTTTTCTGTTGTATTTGTCTCTGTTTTGTATTGCTACATGAGCTTTTGAGAACATACACAGCATCCCTTTAGAAATCCTTAAAAGAAACATCATCACAACTTTGGGGCAGGCGTTTGCCTCAGCCTGTTGCCAGCTGCAGGCACAGCTTTATTGAGTGCTCTGCGAGGTAGCAGATGCACATCTCTAAAGGCCAGTCCTTTGCTCTCGCTCCTGCCCATCTGTGTGTAATTAGACCATCACATTTCCAGATGATCACTATTACCTGGGTCCCTTTGGATGGTGGCAGGAGCTTTCCCAAGGGAGGGAAGAGTAAGCCTGTAACCTTCTCTGGTTAATTCAGAGGTGAAGGCCATGTAAAGGTTTCTGGCACTAGAAGAAAAACTCAAATAACAATCTTGACACTGAAGTAGCCAAGGTTTCACAGTAGCTCTTTCAGGGAGCAGCTTAATTTTCTTCTCAGCACTAGCACAGCTAAGAAAAGATATAAGCAATAAAGAAGAGCAAAGCCTTTCTCTCAGGAGAGTTTTTTTAAGATACTGCTCTGAGCTCCTAAGATACAGCCTTATATCCAAACACCACTGTGGGCAAGATGGGGGGGGAGGGGGGGCTGCATTCTGAGGCTCCAAGAGTGTATAAAATCAAAGCTGCTTTCAGTGGGAGCCAGCTCTGTGTGCCAAGTGCTCTTGCACGGCTGTTCCCAGTATGCTGGACTAAAGAGCAGGCTGGGCCAGACAGGAGCTCACTGATGCTTTGCCTGCTGTGCATGACATGACTGACAGAGACAGGATCCCTATTTCCTGATTCCTCTTTGTTTTTGAATAGCAGGTGGTCTTTTTAAGATCAACCACGTAGGTTCACATTAAATCCTCAGGAGGTTGTTCTGAATAAACATGCTCAGAACATGGCTCTCCCAAATGGATGTTCACTCTGAGTTCTCCACAGCAGAGCATAAAGCCTCCCCTCTTCTAAATAGATTTCAGATTCAAACTCATAACATCTTTTTGTAAGTCTAGTGAAGACACGAATCCCTCTCCCCAAGAGCTGGGGGAGGGGGATGTGGGTAGAGATGAAGGGCTTTTATTTATTTGTTTGTTTGTTTATTAAATAGGAAAGTTCCCATTTGCAGGAGTTCCTGCTTGGGCCAAGGAAGTGTTTTTTTAATTTTGAAACGTTCTGAATCATTGTCAGTGAGCAGTGTTGAAAATGGGGTGAATTATGTAGACTTGGGGAAGTTGAAACCACGAGTTGTGCCTTTACTGTGTGTAAAGATCCAGGGGGAAAAAAAGCGATGGGTCAGAATTTAGGAGATCTGAGTTACAGATATTGTGGTTCATCACTCACCTAGGGAAAAGTGAGACTGTTAGATTCCTGTGCAACTAAAATTACATGTAATGTGTGGTTAATGTGAATACCCTCAACTGAATGCAAGGCAAGAGGCTTAGGGTAAATCTGAGTCCTCACTGCTAATAGGTTTAGGGCAATTAGTCCATTGACTTCTGTAAATCACATCTGTCACAGCAAAAATAACAAGGTCATTTTCAACATAGCACTTGACTGAACTGCTACATTATGGCTCAAATTACTGAGCACAAGGAGATGTCACTATATCTCTTTAGGAAGGGGTAGTTTTAATTCTGAGAAGTTGTCTGAATTTACAAAATTTTTTATGACTGTTGCATCCTTAGGTCTCTTTTGCAGGTCTTGTGTCTTGATTAAAAAATTCTTAACCCAAGGTTTTGGAAAAAAAACAAACACCAAAAACCAAACAAACAAACAGAAAAAAATTATGTAAACTGTGAATTTTCAGTGTGACTGATTTTTTTTAAATACTATCTACCCTAATGTTATTTATTGGGGTTTTTTATCATGATTATTTTTTTATCAATAAGAAGGACAAATAAAAATGTGCCCTTTAATTTTTACAAATTATAAGAGGTTGATCTTCCCTGTAAGTTCTTTATTGGACAACTGGTGAACAATATTGATTCACGGAACAAGCAAAATACAGTTTGTGTTTATTGAACTGTGTTTTACTGTCCTACTCAACCTGAATGCTATCTCTAATTTAAGTAAATAATAAATGGGAATTATTTACTGCAGTTAGCTTGGCAAAAACATTGCTCTGTGGCTGTTGTTTTTCTTTTAAAATCTTTTTTGTAAATACATTTTTATTTAGAACTCACTGTTGCCCTTACTCAGCATGGCACTTAAATATGGGCTTAAATTTAATGAACAGGGAACCCTCTCCCTATTCAGCAAAATGTTTGAGCATTTGCTGAGTTTTTAGCACATCAGTCAGTTGTAGATTCTCGTTTGGGTACAAGCTGATCTCGTAGCTGTGTCCCTGTTGGTCCCATTGTGCAGGGGAAGTGGGAACTTGCGTCATCTTATCACGAACCATGGCAGGTCCTGTCCCCTGTGGATGAGAGGCCACCTGCAAAACTGAGGCCAAGTGAGGTGACAGTTGTGGTTACACTCATTGTCAGAGGTGATTGACATGTCTCTTCATCCCCCTGACCAGGGGGGATGGGAAAGCTGGAGAAATCAGAAAGTTGCAGCAGTTACTGCCTCTTGTGTCCGGCCCCTTTTCTTAGCCTTCCCATCCCTTTCTCCTGTACTGTGTCAGGAGCATGGCAGCAGAGAGAGGAAAGGACTTAGCTAACATCAAAATACGTGCATCAAGTTGATGTTCTGGACCTTGTTAACACACTAACTTTTCTGGCCCTACATGCCTGCTGCAGGGCACTACAGAGGTATTAGTGAGCTGTTTAGTGAGAATTAGGGTTTTCATCAACATATTTGTACAAAACTGATGTCACAGTATGTTCAGACCTTTCCAATTTACAGAGGAATGTACTCTGTTATTTAAACTTTGTTTCATAAGTAATTAAGAAATATAGTAAACGTGACAAACAGTCTCAATCCTCTTTTCCTCAGAGAAGTCTGTCATGTGAATTCACTTACTCAGAACTTGTAACCCATAATTCGTAATATCATACACTTACCCTATCTGAAGGTGAGAGTGCTCATCCTTCCTCCTCCATCAACTTGGGACTGTGCCCTGTATCACACCCCACAGGAAGCATGAAATTCTGAGCAGTCCAGCTGCTGTTGGATCTGCTTCAAAAGCTTTTTGGGTAAACTGATGTTTTATACCCTCCAGGTTGGAGGTTTGGTCTATACCCTATCCATAAGTTAGTGGATTCTGAGGGGACTGCCAGACAAAAGGTAATGTTGGCTGGAGACAGCAATTTGAGGTGATAGTGGTGCATAAGGGACTTCAGCTCTGTCTGGCCACCTGTCCTGCCCGTGGAGTGTTCTGGCTTTGACCTCATGATGCTGCTCCCAGCATATATCAGGCCTTACCATGAGCTGTGTTATCAAAACCTAAGCAGGAGTTGAGTGAACAGTCACAAACTGAGTATGAAAATACCCAGATGACTCCTTAGATTCAAGCACACATACAAGAGTGTCACTTTGATTATAGGGCAGGACGTCCATAGCAGGAAGCAGAAGTTTGCACTGGCTTTGTCCTTTCTAAGTGGAAGATTATCCATTCTGTCCTTTCTAAGTGGAAGATTATCCATCCAAGTCAGTGCCTTGAGGGGGTTTATCATTTGTTTAGAAAGCAACACAGAAGTTGGAAGAGGTTTAGCGTAATTTCTTCAGCCTGTTGCAGCCTGCAGCTGGTTTCCTTAGCAACCTTGAATGTACCCTTTGCCTCCTAGATGGGGATTCTTTGAAATGTACAGCTGGGTACCCATAACATACTCATGTGACTAAGGTTCAGAATTTGACAACATTGGTGTCGGTAGATCTCAGTCAGGTTGGTCCCTCCGTGCACTTTCTTCGCATAGAAGCCAGGTTACTCTAGAAAGAGATGCTGGATTTCATCCTCTTTATCCCCTGTGAGAAAAGATCAAGATGTAATTGCTCAGGAAACTGAAATGTGAGACGCAAATGTCCATAGAAACTTTCATGCAGGGGCAAGTTGGAGAGCTGGAAACTCCCGAAGCTGGCAAGAAGCAGCACTGTGTGGGATAGGACCCTGCCTTCCCCTTGAGCCAGCAGGTTGTTGTGAGGAGACAGGAGTATCTCTTTGGAGCTCAAACAAATAATTCACTGTTTCCCCTTCTCACCGTGGGACAGTAGTTTAAGGAAGCAAGTGTCCCTCTGAATAATTTTTCCCTTCCTGCTTTTCTCTCAGGGCAGTGAGAGGAATCATTGCTGTGGCAGCATGGGGACATGTCCATGCCTTGGCCATATTGAGATGATTCATTCCATGGCACTTTCTGCGTAGTTCACCCTATTCTGGATGTCACTGCTCTGCTACCATTGGGCTGCCTCAGCCCTTGCAACCCTACCACTGAGGGGATATTTTCCAAGTACATGCAGGGCACTTCTCTTCTTAAATAATGTTTCTATGCCTCAAAATACACAGAAGTGAGATTTGCAGAAGGACCTCAGCACTGAACACAAGTTAAAGTCAGCACAAGGCAGCTGTCAAGCTGCTTCTGGAAATCCCACTAAGCATCTGTCTTCATTGTAGGTGACTAACCGAAAAGCTACAATCTTTGACTTTCCGTTACACCCGAGCTCTCAATGACTAAGATTTTAAATTATGACCCCCAGGCAGTTCTGAAAATGGGATAAAGGATTTTATAGGATTTAGGTGAGGTTAACTGTTTTTTTGTTTTGGCAGTGGAGGGAGGCAGGAGTTGGGATGTTTTTCTGGGTGTTATTTTTTTGGAAGAAAGTTGCTCTAGGTGATTTTGCCTTGATTGATTCATTTTTGGAACATCTGATAAATTTTTATCAGCAACATTTCAACCTTGTGTGTGTTTTTTAGTTTTGTTTTTCTCTCTTTGTGGGAGCTACAGTCAATAGCCAAGCCTACAAGCAACCCTTGCAGTGGGTTGTGATTGTGTTGTTTAAATTAGCAATGGTTGGGTCTGTATGGAATGACAGCAAATGCATTGACTTGTGTTCTTGGCAACAAACTGTCGAGGCTTAGTTGCTTTGTTTCATGTTTGGAGTTTTGCTGCTTGTTGTTAGTATTATTTTTATCCTACTTTTTATATATGCTATTTGCTCACTTGAGTGAGACAGAAAAGCACAAATATCTCATGGCTGTGTGTTTTCTGTCTCAGGGCATAAGAAATAAGAGCAGAGCAAGAAAGAAAGTTAAAATTAAGATCATAAACTACAGAGGACAAAACAAGACCTAAAGATCTCTTGCATTTTTCTTGTCAAAGTTTTCACTGGCCTCTTTTTTTATTGCCAAAGACTTGCCTCGGTCAAAAAGTTCTTATGTGAGTGAAGAGCCAACTTACTGTAAGTTATGTATTGCCACCATTTATTTTTCCTAAACATCAGTACAGCTGCCAGGATACCACTGTAGTGGCTGTATGTGCTGTTCGTAGCACAGGGTCGTACTTAGGGGAAGAGCACCTCCTTTAGGCTGTTTCTTTTAGAAACTTGGAGACTAAAACAATCTAATTATACATATATATGGGTGTGCTTTCAAATGTTCTTAAACTGTTTTGAAATTAATGTCTGGAGGCTAGTTAGGTTTGATTTCACTATAAATTTATCTTATTAAGGCAATTATTATCACTACCCAAAGCAGGTTTCTTAATTTTCTTTAAAATGCTTTCAGTTCATTAATTCTTGGCTGAGCTTTAATTATGCAAATGTTTGGAAGGCTCATATCCAGTCATGAATCTACTGGCTGCTGGAATAGAGTTTTGAGATATTATAGGATTTTCTGTAATTATGTTTTTTGATGAGGGAAAATAATTTGATTTGAGTATGTTTTATTTTCACTGGATCCACTAATGCTCAAACTACTCATTGAACTTTGAGACTTTTACCTAAATGGGATAACATGGTTCAGCACAGATAGGCCTGTATTCTGTAGAATAGCCAGGTAGAAGAGAAGGCAAAAGAAGCCCTATAGTATAGAAGGTTAGCACTGTCTTTATTAATCTTTGAACTAAACAAAACATGAAACCTCTGATCAAGTGATGCTGGGAAATGGCCAGGGGAAAATAAAGGATAATGTATCTGTAGTTTTTGTGGGGTGTTTGTAGCTTTGTCTAAATTCAGTAGTGGTGTGCTGCTGGGCTCTGCTGTCGCTGCTGAGCATAGGAGAGCAGCTCAGAAGATGTCCTTGCAAGGGACTTGGAGAGAATTGACATTCTCTAACTAGAGAGAAACTACCACACACAGAGATTGTTTTTCACGAGTCAAGGTCTATGTTGCCCCCGGCATTTGTTTTGTGGATAAATTGCAGGCATAAGCTCTGTCTCTCATATCTTCTTATCCAGGATGTCCTTCTGAAAGAAAAGGAAATGTGTTCTTTACTTCAGGGTTGTATACAATCCAGTCTGCCTTGCCAGGGGAATTTAAATCACTCTGCTGCTCTTTGGCCACTTTCTAGCACTTGTAAAGCACATTAGAACAATAATGTTCTTGTCAGTGACATGGTGATTTGCCTTGCAAACCTCACAGCCTGGAAAGTCAGCTTCAGTTTTGCAGACAGCTTGTAGAATACACTTATTGAGATGTGATAAGTAACCTGCCTTTCTTGTCCTCTGCCTCAGCAAACAGAAGAAACAAAGCCCATGAAGTGCCTGCATAACATCTGCATGTGTTGAGTGGGAAGCTGCTCCTTTGCCAACACTCCTCTCTGTTAGTCTTACAGGGAAACAGACACAAGCACCATTGTCAGAGAGGAGCTACATGATGCATATGCATTGATAACAGGGACTTGGAGTGATGAAATGACCTTTCAGTGGCAGCAGTGCACTTGTCTTCCCTTCTATGTGTACACAGCATCCAGCCCTAGAGTAGATGAAAGCAGGGATATTGCAGTCCATGGTATTAGCACCCAGGTGGAACAGAAGTTGTAAATCCAGCTAGCAATGTGTGCAGGATTGACTTTTGATGTTGCTTAGTACAAAAGGAGGCCTTTTGCACTTCAGTTCTGCCACCAGCTGGGAAGGATCATTTGCTTCAATTCAGGCTTGCTGAGACTGGTGTTGTATCTGGCACAAAAATGTGAAAGAATTGGAAAAACAACTAATGTCTTTCAAGCCACAGGGAAAAAAAAAAGCACCAAAGGATTCACAGATGACTTTGGCTCCTTTATGGGGTTGCTCTGAGATGATTTGCTCTGTGAGTGAAGGCCTGATTTGCTGGTAGCATAGGTCATCAGTCCATATTCTCTGATGTGGGCATCAAAGCCACAAAATACACCTGTTTGTGCGAAACAAGTGAAAAACAACAAACAACCAATCTGCATTTTAAAAAAAAGTCCTGAAAAATACCTTGGCATAAGGCAGATGTTATGACCTGTGAAGAGGCTTTGTCTTCCATGCTGGTCAGTCATGTAGCCTTGACATTTAAGTTTTTAAAAGTCTTTTGAGTTTTTAAAAGACAGAAAAACTTTAGGTATTTTAAGTTTCATTTACTCGATGCTTGGAGCATATCTCATTTAAGAGAGATTGTACTGCAGGATTTGTGATTCTCTTTCAATGCATGTCGGCCCTGCAGTAAGCACATTCAGAATCATTCCTGGCTAAATTATTTTGCAGACCCTTTTTACATCCATAGCTAGTACTTTACCACCATCAGGCAGCTCTTTTGCTTGAGTAATTACATTTCTGTGGAATTCTCCTTGTCAGGAATACAAGTTGCTAAAACTTGTATGGTAGAGTTCACACAGATTTACTGTGAAAATGGGCAGGTGAAAATTGTACAGTAAGATTTAGTAATAAAAGTCATTGCCAGCGGTTGTGTCTTATCAGCTGAGAGTTTGCAACAAGCCTGCCTGATTGACAGGGCAGGGAGAAAAGCTAAAGCAGAGACTTCTGCTGGAATCTGCAGCTTTACTGTAACAAGGTGACCCCAGCAGAGCAGAAGACTCAGGGATGTCTATAAACAAGCTTTTCTGCTTTCTTTCCTTGTTTTTTTCAAACACTTTCTTAACTGTTGATTCATTAGAAATCTCGCTAACAGTCTTCTCTGTTTCTCAGCAAATTATTTTATTAAGTAAAAATGCATCTGAAATCTCTATCTGATTTAAGCAGAATCCATCTATAAATGAAAAAATATTAGGATACCATTCATTCTAGGAGGTTTAATGTTGTTAATTAAATGGTGCAAGGGGAATATTTCTTAATAAGAACACTTAGTAGGGGCACTACTCGGGGTCGTGCAGAATAGCAGTAATGATGTGCAGAAGTTTGGGCCTTACACAAGATGGATTGTTGGAGTTCCAAATGGCCTGCTAGTTCCTTCTACCTGGAGCTATGACTCAGTGTGATACTGCATGGCTTGAAGCCAGCCCCAAAATCAGCACCTGCAAAAGGGCACTTTCCATGCTCAGTGCCTGTTTCTCCACATATTCAAGGGTACATTTAGGAACCAGGGAAATCAGCCTCATTTTTAGGATCACAGCACTTGGGGGGAAATGCAGTGAGACATGCTGTGTTCTTTTCCAGGTGGGAACTGGTTAGAGTTCCCTGAAAACCAGTAGCAACAGGTTGCTGCTGTAATTGTGTCTTAACATAGCAGGAGAGAGGAAACCTCCCTTACTTTCCTTGTGCAGTCTCATTTGGGGAGGTAAAGTGGTTCTGCAAGAGAGCCAGTGTTACCTTTCTGACTGTGTCCTGCTGCCAGAGTCACAAAGGAGTAATGAGAGTTACAAACCAGAAGCTGCTTCAGAGAGGTACAGAAGAGTGAGCTGGCCTTACTAGCTTGAGGAGTAGAAGAACAGGGAGTGAGAGTTTGAGTTTGGATGGGACTTCAAAGGGTCATTAAGCCCCAAACTCTTTCCACCCCAGAACAGATCAGCTCAACCCATATGCACATCATTCTGCTACTGAGATAAAAATTAGTTATTCTATGAGAAACAGTTGCTTATGCCACCCTCTAGTCAGTGATGGATTTGCAGATGAGATTAACTATGGGGTTTTTCAGGTGTGACCAGTCCCAGACTTTGAGCTGAAAATCCAAATTCACTCTAAATTCTGCTGTTGATGGTATTAGTTTATTCTGCTGGTTTCCCTGGTGGCAAAGCTAGGAAATAGATCTGCCCAGGCATGTTCAGATCATGCAGGCTGTCACAGTAAAGGCTCCTGATGCTTTATATTGGGTTTGTTTATTACAGAAGCTGTGTACCAACAGCTGGGGGTTTTAGATTTTCCTATTTGTGTAGAAAACTTTTTGTTTCTTCAGACCAGACGTATTACCTCAGGATATTTACTCTGCATGTATAGAAATCTTAGGCTCACCTTAGAATATTCTCATTTCTCAGGGCTTGTTTTTACGTAAAAATCTGCTAGTTGAGGAAAAGCACACTGTGTAATATATTTTGCCTATAACACTTAAGGCCCAGCATGGTGAGCCAGGAAAAGGGCAAATACTGTCAATGCTGATAGGCCACATCTATCCTTTTCCTTTTACACATTGCAACAATGTCTTTTTCCATTAAAATCAAACATGGACTGAGCAGCCACATGCTAGGATTCACCAAATGGTATTTAAAAAGATGTGTATTGTGACTCCAAGGCAAGTGGCACAAAAGCCCTCACACCACGCAGGCATTCAGCATGTTTGGAGAAACTGAGGTGAATGTAGCCAGAGGCTCCAGTTTTCCACTCCACCCGTGGAGTGAGGCTGGGTGAGCTGGTAGTGGAATTAAATGTCTGCCTAGAAGTGTTTCTGATTCTTCGTTAGGTAGGAGTTTAGAAATTTTTCTGATGGTGGTCAGTGTTGTGGGATGTGCAGATAACTGTGAATATCCACCCCTTCTTTCTCTCTTGTATGTTTGATCTGGTTGTATAATCTGTCAGCATCAGCACGTGTTCAGTGGCCAGCTGTGGTGCCAGAGTTCATCATGAATGTGGAGATAATTAAAGAGTCTGGAAAACATTTTCAGGATAAACACTTTCCATTTTTATCTTTTGCTATTTGAGAAACAGAGACTCAAGTGCAGCCTTTAAATCTTTTCTTGCTGTATCCTAATGTTTCAAAAGGACTTGTAATTTTGGATCTTGACTTGGAAACAATTTAAAGGCGGCTAATTTTCCGTGGCTGGGAGTGCTGTGCTTCCTGACTAATCAGGCTCTTTAGACATGTCTTAAATTGGGCACTGAAATACTGGATAGACAAGAGCAAGCAGTTGACTTAGGACAGCTCTGTGGGGATTTAGGCAAAGACACTTTAACACACAGCTCTGATACGCTCTGAGTGTGCACACAGCAAGTTAACACTCCTAAGCAGACAAGAGGTAACTGATTAAGGCACAGTAAGTCAATCATGTGAAACCATTAGCCCATGCTCAACCAAGTGATGTGCTCCAAATGATTAGCCCCTCTGAAAATTGTAGGCCTGTTATATTTCAACGTCAAGAGAGTCTCCTGCTGACACTGAGAATGGTTGACATAATAAAATCTTTCTTTCAAATACAGTAAAATTCATTTGGGCTTTCCATTCTTTATCCAAGTCCTAGAAGGAGTCTCCATTGACATTAAATGTAATCTGTCCTCACATCTAAGTTGCTGATTCTACAGCTGCTCTGTAACCTAGACCACCTCTGTGGGGTAAAATAGGCAGAGAAAAGTGGGTGCAGGAGCTGTATTTTCATACCAAGGGAATGGGCATGTTTCTCATGAATTTCCTGTCTTGTTTGAGGTTTTTCTGGGGGTTTTTGTTGGTTGTTTTTTTCTTTTTTTTTTTTTTTGTCTTCTGCAGTCAGACGACCATCTGTCCTGGCAGTGTAAGCACAGTCCTGGACTACCTAACACAGTTAGAGCTGCAGCCAAACTAAATCCCATCTAAATGCTGAATTCTCGAAGAGAAAAGAAACCTGATTAGTTTCCAAGTTTTAATTTCTTTCTTTTGGAAGTATTATTGCAGAGCTGAAAGGAAGAGGTTCTTTAGTCTATTGCTTAAATAATGCTTTGAAGTTTGGTCCTTTGCCAAATGCCTGTTGACAGTAACATCAGTGTTGGTGCTCACTGGCATCATGTATTTCTTGGGAATCTTTAAAAACTCTCTGAGCAGCTTACCATGACTTCATTAACATTTGATTTCTATCTAAATGAGGAAGAAATTATTCCTGTGTCTTTTTTATGGTGGGAGCAGTAGCTCAGTGATTTACCTGCCATATAGAGACGAATCCCCAGTCCTGGTAGAGATCCCAGGAGTCTGATAGAGAGGTCATCTCTTTCTTTTTGACAACCAGTTTGACATCACCTTATGTTGCCACCATTTCCATACCTTCTCATTGTTCACGTAGTATCTTTCTTCTGGGAAAAATTAAATGATAGATAACCTCAGGGTTTCATTTCACAGCTATTTTGTGTAGATGGAAATCAACATCACTCTTTTTCCTACTTTATAGTTATTCCTTCTTTTTTTTCCTTCCAATTTTAAACGAGGAGCTTTATCTGAGGTGTTGAGATTTCTTATAAAACTTCTCTCACTAGTAGCTATGACATAGTCTCTAACCTTTTCTCTTCTTTTTGTCCTCAGGAAACCCACTGACTGTGGCCTGCAAAGCTTTCTTTGGATTCAGTGGAGAATCAGGCCCCATGATCTACTGGATGAAAGGGGAGAAATTCATAGAAGAATTAGAAGGTCACATTAGAGAAGGAGAAGTCAGGTACTTTTTAGATTATTTACTGTTAAACTTATTGTATGCCCCAAAAGCCTGTTGGGTTTTCTTAACAGGTTTTTAATTGAAAGTGAAAATGTTTTTCTGTCTGAAGAGTGATTAATGACTTGGAGCCAGGGCTCTGTGATTTGCTCCCTCCCCTTTCTAAACTCTAAAGACATAGAAGATAAAGACATAGCTATCTAAGGGCCTGAAAATCTGTTATCAAATTCCCCTGGTGGGTGGTAGCTGAAGGGTCTCTCGAGTGTTCCAGGGGTTGATTTTAGCCCTGCATGGAAATGGTGCTGCCCAGTGCAGCTGTCCCATGTGGCAGTCCTTGGCAAGATGACATTCATTTCAGCATCAGTGTTAATCTTGAAGATGAATGGTCTCCTGTCAAAGCCACCATACTTTTTCTCTTCTACTGCACATGCTGTCTGTCTGTAATGCAGCTCTCAGAGTGCCTTAACTAGGACTTTCAAAGAGCAGCATTTGTTCCTCCAGGCTTAACACTTAAGGGAGAGAAAGGAGTGGCTGTGTCTGATATCCAGCTTGTGCTTGGCTTGTTCCAGATGCTGGTTATCATTTACTGTACCAGCTGTAAAGAAAACACTCACTTGTATTCCCATGAACTTCCATGGAATTTGCACTTAACAGCATCATCTTCTCTTCTTTAATAATTACCTGATTATTGTTCTTTGAGCAAAGACTAAACTATGGTTAAACTATGGGAAAAGGGGTCCCAGCTCCAATAGACACAATGAATATAGATTATAAAGAAAGCCTAGGTCTTTTCACCTTCCACTGCACATTTTTTTGATCTCATATCTGAGTTGTTTGTTTCTTGTAAAGGTAATTTTGGAGAGCAGGCAGAGAGAGGTTCCTTTGCTTTATTACTTGATCAATAATTTGAAGTTCAGCCATTTAGCCACTGGTTATTAAGATATACTAAAATAACTGACCTAACATTGCACCTTAATTGCACAAAGATGAAATTTATTTTATATTGCCAGTGGACAGTCCTCTTTTGGGCTTCTGACCACAAAAAGCAATTATTGGAAACTTCTGCTATTGTAAGTAATCAGCACTTAATGACATTGTGTCCTCTCTGGTGTGGGTATATATATATGAACAGAGTGATTTTGGTCATGTTCTTCCTCTGCTTCAGAAGGACAATTTGAGTTTTGTATCTAAAGAGCATTCCAGCTTTAGCACGGTTCAAAACTTTTCCTTCATGTGCGTTTATTAGTGAAACTGAGTTTGAAAAAGCTGTTATTTGTCCTTCATTGTGCCATCTCATTACACATTCATGTTTCAAATTAATATGTGACAACTCCCTCTTCTCATTCCATTAAAATGCTTTGACTCAGTTTGCAGACCCCTCACAATTCAGTGAATCTTCTCCTCAGCAAATCTACTTATCACGTACCTAATCTCCTGTGATCACAGCCAGCATTAAAAAGAGCATTTAGCAAAACCTACTGCATCATTACCAGCAGTGCCACAGTCCTTCCCTTTTTTGATTTAGAAGTAGCCGTGGCAACTGAAGTGGTAACTTTTTGCAAATGATTCTTTCGCAGTAAGAGCTCTTGTTAATGTGTCCCATTACAGGTGTGGTGCTTTAGGGAAACTAAGCAGCACTAATCATTCTGACAGTGCTCTGAGCCAGCCCACACCTTGAACCCAGTCATATTGTATTTACTGTTGTATTTAAAAAATTGTCAAGTATGTGTCAAATTTGATGAGCCACGTTGAACTTGCTGGTTAAATGCCTTTTCCATTAGTTTGCTTCTCTGTGGTGTTACCAGCACGTTTCTGTTTGTGTTGAGAACCTAAAAGTAGTAGGGAATTGTTACAGTCAGACCAAGATACTCCAGCTTTCATTTGGAAAGCTTCTAACATTTTAACTCTGCATCTCCCATCTTAAATCAGTTCACAAACTTAGTAGCATTCTGAATTTTTGGTGCTGTCCCTACCCTGGACCGTGCCCATCTGTTGTGTTGCTGGATTTTCTGTATATGATGAGAGTTCAGGTTTGCAAATCAATGCAATGTGAGAGTACAAACCCCCCATCCCTAGTTTGCATCCTCCAGTGTGCATGGTTAGCAGCCACTGCTGTTATGAAAGCACTGAAACAAGGGTGCATTTAACTTGAGCATTCCTGTTCAAATCAAACCCATGGAACTGGGTTTTTTTTGTAACCACACTTCACTATGAGTAATATTTGTGTAGTTCTGGACTTCTTGTTATTTATTAGACCTTGTTCCAAAGCCTCATAATAAAAAGCAACTAATCAGCATTGCAGGACTCAGAGGCAATGACCCTCTCCCTAAGCTGCTTCCTTGCCTTCCCTTGAATTAAGATCCCCAGGTGTTAGACATGCGTGGGGGGAAAGGAGAAAGAGGCTTTGTTTGCCAGGTGGGTTTTTCACAGCGGTAATAAAAATGTCATGTAAATTGAACCAGGGCTATTAAAGAAGGAATCAGAGTCTTTAGGCCTGTCTTCAGAGCTGTCAGTTGTACCTAATTATCAAAGGAGCCCACAGCAAATTTCAACACCGTCTCTCTGCCGTGGCAAAGTATTTTCAGGCATAAATCTTACTCTCATAATGAACATCTTATAAAGTATGTTTGTCCTCGTTTTTTCTGTCTTGTCCATTTTTAGAGTAGTAACAGTTTAACTCCTTCTACTGGCATGAAAAGAGGTGAATGAAGACATTTTGAACGGCAGCTTTATTTCTTCAGATTAATTTATCACCCACAGAAGTCAACTAATGGTTATGAAATGCTCAGACAAGATGAGGTTATGTTGTATTTTGTTAGGAGGGGGTGCTGAGGGCGGGAGACAGAATTCCCACCACTGCCTGGCCAGTGTGCTGGGTACTTGGCAGAGAGGTATGGAAATGACAGCCCTCTCCTGAAAAGCTTATACTGCTTAAGTAGACAATTTCTGGGCAAAGAATAAGAAACATGATGCAGGAAAGTGAGAGGGAAGATCATTGTGCCATGTTGCCAGTTGAACTGCTTTCCTTTGGAGAGGTACTTATGTACTCACAGGTCTGTCCTTTCATCTACAGCCTATTGTTAAGGAGTAGAAGGAAGGCAGTAGAGTTCATAACCCTGTTCACTGTCCACATCCTCAGCTATATAAGGAATGAAAATATCCTTTCTGCTAAGTCCCATCTCACATGTAGGTTAGTAAAGGTTTGGAAGTAATGCCTTGGTCTTGCAAAGAGACCCAGGTGAGGCTTTCTTAGGGCCTTTACATCTTTGATCATACACAGCCTAAAAATTTTAGGAAAATATGGTTTCAAAGGAAAAGTCTTTTAACTTCAGATTCAACTTAGTGCACACATGCATTGGAAAAAATATGACAAAAGATTTGAAAAATCCAAACTATTGGATAATTTTCAAAGAAAACATTTGTATTCTGAAATGGCACTTCCTTTTTTTTTTAAATTCATATTCTTAACTGAAAAATATTCACTAGACAAAATGTTTTGATTCAGCTCAAATAAAATGCTTCAGCTTGAAGAAAAAGAAGGCACTGTATTGTTTTTACTTCACCCACCTTTTCTTTCTCTCTTTCTATCCTGTTTGTTGTGAGTTGTCAAGTGCCATTGATTTAGCAATGTATTAAATGATGTAATTACTCTTAGTTTGTTCAGCAAACCAGAAAAAGCAAGCTATTATTTTCTCAACTTGTGAGAGCTGGCATGTGTTGACAGTGTCGCTGGTGAAGTTTCCCCCATTTCAGACAGGGACAGAGCTTCATCTTCGGGGTGTGCAGAAAATGCAGTTGGACCTGTAAGGTCTTACTTGTTACTCTGTTCCTTTTCTAACCCGAAAATATTGTGCTCAGTGTTCTCTGAACCAACGACAAAATGCAATTAATTAAAGGCTGTACACATATTGAAAAAATGTAGGTGACCAACTGTGTATTTCCAGGCAATAATGAATCATTAGCTGTAGAGTACTGGTTAAAAGAAAAAAGAAGAAAAACAAAAAAGCAGGAATGAAAGGTTCAACGCCACCAAGAGCATTCTATGCTTTGCTGCCAGCATAATGCTTAAATGTTTGTCAGCATTTTCATGATAGATCCCATTCTAAAGAGTTCCCTTACTAAAGATTGCAATTAGAAGTAAGATAAGTGGAAAAAATTCTCAGTTGAAATGCATATTCTTTGTTTTATGAAAGCTCCTTTTTAGCTGATCGTGTATTATTTAAATTTAGGTTAAGGGTCAGTTATTTTAAATAAATATAGTTTGGATATAGTTTAAAATAATAGTTTCTTTTATTTTAATTGTAATCTGTCTTCATTTTTTTCTGTGTAAAATATCCTGATTATAGGATAAATACAAGACAATCGGAACACTGACAAAGTGCTCCAGATTAGTGTCCCAGATATCATCTCTGTTAAGGATTATGTAGTTCCTTGCGGCAGGATTTGTAGGCCAAAATTTGTCAGGCACATTGTTTACCAACAGAGGAGAAAGACTTTCCTGAGTCTTTATATAGATAGCATATTAGTAGGTAGATGAGAATTGATTTATCTGACTCCCAATTATTTAGGCTGAGTCTGCAAACAGACTTTATTTATTTTTTTTTATTTATTTATTTTTTATCTATCTATTCAGGCTTTCCAAGGAGGTTTCTTTTCTGACCAGAAATGATGCAAATTCAACTCTTCTTCAATAATTTCACCACTTGGACTCTGGACTAGAATTAAAAAAATTAAAAAAAAAACCAAAACAAAACGAAAAAAAGAACACAAAAAAAACCATAATAAATGAGAGTTAATTTGCAAAAAAAGATGAAATCTAAGTTTCCAAATGCAACACACACACACGTGTTTTTAAACTAATGATTTTCCCCTTGCTTTTTTGCAAGTTACACAGCCACAGTGAAAGAGGCTGAATCGTTGTGGATGCTCTGGTACATCTTCTGAGTTCTGTCAGATCCCACATGCCTTTAGAGGCTGTGTGCTGTATGAAATCTTACTGTAAAGATGTGGTTTATAGCAGTCAGGATTCTATTTTTCATTGTCTAGTGCAATTCTCTCATACTTCTCTTCTGATTTGTTTTCAAATTTGGAATGTTACGTGAAGTCACATATATAAGAAAATGTGTGTGTGCATCAGAAACTCCAAAACTCTCTGTTATGGTTTATAATAGAGAAGTTTGGGGGTTGCTCTTTACTGACAGATGTTAAGGTCTCCAGCAGCAGTTTCTGCCCAGAGCACGCAGCGCTCCCATTAGTTACTTCCTGCCCAGTTGCCTCCCTTTGGTCTCTGGAGAAAATATTTCATCTTTGGGGAACCTGGATTTTATTTATACCTTTACCTCACAGTGCTGTAAACAGCCTTTTCAAAGAAAAGACTCACTGAAGTGCAATGTGCAGTGATGAATTCACAGGTGTCTGCCAGAACACCCCACATTTTGTGTTTACCCCCTTCACATTAAGCAGCAGTACACAAACAGGATCAAATGAACCTGGTAGATTTTACTTGACGTTACATTTCCTTTATCAAAGGAGCAGCAACTTTTCCTTGAACAAGTGATAAGCCTTTTGAGAGAATAGGGTATTGTATTTTTAGACTTAATGTCAGCAGCAGAAAACACTTGCATTTACTTTGCATTCTTTTTAATGTTCACACGAGAACAATGACATGAAAAGACTGTACCTCTGGCCTGAAAGTCTGCTAGAACTTTCTATTCCCTTTGTGGGGATTTTGCATGTCTTCTCTGTCCTCTCAGAGGAGCAGAGAGCTCTTGTTCTTGACACTATTCCCTTTTAAAATCAGGATCTAGCCCCAGAAAATAGAGGAAAGTTACAGAGAGTAGCACAGCTCCTTTTGTTAGGTTTCCAGACTGCATTAAAATGTATTACAATACCCAGCCTTTAAAATACTGCCTTTAATTTGTTCTGTGATGGCTTCGTAGCACATATTTGCTTCTGGAAAATGGATATTTACTGCTTCTTTTAAAAGAAGCATTGTTTTTAGCATTTAATTCTGATGGAGCCAATGTAAACAAGCCACGTGCAACCATTGCACTCATGGCCACTCTTCCTTTACCTGGTTTAGCTCCTCACTAGACATGGAAGGAGAAAGAGGCTTTTGGTGATCATGAAAGATGCCTCTGAGAAGTCTTTCAGGCAGCATGAGTCTCCTTCTAAATCCTTCTCCTGGAGTGACGGAGGCCAAGGGACACTGTCTGTCTTGTGCTGAGAAATAATGGTTCTTTTCAAAGTCTTCCACCCATATTAATTCAGCTAAAGCAAAACCTGTATCCTTCCTTTCAGACTCCTCAGAGAACACCTTGGAGAAAAAGAAGTTGAGTTGACATTGATCTTTGATGCTGTAGGGGAGGCAGACCTGGCTAACTACACGTGTCACGTGGAAAACAGAAATGGACGGAAACACGCCAGTGTCCTTCTGCGCAAGAAAGGTAATTCTCTCCATTTCATTATCTCTGCTCTCGCCCCTCGCAGCAGCAACAGGTCAGCCAGAGGTCCTGCTGACCTCTCTGAACCAGGCTGGACTCCTGTGTGCCTGCTTGGAGCTGAAGTAGGCTTGTGTGCAGCTTCAGTTTACCACTTGTGAAAAAAAAAAAAAATAAAAATCATTAATTGTTCTTTAGTGTCTAGCTATTCAGCCTTGAAGGTGATGCACTTGCTTGGAATACAGTCACTCATAAAGCACCAATATGATCAGTGGAAGTATTTTGGTCTAAACAACCTATGAATTTGACCCAGAGTTGACTGACTAGGCCAGCGGTAATTGTGTGATAGAGTTAAAATGTGGATTTCTTAGAACGGGTACCTTGGCAGTGAGGTCAGATGTTCTCGTATTTCTCCACTTCCTGGCTTTATGTTTTAAATGGAAAACCTTAAACTGTCACCATGCATTTAGATTTGTAACTGCATTGAGAATGAAAAACATTGCAGTGGGAGCTACAAATTGATGGAGAATTACCCCATCGTGGTTGTCTTGCTTGATACTGCTCCTGAATTGGGAATACCACTACAGACAAGATATCGTAGCAGAAAGGAAACCATTTGGATTTGAATGTGCCAAATTAAAAGGTGCTACTATGAGCTGCTGTTTGGAGAAGTCATTATCGTAAAGAGTTTAACAGTTCCTCATTACAGTTCTTATGTTGTTTGTTCAATCACCTCTCCTATTCATAAGTAGGGTGGCATTTAAATTTGATGGTGATCTCTCTAAGATACAGTATATCAGGCAATACAAAAGCTATAAGAAAAGCAAAGGAAGGTTACACACTCAGGAGAAAGCTGTTATGTGAAACTACAGAGCCATCAGCACGGGAGATTGACTAAAGAGTTAATACATTGTCCAGATTTCTGCCATCATTCCTGGCTGTAAATTATTTTGCCAAAAGCAGAGAAGAAGAAATGTTTTCGTGAGGCAAATCTGAAGGTGCAGTTCCAGTCCTTTGTGTGTTTTCACTATGGCAAAGCATGTGCTTCTCAGCAGGTTCTGGGTTACAGTGTTAATTGAAAAAGCCAGTGCTCTCCGTGGTCACAGATGCAGCAAAATCCCATAGAAGTGTCACCATTTGGAGAAGGTCAAATACACTGTTAGTACCTGAGCATGCTGCAGATTGACTTTGGAACCTAAGGTAGACATCACCATGGGACAAATGAACTAAGAGTCAGGTGGAAGAATAAGAAGAGCAGCCAAGGCCTCTCTAGATGGGGCATCACAGTTCTGGAAAACATCCCTAGTCATCAGTTCCCCCTGAAGGCATGCTGGATGCTAAGCACTGTGTTTGATGGCTATAATCTGTATCAAATGAAAGGTGAGGGAGGTGTGGTATTGAGACAAAAAAGGGCTATGAGGGAGAGGAAACTTTTGGGTCAGTGTCCTCTTTTTTTGCTATTCTTTCATGTGACCCACAGGTTTTATGTGTGGAAGTAGAGTATGCAGTCCTGTCAGAGTCAGCTGAATCAAGTTTTACTTACTCTATTCCCTCTATACATAAGAGCTTTACATCCTCCTAGAAAGAAGGGCATAACATAGGTTATATTTTACACTAAGTAATAAGAAAAATAAGAAAAAAAACCCCAGAAGTTGTAAACTACTCTGAGAAACAAGGTTCCACAGTTGTGGTGTGGAGTACACACAAATGTATATTCAACATGGGTGAGGGAAAAGCTGTGAATGATGCCTACCTGGACTTTAGTAAAGCCTTTGAGACTGTTCTGCATAGCATTCTCCTGGAGAAACTGGCTGCTCACAGCTTGAATGGGTGCACTGCTGGCTGAGTAAAGAAACTGGCTGGATGGCCAGGCCCAGAGAGGGGTGGTGTGTGGAGTTAAATCCAGTTGGCAGCCAGTCACAGGTGATATTCCCCAGGGATCAGTAGGAGGCCAGTCCTATTTAATATCTTTATGAGTGATCTGGACAAGGGAATCAAGTGCACCCTCAGTCAGTTTGCAGACGACACCAAGTTGGGCAGGAATGTTGATCCAGCAGATCATTTTACTCTCTACTACACACATACATACATACAGGAGGGTAGGAAGGCTCTGCAGAGGGATCTGGACTGGCTGGATCAATGGGCTGAGGGCAATTATATGAGGTTCAACAAGGCAAAGTGCCGGGTCCTGTCCTTGGGTCACAACAACCCCCTGCAGCACTGCAGGCTGGGGCAGAGTAACTGGAAAGATGCCTGGGGAAAAAGGACTTGGGAGTGCTGGAGTCACCATCCCTGAAGGGATTTATAAGTCATGTAGATGTGGCACTTGGGGACATGGTTTAGTGGTGAGCTTGGCAGTGCTGGGTTAACAGCTGGGCTCAGTCATCTTAGAGGTCTTTTCCAACCAAAACGATTCTATGATTCTATGATCTAAAGTGACAGGTTGTCACAACTTTAATTAAGGAGTCTGGTCATCATGATGAAGGATTAGCCTCTTTAGCGCAAAAAACATTCTACCTTTCCTTCTACTGAACCTCATAAATATACAACTGATAGTTAGTGTATCTATGTTGGCACTGTTAAATGTTCTTCTGTGTGCATATATTAGAATAACAAGCTAGGTTTATTTATAACAAAAAAATGCAGATATTTCAGAGCTCTGCTGAAATTATGGAAGAAGCACTGCTGAATACAGAATTTGGAGGTGGAAAGGATCACTTTGCAGCTACTATTTCATTTCTCTCTGCACTGTGGCTGTAAAAAACTTATATTCCCCTCAGGCATTCTCAATAGTTGATTTTCAAGCTATTAAAGTGTCATTTAAAATAACCACTGTATTTTACTGTGTCCTTTGACTGCCTGTCCCATTGTCCTGTTTGTTATTTATTAAGTTCTTACAAATACTTGACCAAACTTTTCCTTTCTGCAACTTGATTTAATTACTTCTTATCCTAGCTTTCTCCAACTTGGATTTGACTGTATTCATGAGCCAGGAAATACTACTGTACTTACTGACCTGGGACAAGATTTAGAGCAGGACTGGTAGAAAGCTGTTGACCAACACCCCTTCTGTATATCAAAGAAAGGACCATGGATTTCTGTTGCAATGTGCTGCAGTTTTCCAGGTGCCGAGGCAAAGCAGCAGCACAGATCTCTCAGCCAGAGAAATCGCCCTCCCTCCAAAGTCTTACCTGTTAAGAGCTGCATTATCCGTGTTTGACAAGAGGCATTTTTAGCTCTGTTTTGTCTCCAGGCTGACACAGTGCTGTGGTTTAAACCTGCCCTCTCCTCAAAGGTGTGATTGCAGCATGTCAGGTCTACAAAAGGTGGCATTAGTCATGAGTCCTGCTAAACTAGGAAGGCTTGTGTAAAAAAACAGGAATAAACCCCAAATCCAAGCTGTAGATTAGTATAGGAGTTTCTATAGTTCCTGTTTTGTCATCAGATGGTTATTTTTAACACATATTTTGCTTTAAAAAAGTAACATTAACTGTTCCGGTATTTAAGGTAAAATAAATTGAAGTCTTTTGCTGTATTAGTGGTATGGTCCTCACAAATCCTCAGGAGAATACAGGAGTGCTGTCTGCATAGCACCAGCATACCAATAGCCCCAGAGCACGTGTCATCATTTATGATTATTTTCATTGGGCTTTTTTGACTGAAAAAGAACAAAATCCAGTTATAAACACCCAAAGTTACCAATGCAAAGACAGAATCAGTCATGCTGAGACCTGAATACCACTGTCTGCTGTCACATTCTTCTTCACTGACTTAATTCAAGACTGCATTGTTACTTCTTTCTAGTAGTTCATAAATAAGTTCTGGGCAACCCTGGATTTGGTTAGCTTTTATTTTTTGTTTCTGTATGCTGTCCTAGCATATTTGATGCTCAAATTACATGGAAATGCAATATACACCCACTTGTCCCTTAGTTGTGGGAATGGTTCAGGATTCCCTTCAAAAGAATTTGAAAACAGTCCAGTATTTTAGTGGTTGAAGTCTACATAGTCTATAATATAACTGTACTGGAAGATGAAAAGTTTGTCAGGAACTGCAGAATAAAATCAAGCCAGGCTATTAGTGGAAAGAAGCAGTGAATTGAGATAAAAGTAAATATTATGACTTTTGTTCATGATTTATTTCAAGGAGGCTGCCTTTAATCAAGACATGCAGGGAACTAATTTTGGGGTTTTTTTGATACTGATGTAATACTAAATTATGAGGAACTTCTAAAATATATTTGTCTCTCATTTATTGGGTGTTGGGAGACTTTTGCTGTTTTAAAGACCATAATCCTCTATAACATGTTGTGGGAAGGTCCTTCTACATTATTTTACAGAATATTATTATTTGCTATTTTTCAGTCACTGTTATAGCAGAAAGGCCAGATTCTCCTCCTTTCTTAATGTTGGAAATGCTGCCTTCCTTATTGACCTCAATGAGGACCACTTGAGGAGGAAAGAGTTAATCAGAGGCTGAGTCTAAGCTACACTAGGCAAGAAAACTGAACGTTCTGGGTTTTTCTCTTTGTCTCCACCTTGAAATGGAATTAAGGAGCTCAAAAGCCTTGTTTTCTTCCTCTTTATGTGTGGACTCTAGAAGAGTTTATGGTGCAGAAGGACAACTACAGGACATGTGAAAGCAGATCAGTTTTGCCTTTTGAGCTGGATTTTGTGGTTTTGCTTAATATCCTGCCGTTCCCCCCAAAAGTGGACACAAGTCAGAGCTCCTATGTCGGCTGCAAGGCTCAGCATTTTCTCTCCTTCCAAGCTGGCAGCTTTGCCATCATCTCAGTTTCCTAGCAAAGAAGATTCAGTGCAACAAAAAAATATTTTTTCCCCAAAAAGTGACTTTAACCAACTCTGTTCTCCATTTGCCCAGATTTATCCCCAGAGCATATGCTAAGCTTTATCATGCAGTGTAACAAAAGTCCCATGAATTCCCTGTGTTCTCACAGAGATTAAATAGCTATTATAGTAGACTTTTTCCATCTATTAGTCCATGACTTCTTGCCAGCCAGACATCAGAGATACTGTAAACTGGGAATAGCTTGACATCTGATGTTAATTATTGAAATACGAGGCTTGGCAAGGCAAGAATAACCCCAAAAGATACACAACTAATTTGCTTTTTATCTTGAAAATGACACAAATGACATACGAGTAATTTTTTCTGACCTAAGTTTTAGAAGCGTAAAGATCACAAAAACTTTGTCTCGCCTGTATTAGTTTTGCAACTTCTCGTTGTATTTATCACAGCAGCAAATATCTTCATGACGTCTTATCTGAACTAATATAGAATGCTACAGTCAAATTGTCATCCTCTGTCTTTTATGGCTAAATAATATGCCAGGCAGTGTTAGGAGCAATATTACATTCAGAGGACATTTCAGGCTAAAAAGCAATGCTGTTCAAGTTAATGTCAAATGGAGCTCTGGACTGGTAATCAAGGGGTTTTATCCCAGTCTGTCATTGGTTTGCTGAGTGACCTTGAACATGTTGCTTCTCTTTTCTATGCCTCTGTTTCCCTAGCTGTAAAAGTTGGATCACTGTGTTTGGATGAATTTGTGAATCACTGCTTGTGATGTTTCCTAATAAAAGCATCCCAGTAGGAAATTTTAACTACACTAGTTCCCATTAAAGTATAATGTGTACTCTACAAGCATGTGAGAACTTTGTTAGTAGCCATCACAATTCAAATGAAGTGGCTCTTGGCAGCCTCATGTGTGCTCCTGGCTTCTCATGTTATCTTGGGCTTTCTGGATGCTCCATTCATTTTCCAGTGATCCAGCTGAAGCCCTGACTTGGCAGCTCACATCACCTTGTCCACAGGCTTCACAAATATAAAACCAAAGTTGTTCAATTTGGGGATGGGGGAATGGGGGACTAGAGCCAGTGAGGTACAATATGTCTGGTTCTATATTCCATATATATAGAATATGTCTATTCTCACATGCTGCATACAGCATTTGATGCACTCGGCCAATGCAGAAGGTTCAAACTCCACAAGCTCATTTTGATTAATCCTCTGTGTAAAATCACTACATAATTCCCATATAGAAGAATTACATATATAGCCTCAAATGCATTCTGGATTTCAGATGGTGATTTCAGATGAGTGGTAGATGGAGTATATAAGTAAAGTAATAAGTAATGAACAAAAATATTAGGCATTCCTAATGTTACAGTGGTTATAACTGGAAGCTGCAGATTTTTATGTGGAATTGTATGCTGGATTAGAGCAAATAAAGCTTGGAAAGATCATAACCTTGTTGTCTTTCCTTGCTAATTTTAGATTTGATCTACAAAATAGAGCTTGCTGGAGGACTGGGAGCCATCCTTCTTCTGCTTATTTTGCTCGTGACCATCTATAAGTGCTACAACATAGAGTTAATGCTGTTCTACAGACAGAACTTTGGAGGAGATGAAGCAGCTGATGGTAAGCAGTTGCACAGGAAACTTGATGGAAATATTTCAGAGATCCAAAGTGGTGAAGCTTCTAGATTGAAATGAATCCCAAAAGATACCTGCTTTTAGTTCAAGTTCAAACTACTAAGCATCCAATAGTGTAAAGCCGTAAGACTTTCTCCCAAAGCCCCCTGAAATCAATTAGTCTTTTCACAGAAATATCACTGGGTTGTGCCATAAGCAAATGAGAGTCTGAAGAATTGTTCATGAGTCTGTTATAGAGACTTCAGGATCATTTGTGAACTCATTCCTTGGGGAAACTCTTTACATTCATGTCTCCGGTGCCATATATGCCCAGGATCACTTCTCCTGAGGTCTGTACTTTATGTGGGCAGCCCTTTCACCAGGTATTCCTCGTTAAACATTTTCATTGAATTCCCATCAGGCTGCCAATGACCTCCTCTGACTAGTGAGAGGTGATTGTTATCAAGGCTAACTAGTTACCTCAGTTGATTGGGAGACTGTAAACAACTTAGTGGAAATGTAAAACTTCCCTGGGGAGTATGTTGGGGAATAAACTAGGCTCTTTTCCATTTTAATTTCCTCACCTTCCCTCTCACTAGCTTATATTCTGTTTGGTGCCTAAAGCTAAAGTTGTATTTTTAAATGGCAGCTTTAATTCTGTGAATTAATTTAATTCTCTGAATTCTATTCTGAATATAGAACGTTCCTGCTCCTATGAAGCTGGAGTAAGCCCTGTAAACTAAATCCAAATATTTCTAATTAAATCCTATTATTATGTTCTTAACACATATCATAATTAATGTGTTATTAGTATGCATCTAAGTAGTATCTGCTAAAGATCTGAAGTACAGTGTTGAATACAGGTACTTGCCATAGTCCACTGCAACACTTAATGAGCCACAGAAGCACTCTGGAATGCTACATCTAGAAACTATAATGTGTTTGAAAAAAGAGCAGGGAACACATTACCCGTACTGCCAAAACAATGTGTAGTTGCATAGACATGTTCCTTTCTGCAGTTAGTGTTACTGTTATCACAGTAATAAATGTTTCACACTGGGTAGATATGGTGTGAAAATGTTCCACTACAGTGAAATCCGTGGGCGTTTTGGAGAATGGATGGAATGACATCTAGGGGATTTTGGAATAAGGAACGATAAATAGCAGGACTAGAGGTCAGGAAACTGGCTCCTTTGCAATCTTCATATGTGACTGGCAAAACATGAAATGATGGGGTTTTTTCATGCTATATGATACTGCACAATATTTATGCTGGTACCTAGGAGAAAGTGAAGGGTGGGATTATTTGGGAAGTACTTTACCTCCAACACTTTAGGATTATAGCAGCACGACTTCCCTGGCTCACCCCAACAAAAAGTGGTAACTTCCTTCAGCCTGCTTTGATTAATTTATCTTGTGTTTTCAGTGTGAAGCTGCTGCATTTTTATTCATGTAACTTTTTTGGTTCGATCACTTTTTAATTTATGAAACAGTATTGTTTTCTGGTTGTTTAGAGGAAGCCCTATGAGTACATAGGGTATTTTGTGTGCATGTTAATTCTGAAAACAACCTTTTATTTTTCCAGTGCATGACTGTAGACCTACTGCAGCTTTGTGTCACATTCTGATCCTGCAGAACAAAAGATGGAGGCAGAATGTTACTGAACTCAAAGCATGTATGGGGATGTTTTTACTAATGCAGGCTATAGTGGGATTGTACAGAGCTCCTATGAGCAGTCAGCTATATTGATGCAATTGCAGGGTCATTTTCCATTTATACATGTATTTCTTTAAAAAAGAAGATTTGGGAACTCAACAGATTTGCTTTATTCCTATTTCTAAAAATACCCTATATAAGCAATGCTGGATGCATTCACTTCCTTTATCGTGTGTAGCATTGCTTTTAGAGAAAATGACACTGAGGATTAAAGGACCCATTTAGAAATTGGCTCCAAACAGTGCTGCTTCCAGAGCACTCAGAGCAAGTGGTAGGCAAGCGTGGACAGGTCCTTCTGCTCTGTCCTGTGTGTGTGAAGCTCGTGAAGAGGGAGTTGAGACCATGGAGATGTAACAGAAGTGTGCAAGTCTCAGGAGCTCGGGGGAACTGGTTCTGTCTGCACCTTGCTCACTTGTGTTGTGAGCAGAGGTGACTGGAGAGGGCAGCTGTGCCCCCACAGCTGGAAGGGGTTGGAAGTTCCGGGACAGCTGGCACATGGATGTGTGGCTTTCACGCTGCTCCACGGCCACATCAGGGCTCTGCTACCTCTGCAGAGCTCGCAGACGTTTGCAGGGATGTTGCCTCTAGGATCACTTGGTGCCTGGCATCTCTTAAAAGGTTTTGACAGGCTTCATTATGGACAGGGGAGTAGGTTTTGGACAGGCCTCCAAAGCTGACTGGCCTGTTGATTTCAGAGGAATATCAGCAAGCCAGGTGGACATCTTCCATCCTCCCCTACAGCTACGGTGACACTAGGCAAATTGCCTTTTACAAATATATAATTATTCACATGCTTTGACTGTAGCTCTGACCCTCATGGGTCTGGCTTTGTGTCAAAAATTATAAGTAACCATCATTTCAAGGTCATCAAGGAAAATATTGTATTACGATTAGGGGTTTTTTTCTTTTTGTCAGAATATATTGATGATTTTTAACTGCTGTAATTATCTTTCATGTGCACTATTCTTTACAGATAATTGGTACTCAAAAACCCTCCATTCATGCAGTTTTGTTCTCACAACTATTTGATTTTTCATTTTCTGTAAATAATGGCAGCTGTGCTCTTCCCTGGAGACTGAATTGCTGAAGGTTGACTTTTCCGATACACTGTTTTCCATTACTGCAGAGGAATAGGAAAGAGAAATGTCACTAAGACAGTCTGATGCCAGCATGGATCCTGAGCTCAGTAGTGGATCACTTCTGTTCCTGGCATGGTCACCAGCTCTTAGCTCCATGTTTCAGAAGCAGAGCTGGAGACAAGCCCCAGTGCTGTGCGGGAGGAAGAGGAGGAGGTGTATTGCCCTTTCTATCCACCTTTGGATGAGGTTTTGCATCCACTCCTGAGCTGCAAGGAGAATGGAGGGGCAAGTCTCCCCCTAAGCCCCATTGCTCTGGGAATTATTTCTCTCTCTCAAACTGTGAGCTCCAAATATTTCAAATGTCCTGGGTCAAGTGACCTCTAAAATTATTACATTGATTTTTAAAACTACATGGCTTTCTGAAAAAAATGCTTTAAACTGTTTGTATCTGGCGTTGTTTTTTTGCATAGTCAGTATTCATTGGGTTAAGTCATGTCTGTTCTCACAATTACTTGTGAGAAGAAGTTTTCCTTGCTCAAAACTTTCCAGGCACAAAAACTTTTCCAAGTTCAAAACTTTCACATAATCCTAGCACTCTTGAGGCATAGGAATTGAAAGATTTCCATTAGTAATATGTAAAGGATTAAAATTAAAACTTTCAGCTTTAGTATTTTGTATCAAAATCTTGCCCATGACCTTGTCAGCTGTGACATGGGTCCGACCACATGGAGCAGTGTTACTGTTCCACATGCAGAAGAAAACTGAAAGGATATCCTTTGTCTGGATCCGTAAAATTCCCCTCTGGAAACCAGATTATATGTTCCTGTTAAAAGTCCCAATTTTGTTGGGAAGTCCCTGGTCATTTCAAGGAATAATACAATTTCCTAGTACTTCCCTGTATTTTTTCTAGTGCTCTTGCAAACAGCCAGCTGAACAGTAATTTGTTTTCTTGCAGACAACAAGGAATACGATGCATATCTTTCATACACCAAAGTGGATCCCGATGCGTTAGATCGTGACACTAATGAAGAGGAGCAGTTTGCACTTGAAATTCTGCCAGATGTTCTGGAAAAGCACTATGGATACAAGCTCTTCATTCCAGATAGGGACCTGATCCCTAGTGGAAGTAAGTATTTCTGACCTTTCTGTTTTGTTTCTCTCTGATGTGTCACAAAGGCCTGGACTGGGTGACAGTTACTAGAGGAAAACCTCTCTTTGGGAAGTGGTTGCAAGGATTGGAAAAGTTTCCTCAACACTGCAAATTCGAACTCTATGTTAGAGCTTGTTCGTGCATTGCTGAAATCAATGGAACTGCCATTGATTTCAGTGGTGGAGGAAGGAGCTGGACCTTCCTACAGGGAAGGCTGCAGCTCTTCAAGCAATATGGAGGTAACTAAGCAGGAAACTTCCTAAAAAGATTTTGTAGTCTCTGGTATATATTGAAAACGGTATTATTATTTTTTTTCAGTGATTATTTGTTTGTCTACAGCAGCTTTACAAGTAAAAGTAATCTTTTCCATTATCTTTCTGGGTTTTTCCCTAACTTGGAAGTCTCATAAAGAGCTACAATAGTTTTCCAGTTAATGGTGAGGGTACAATTGGAGTTTTGACTGAGTGTTGAATTTCTGAGCAGTGTGAGCATTGTGTAAGTCATTGATATTGTGTAAGTAGTATTAATTATTCAGAGGACTATGCACAGCCCCATGAGCCAATACTATTTTCAATGCTGACAAGGAAATACAGTTGTGCATTTCAAATCAGTTTTGCTGCCATGTCTGAAGATGCAGCACCACCTTTGGATGTCTGTACCAACAGTTAATGCTTTCCTAGTGGTAGTTATGGCATTTTTTCTACCAGGTTCATTTTTGAGCAAGTCAAAAAGACCACGAATCATATGCATGGTGTTGATGAATTTTGAGTGCAGGGTATGTTTACTGCAATACCACATTTATTTGAAATGCTACCCTTGTGGAAAAAAATCAGCATTTTTTACTACAAATTCCGTTTCCAAATCACTTCCATAAAAAAATAGTAAAAGAGAAAATGAACTTCTCTCTGTATGTGCTACTGTATAGGAAATATGAACAAGAGAACAAAGCAATGGCTGTACTGGAACAGATGTCCCCAAACATGAAACAGCTCGAACATAGCTGCGTTAGCAACCTGCCTGCCAAAAACCTGAAACTGCCGCCTTGCTGCTGCCAAACCCCAGTGCCTGCCCCAGAAGTTAGAGCCTGTTTCTTCTTTGACATTTGAGAGGGCTGGAAGCAGAGCTCTGAATCCTGTACCACTGGGAAAGAGGAGTCAGAGCCCAGCCAGAGATCATGCAAAGTCCTGCGTAGTGGCTTCAATCGATCATGTGTGTTTGCAGCTCCTAGTTTAGAGCTGATTCCCTTTTTCTTTCTGCCCCTGCAAGGTGTGAGTTTTTCTCCCTTAGTGAGAAATTCCAGAAGGGGGACTTGGCTCATAGCCTTCTTATTTCTGACAGTACAAGCAAGTAATACCAAATTTTTAGATATTATTAAGAGAAAATACACCTTTTTCACAGAATTGTTGTAACTAGTTGTTTGATATCCAGCAATATAGCAGAGTTATACATAGCAATTATGCAAGCGAATTAAAGAATTTAAAGTTAACCCTTCAGTAACTATACTGAAGCACAAATTAATCCAAAATGGGATTCTTTTTCCCAATTGTTGTACCAGCCAACATGGTATTTTATTTTTGTCTATTTTTGTCAGTCAGGCACTCAGCAAATACTTGTCATCACTTTGGGTATTCATTAAACCTCTCTTGAAAATGTAGGGTACCTGAAAATGTCAGTTCTCATTTATGAACATTCACAGATTTAATCCCTCTTTTTTCCTCTCAAACTCACTTCTTCAGTATTATGAAAAGGCCTGATTCTAACACATGGAGCTTCAAGAACGCTTAATCAGACATAATGACAATGCAGAATAAAATGTGCCACTGAAATGAGTGTGATTTGCATGCTTTAGCTTTGAAAAAGATATGAGAGAAGGCACTTTATTTTAAGTGGGGCTAGAGAGAGGGAGAGGGGATGGGGAAGGAAGGAAGACTCGGCCTCCTGTATTTGTAAGCTCTCCGTGTGCGCTGGAGAAGTGGAATGTGGCCGTGTCCTGCCTAGTGCTCACCAGTCTCACAAGGACTTGCAGTGCTTAGTGAAGGCAGTGTGATGTAGAATGGGCCTGCTAGAAACTTCTGGGGTAAACATAACATATTTTAGAGTGACTGTCTCAAAAATTGGCAGATATGACAAAATATATAGCTCTCCAGGGTAGATTTCTATAGAAAAATTGAGGGTTGATCACAGTTGTTTTTTTTATTTTAGGAAATATCTCTTCTCACATGTTGCTGCATTTCCTCATCTTTCGGTGTAAATTACTTTCAATCAATGTAATACTTACCTACTTTGTTCTGATGTGTTTCCTTCTATATCCTGTGTGCCTCAGTGTGTGCCACTCCACTAGTGCAGCACGTGAGCTGTGTTCTGTAGGACTGTTCCTACAGTCTCTGCAGTTGTGAGGTGCTGCCACAGGAGGGTGTGAACCATTGCGCTTCCTTCCTGGCATGCAGCAGTACTGACAGCTGCTCCTTGGATTTGAGAGCGAGCAAAAAATAGATTTGTTAAATAGTATTTCATTAATTTTCTTGCACAGTTCTCTGAACAACCTAAAAAGCTGACTCCGGAAAAATTCAGGGACAACTTTGATTATGTTTTTGTCCAGCTGGCTCATCACTAACCTCTGGGAAAAAGCTGTGATGGGCTCTGCATGTCCCTGTGCAGCCAAGGGGGAGATTACAGCCAGATGTGCTTTAGCTGGGATGCACCGAGCAGCCACCTCCTTCACAGTGCGTGTCTGAGCTCTGCATGTCACCTCTGTGCTGAGAACCCTCTGTTTCAGGGATGTCCACGGAGCAACTGCTGCTGTCCCTGGGAGGACAGAGGTGATGGCTGTGGGGACTGAGGCCACCTCTTCACCATTGGGAAGCAGAACCCTGGCATCCAGGGTTCAGGTCAAATGGGGCTGAGTCACGTTTTGCAGTAGGTGTTGGTTTCTAAGCCCTGCCGGGATACAAATCTTATCCCAGTGGAGCGTTTTGTCCTAGTGGGAGGGAGAACACCATGAAGGATGCCAAGGGCCTCAGTGGTGCCCATCACACCATGGCCAGCAAGGACCTTTGAGGTGAATCTTGGTGCTGCCTGAGAGCAGCGTGGATGGACCCGGCTCCCCAGACTGGTGAGGTGGAAAATGGACTAAAGCAGCCACCGCTCCTCTGCTCTGGCTCCTGCAGAATCCCACACAGCCATGCTGGCTGGGAGGTGAAAGGGGTGACCCAGCAGGGAGATGTGACATGTAGAGTGCTGTGTAAGCAGTGAGACCAAGTTTATAACCTAGGAATTGAGTTGCATATTCTGGGAAATACTATAGCAGCTATTTGTTCACAAAGAATATTCTTTGGTCTTATCAGAGTGAGTGTTCTGCATTCTGTCGAAGCTGACAGCACATACACCTTTCTGCCTGGGCAACTTAGGCATAATTGGATATGTTAACCTGTGTAAGGAGACTGATCCCTGAGATGCACTTGCAGTTGTTATGGAAGTTTTTTAGCAGTTCTCATTATTTTCACCCTATTAGTTTTCAGGACTTTTTAAACAAACCCTTTCCCACAGTAAATACTCTCAAGCCCTGTGAGTTTTTTAATTCAGTGTTAGGAGACCTGAGGAGACTGAATAGTTGGGGGTGGGGGGCAGGGGTGTGTAACAGCAATAGTTACATTTTCACCTGAGCCGTTTTCTGTCTGCTAAGGATGATGTGTCTGCAGAGAAAAACATCTATTTGCCCTTCACTCCTCTAAAATTGGGACTACTCAGAAGAAGATATTTTTCTCCTTGGTTTCTGCAAATTATTTTAAACCCTGAAAGTGAAGAGGTCAGAAATGTCAAGTTTGATTTTTAATACCAGCAATACAAATCTATTAGAGCATCGTCTAGGTGCTCTCTAAGCATATGTACATTTGGTCTTGACAGGATTGAAAAAACCACAAACAATTCACCCGAGCTCAGCCCAGGGTAAACAGATCAAGCAGGGAAAAGAACTACAGTTATAATCTTTGCTTTACCTGAAAAATGAGAAGTTCTCAGCAAAACAGGAGAGTGCCTAAGACGTGATAAAAAGCACACAACACTCAGTATTTCAGTTCTGGCACTTTGTAGTTTTGTCTGCCTATCTGTGTGGCGTTTGCCCGGTGAATTCCAGCTTCCTGGGCTCCTGGATGAACAAAACCCAGCAGAACCATATGTCTGGAGTTCTCAAGGAGCCTTTATTAGGTATGGGATGCCATTTCTTTGGAACAGGAACAACTCCTTTCTGAAGTCCCTGGTTGTCTGCTCTGTATGAATCTTACACTTAATGCCAGGCATGGGTGAGGGTACCAGGGATAGAGGGGGATAACAGTTGAAAAAGGAAGAAATGTGAGCAAAAGCCAGAAGGGCTGGCTATCCTATAACAGCCCACTGAAGGCCACCAAGGTGGTCAGGGAGCTGGAGCATACAGTATAAGAGGAGAGCCCAAAAGAAAAGGCCAACAAAGACAAAGCTAAGGAGGGATCTGACTGTTATTTTTCCAGTGGACAGCACAGAGGTGAAGGCAGCTTCTTCTCAGAGGTGCACAGTTGTTGAACAAGAGGTCATAGCTATGAGTTGCAACACTGAAAATTCCATTTAAACATCTGAAAAGTTTACTCACCATGGAGGTGGTCAGAAACTGAAACAACCCAGAGACATCGAGAAACCTCCAATCTTGGAGGTCTTCAAAACATATTGGACAATGTCCTGAGCAATACCCTTCAGGCAGGATATTGAGCTGGAGACCTCCAGGGCCCCCTTCTAACCTGCATCAGTCTATGAATCTTTGATTATAAATATACGGAATTTTGTTTCAGCCATCTATTGCCAAGACAATTTTACCAACATTGCCCACTTCAGATATTTCAGTCTGCAAGGAGACATTCCCAGAACTTCCTTATCTTCTATTTTCCTTCTTCCTTAATCCCTCCTTCCTTTACCATGTCAAATACAGAAAGTCTGATGATGGCAAGGGGAGGAATATGCTGAGAGGGCAGTGTGTCACACTGATGTGCAGTATTTGTTTGTTTATGTTGAACTCATCAGCTGTCCCTTAGCTTATACAGGGATTGGGCTCTCTCTCAGGAGGGACCATTACTCTGCTCTGTGTTTCAGCAGTTCCAACTGCATTGCTGTTCTGGTCTGAGCTAACAGAAGCAAAACATATTTAATAAATAGGAAAGCAATACATGCAGTTATTTGTATAATAATAAAGTGGTCAGATTTAGGGTTTGGGAACTATTCAGTTAGGAAGCCAGGACTGAATTGCTCTTCTATAAATAACTTCCTCAAGTGATGGTCACATTGCCAAACACAGAAAGGCTGGTTATTTTCAGACTGCCAGGAACCAGCCAGCAGGGGGTTGATGGTAGATACTCTTTGGTTCTCGTGGTGCTGATGTTTCCCAAAAATATCCGTAGGACTTAATATGATTTCTAGTGTTTTTTTCTTTCTCCCTCAACTGCTTCTGCAAATCACCTAAATCTGGTTAGTCAGTCATTTCTTTGTGTAAGCAACTCTGTATCCATGGTGTTCATTAATTTCCTTGCTCTTAGTCTGCTTGCATATTACATTTCCTTCCAGCTTGTGGTTAATGTAGCTCATTCAAGGTTCCACAGGCAGTTATGCATGATTTAATTGCAAATGGGATGCATCGCTTGGAATTCTCTTCTTCGGTGCTTCAGACTACAGTTCAGCATTACTACATGTTGATGGTGTTTGGTGAGCACATTTGCTGTCAGGTGATCTGTCTTCATTACTCATGGACAACCATGCAAAAACGTTGTTTGGTTTGGGGTATAACATTTCTTGCTGTCCATGCCTCCTTGGGCGTTGCATTGAACATGATGCAAGTAAGTTACTGATACAGTCACTCACAATTTTAAGTTTTTGACCTATGGGATTTGCTTACATTTTGAGAACAGTTTTGTGCCATATTGCAAAATCATGTTTAAAGGAGGGGGAAAAAGGGCTGAAATTTAAAATGTTCTTTTTCAATGAAATCCAAGTGGATAATTCTAATGCTGACATCTTATTTTTACATTCTAGTTTATAATAAAAACACAGTCTTTGGGAATTAAAAGCGAGTAATCCCACACTGATTTTGTCAAGACAACTTTTTCTCCCCTCACAATGAAATGTCATTGAAGTTGACACCTCCTCAGCAAAAGTGAAGTTACAGCAAAGTTATATTTATCTGATGTAAATATGTTGCTCTGGAATCTTATAGTTGATCCTAGTTGGTGATGTCATTGCTGAAGTCCCTGTTCAGGTTTTTTTTGTAAGTAAAACAGAACCATTGCCTGACAACTACTTCTTAGCTCACTGGAAAGGTGAAAGCAAACCTTTCTCCATCCCACACTGCAACAGAGATTGCTTGGATTTAATACCTTCTCATGGACTTCACTTGAGACAGACAACTGAAACTGCTGTATTTTGGGAAGTCTCAAATTCTGAAGTGAAATGAGAGCGGGTGATTTAGCAACTCATAGGTTTATGCAGTCAGACTTGTACCACTGGAAAACACCAAGCTGGAATTTCCACAGACAGGAACCTGTCTTCCTGTGCTTTTCTTGCTTTTCTTCACAGAAATGTTCAAGTTGTGCACATTGGACATATTGTAGAGTGCACCCGATGGAACCACATGCTCCAGGAAATTTGTCACCAACCTTCAGTAGTAATCCCAAGCTGAAGTTATTGGGAGTACTGAGTACTTCTGGACCAGATGGCTGGAAATGTGGCTTTCCAGTTTCCTATTCGGTGTGCTTTATCCTCAGTGCACCAACAGGCCCCCTGTTCACTGGCCAAGTCCATGGAGCTATAACAGCTCCAAATGTGGAATTTGAGAGATCACCTCATGGTCATTTGGGAAGGTGTCTGCTAGTCAGCTGAGGACAGAGCTCTAACCTGTTGCAATATCCAGTAAGAAAGGTGGGCATGCCAAAATGTGGGAGAGGCACCAAGGGAAGAAATGTCCATCTGAGAAAATAGGGCTTTTTTCCTGTTGTCTTCCCACCTCTTTCCCTGATTGACTAAAGCAAAGTCTGATGAGTTTTTGACTGCGATGGTATAATGGATTATTGCTATTGAAATGATTGCCACTGGATATTTGAAGAGATGAAAGTGGACTGATTTCTGTTTGTTTTGTTGGTTTGTGTTTGTTGGATGCATATTGGATATGCGTGGCCGTGCTTGGCACTAACCTGGACATGTGGTATTGCCCAGTGTTGTGTCCTGCAGAGAACTGTCTTGTATAAAGCAGTGTCTGAGTTGTTTGAAGGAGGGATGAATATGTCTCAGGAAAGATGCATGATAGTTTGTTGTTTTACTGTATCTTGCAGATTCAACCTCTAATGATGAAGCTTCCCACCTAAATTCTTTCTTTTTGGGAGCAGAAAGAAAGGAAGAAAATGAAGAGTCTGAGCTGTTGATACATTGGGATAATCTCTTTCCATTGTATTGAACATTTCTACCTTTCCTTAAGTTTTGTTTCACCAGTTCTGCTTATCATTTTCTCTTTGTTGCCGATTCTCTCCCCTCTCTGCTGCCTCTCCCATGGATTTTAATGTTGAATTTTTTTCATTAATGAGTAACTATTTTACACAGAACAATGTGGGGGTTTTCCTCATAAAATATTTCAAGGAAAAAAAACAAAATGTAAATGCTGCATGATTAAAGAGTCATAAACCATTAACTAAAAGTCAGGATTGTTGCATAGACATTTGTAATGTATGTGTATGTCTTAAATTTTTGTGTGTCTGTGGGATGTTTGCAATTGCCTCTTTTTTCCATTTGTGAAAGAAATTCTTCTTGCTGCTAAGTGGTGAAATAAAACATTGGTAAAGGCAGATTTGATGCTAACTATGCCTTCAGTCTCATGAAAATAAGCTATTTTAGAATGTTACTGTTGGCTTATTTTGTAGCTATTTGCTTTACTGGAAGTGGTGTGAACAAGCATGCTGTGGTATGGTGCCTGGGACTATAAAAATGAGTCTTGCAGTAACAGATGTTGATTAATGATGTTATTTGTAATTATTGTTCCTGCTAGAGGGCAGGTGTGTAAAGAGAGGCCCTGCCCTGTGTTGAGTAAAGATCTGTTCTGTGCAGCTCTTGTGTCCAAGTCTTCATTTATAACATGTGCTTTCCTCTGTTGTCAGGTGGCACATCCTCAGTAGCATGGTCAAAGAGGTTCATGTAGTTTAAAAACACAAAAAGATATCCTGTGTTGAGTGCTATGCAATCTATGAACACTCTTCTGCCCTTAGTGGTTTTTTTTTTAAGTGATTTCATTTTTCCGGTCTTGACCCATAACCCATTGAAATTTGCTGAAGTCTGTTCATTTGAATGGGTTTTGGATCAGGTCTGTAAGTAGATCTCTTTCCCATCCTGTTCCATGTCAGACCAGCATAATTGGCTTCTCTTTCCTACGATCTCTGGGATGAGTGAAACTCAGGGAGCCAAGTCCAACTTCAAGGATATTTTGTAGTTCCATAAGCTGGCATCATGGAGCTGATGATGGGCTGGCATTTCTGCTTACACTGATCAATTGCAACTCCTTGGCATGCATGAATAAAAGAATTCTACTATTTTCTTTGTCACTGATGTCTCAACAAATAAATACCTCCAATATGTTTAAATTTTCCATTTGTTCCTGTCACTTGTGAAGTTTCTGTTAATACCTTGGGGCACATTTAATATCAGGTTCCTGATATTAAAACAGACCATTGGGCTACAAAGAATGTTCTTGGGCTTTGTGGTCAATACCTAAAGAAGAAAGAACTACCATGATGCTTCTATGCAATAAGCACAAGTTCTGCATGTGATGAGGGTTCATTTCTTTTTGAGCACTTGCAAGTTACGGTTCATACACCCTGCGGCACCCTCATGTCCTTGCATCTGAAACACGAGAACTGCTTCCCAGAGTGTGCTTCCCTCAACACAGTGTTGATCATAACCAATGTTAATGTTAAAATTTACACAAACATTACATTGATCTTGACCTGTATTCTTTTCACTGAGTGAACTGTGTGTTTTTAGTCACTAACGCATCTACACAGCGAGGATGTTTTGTAAATGTCGTTCTGCTGCAATGAACAGGGAAAAATAGCAAAGGGAGGAGGGTATTATTAAGGAGTTTTTTATGTGTACTCCATAAATAGAACTATATTGTGATACACAATCCTATTTTTGTTGGAGTATATTGAAATGCCCATTGTCTTAAACAGTGTGGATCAGTAAGCTGTAGGATTTTGTTATACTTGATTGCAAGCCTAATGTTTTGATACAATAGACTTCTTTATTCTTTACTCTTTCTCTCTTTCTATAATTTGTAGCCTACATTGAAGATCTCACAAGATGTGTTGAGCAAAGCAGAAGACTCATTATCGTGTTAACTCCAGACTATGTGCTCAGGAGAGGATGGAGTATTTTTGAGATGGAAAACAGACTCCATAACATGCTAGTCAGTGGTGAAATCAAAGTTATTTTGATTGAGTGTACTGAATTAAAAGGGAAAGTGAATTATCATGAAGTGGAATCTTTAAAGCACACCATCAAACTTCTCTCGGTGGTCAAGTGGAAAGGACCAAAAAGCAGCAAACTGAATTCTAAGTTTTGGAAGCGCCTAGTCTTTGAAATGCCAGGGAAGAAAAAGGAGGTGGTGTCCCGGCATCAGGTCCTGGATTCTGCAGAGCAGGGCCTTTTTGGAGACCTTCAGACTATCCCCTCTGTTGCTGTCACAGGCACTTCTGCCACGTTGGTGGAATCACGGGCTGATTTAACTGACTACCATCAAGCAGACTCTGTGCACATGAGACATTACTGCAGAGGATACGAGTACGACGTGTCAGCAGCGACACTGCCAATCGCTTCCATAAGCAACCACCACACGTACTGTAACATTCCTCTGACGCTCCTGAACGGACAGCTACCTCTCAACAACACCGTGAAGGACCCCCAGGAGTTTCACAGGAACAACCCATTGCTACCTTTATCAGCCAAGGAGCTTAGCTTCACCAGTGATATCTGGTAGTGGACATCAGGACTCTTTCGAGATGCTTCATGACCGCCATGAAGACACATTTTTAAAGAACTTTGCCCTAACCCCATGGGGCGAGAAAACATATTCGAAGCAGCAGCACACTTGTTTGCTTTTCTACTTGAACTTTTTTGTTTACATTTACAAATTATTGACAAAGGGGGCATTCTTTTTGTAACTCAGTAATGTCCTTCCTGTCTTTTAATGTACAGTTTTATTGCTTCTTTAAAAAGGAGGGGGGAGAGAAAAAACGCACCCCATCATTTTACAGTAGGTTTACAATCTGGGATGGGTAAAAGGTCACTGTATATGGTCTCCAACATCCATACATATTTAAGTAACAGTATTTGAAATACACAGAAGTTGTCGGGTTTTTCATATAGACTACAGTACACTTTGAAATTCTAATCATGCTACAAAAATTATTATCTCCTGCGCAGACCACAAGGGGTGAATCACCCTGAAAAGGAAGGAGGAGGAAACCTTCCCAGTAACATTGTCTCACAAATACTTTTTAGTAAGATGACCAGCTGAAACAATGCAGATGAAGCTTTATCAATAAAGTGCATAGTAACAGTTACTGCAGAATAAATCACCTGCTCCCATCAGCATCTCTTCATTTTATTATTGAGGCATGTTGTATTCCTAGTCAATGGTTAGCAATGTGGTTTTACTAAACAACTTACTAGAATATCGGAAGATGTTTAGGAGGATTTTAAACATTTTTTTCTGTCAATTATAGATTATTTCACAACTTTTTGCAGATTTATAATGACTTTTTCCAAACAATTTAAGTAGAAATTTATCTGTCTATTGGTCTATTCATTAATTTGAAATTTCTTATGATCTCTTGAGCCCTATTAAGATTTACGGAAAAGGCAATGTAATTTTACATAGGATTTTCTTTCCAAAATCAGTAGTTACAATTTGAAGTCAACCTTTTTGTGAGAACATCAGCAATAGAAAATAATTACTACAGCAATATTCAGAGATGAAGTGCTAAATTATTCAGGTTTACTGGTAAATCTGACTTCAGTTGCAGTGATAATCACCTGAGACAGTTTTCTCTCTTGTCTATCTACCTGTCAGTTTATGTACCTTTTAAATATGGCAGAAGCAGGAATATTTCTGCTGTCTGTGCAACTAGTGAAAAGTGATGTTTTTAAGCAGCTGTTAAGGTCTTGCATTTCTCACTTATGTGAGTGATCCCATCAGTCAAATAGGATACTGTCATTTATCTTTCATGTAAGGCATTCCTGCTGCTGGTGGATGAGAAGTGTTATACCAGTACTCTGCATCAGGCATTGCTGCTCAGTGAGTGCCAGTGAGATTTCCATACTCAGTTGATTAAGAGTTGCAGAGTGGAGTATTTAAGGAAAAAAAGCCCTAAATAATGAAGGCAGAAGCCAGTTTTGCAGGTTTTGGCACAGCTCTAATGAAAACACAGTAGACATGAGAGTTTTGTCTCAATGAGATCTGCTGGAGCAAATTCCCAAAAATATTTTTAGGCAGGCAGCCTTGCCTGTGTTTCAGTATGTCTTTAGCATTGTTCTCTTTGATTGCATGAATAAAAGTTAGCACTCTGCACTCAGCTGCCTGTGGTTTCATCAGCAAACAAGTTCAGTAAATCCTTGACATTTTGCAGTGGTTCCTAAATTGTACCCTACAGTCAAATGGAAACAAACACTGACCTAAGACTTAAAAGTCAAAGAATTGGCCCAAAGGCCATGAGAATGATCTCAAATGTGCAATAATTCATAGAGGTCAGTATTTTTCCATTGCTTCTTTCCCCAGTTCTTTATTCTGTGCCCTCCTACACGAGTTATTGTCTGTAAGATTTTCATTAGGTTCTAAATAATACATGTTTCTCTTGTTTTTTCTAGCATTATTATGCATTTGACACTAACACTGAAAATGGAAATCTAGAAAAGATATTAATTTATTACACAGTATAGAAACTATAACTTGCTCTTTTGTGAAGTTAAGTTCCAAACATATAGGTGTTTAATAGACGTATTTTTCTACTGAGAAAGAAAGCGATTTTACCTCCATTATAAATATATGGATTTCAACCTCCTCCCAAAAATTTACAAAATTTGCACTGTTTTATAAGTGTTACAGACTGTGTTTACACTGGCTATGTTCTTTAATGCAAAGTGTAATTAAAAAAAAAAAAAAAAGGGAAAAAAATTCCTAAAAGCAAACCCTGCATGAAAAGAGCTGCATATGTTTAAATGAAAAGCTGTACTTTTCATTATTTTCCTTCCCACATTACTCTAGAATCTGGTTAATTCACATAGAATGTTCAGTGAGATTTTAAACCCTCTAGTTCTGTATTAAGCATGCAAACTCCAAAAAAAAAAAAAGAAAAGAAAAAACATATGCAGGTTGGTCTGCTTCTTTTATTTACAAGGACTAAATATGGGTAACAAATTCATTCACCCAATGGTAATATGTCTCTTAGAGCAGTAGTTATTCCAAAGCAAAATGCAGTCATGTTTGCATTGAGGAAACATGAAAAGAACAGTTTTTCTGTCATTTTGCAAAAGCACATTGAGTGTCTATGTATTGATATTTTTTAGTTATAGATGCCAAGTCACAATCTGCTTTAAGATTTCTGAGTGTGTATTGAGTACTATGACAATATATACATGAATTGGAACTGCCTGTACCCCTCTGCTTCTAGTGTGGGGATGGGGAGCTGAGCTCAGGAGGCCTCTCATGGACTCAGTTTCATGTAATGCCAGTATAGAATCATGGAATTGTTTAGATTGGAAAACATCTCTAAGATGATTGGGTCTAACCGTTAACCCAGCACTGCCAAGCCCGTCACTAAACCATGTCCCTGAGTGCCACACCTACATGTCTCTTGTGTATCTCCAGGGATGGTGATTCCACCACTGCCCTGGGCAGCCTCTTCCAGTGCTTGACAACCCTTTCAGTGAATAAATTTTCCCTGATCCAATCTAAACCTCCCCGGCACAACTTGAGGCCATTCCCTCTTGTCCTGCCACTTGTTACTTAGGAGAAGAGACCAACCCCCACCTGACTGCAACCTCCTTTCAGGTAGTTGTAGAGAGTGATAAGGTCACCCCTGAGGCCCTTTTTCTCCAGCCTGACACCCCCAGCTCCCTCAGCCTCTTCTAATCATACTTGTGCTCCTCACCCTTCTCTTGCCCTTCTCTGGACATGTTCCAGCACCTCTATGACATGCAAGAGGCCACATGCTTCCATAGGTAGCACTTAAGGGTCTGGAAAAATACAGTCAAACGCTGAAATGCATCCATCCGTGGGATTTGGGTGGCACAGGAGTTTGTCCCACTGTGAAAACCACCACCATAGCAGCCCTCCAGCGGGATCCCTCATGGCAGGAGTAGCAGCTGGATCAGGGCCTTGGTGGCAAGAATGTGAACCTCATTAGCTGAAATAGAAGGGCATACGGGCATTTTGCATTCCTCTGTCTCACCAAAGCCATGGGGGCTTTATCAGCTGGATTTATCAGGGAAGAGGCCAGGGCACTACCCTGACTGTGCTTGGTGCTGCATCTTGCTTGGGTGACTCTGCAGCCCTGCCACCCACAACTTGTCAGGCTGTGCCTTCCCCGGTGACAAAATCACCAGCAGCAAACATCCTTATTGCAACCACAGGGACTTCTGATTTGGGGCACACTCATTTTAAATATGATTTATTGTAATGTTTGGAAGCTACTGTTTGTATACTTACCTTTATGTGTGATGTACTTCAGAGGCAATTGTGGTTTAAAGGTTGTCTATAAAAAGAGCTAGAAATTGGAAACCTATTCAGTTGCTGCAGATTTTATGTTCCTAAAGTAAGTTCAGCAAGAAAACAGGGTAATTTTAAATTAACTAACAAAGTACAGTGAATATTGACAGTTCTTGGGAGCTGTGTGCTTGGCTGGTATTTTAATAACATTCCTTTCTCTAGACAGCGGATGAGAAAAATATATAAAGGTATTGCCATACTCTTGCCGCCAGGTCTGCTCCAAAACCCATTCAAGCCAATAGAAAGAGTTCCATCAAATTCAGCAGACTTTGGATAAGGCCATAAACCTTGTATTTACTGTGTACAGAGGAATACAAAAGACAAAAGGGAGAGAAAGAAGTCAAAAGACTAAGGAGTATTTGCTTATTTATTCTTTCTAAAATCAAGCTTATTTTTGTCCCTGTTTGGTGTGGATATGCTCCAGAACCATCCAGCCTTGGGAAAGGAATTTTGTTCATTCTTTGTTATAAACAAGATAAGGACTTGGGAATAAATAACAGATACTTTTGCAGGGAGAAAAGAAATCATTATTTTTAAGGGCTTCTGCTCTCAGTAGTTCCTTTGATTCAACAGGCTTTCTCTGTTCATCCAAATGCATAAGCACATACTTAAATTCCCCTTAATTCAGTGAGAAATACTTTACTGAGCAGGGGCCTGGAAGGGCAGTTCAGTGCCAGAAATCACAGCATTCAGCAGCCTTTAGAATTGTGCCCTTATGGAATGCTCCAAGCAGCTTTCCCAGTGTCCATCTCTGAACGGACACTGAGACTTGAGCTTTATGGCAGAGCAGCTGTCAGGTCTCACAGTCCTGGTCACAGGAGAGGAAGTCTCCACTGCATGTTAGCCCTGGCAGAGACACTGCCCTGGGAACTGTGTCACAAATGGGAGAACAGTGGAGGTTTTGCATTGTCTCCCAGTTGGGCAACTGGGAGCTTATCCCATGGGACAGCTTGGTTAGAAATACTGTCTGCAAGAGACCTCTACCTCCATGCAGCATTTTGTCCATCCCCTCTTGTGCACCCTTTCTGCAGCCCTTTGCTGGGGCTGCAAAGTTACTGGGACACTAAGAAATAAGTGGGCAGTGTGAAGAAGAGAGGGGAAGAAGAGAGTAGAGTCCAAGGGTTTTCCAGGCAGAAACACTGATTGACTACAGGACAATGGCAGCTCTTGCACGAATTCATCATGTTGGTCCACTATTCAGTGGATGCTGTGCAAAGTTCCTCAGAAAAATGTCATTTCTTAACATCAGTTCTGCAGCTCTTGCAACACATCACTGCTGGGTGCTGTATCAGTTTGCTGTCCCCGGGGGTCTGACAGTGCAATCACAGCCAGAGCCTGATTGTCCAAAGCAATTAAGCCACACAGGAGCCAGATCTTATCAAAAGTCCACAGGAATTAGTCCTGATCCTCAGTTTTTGTAATACCAACATCGGTTAGTTAGGACTGTGAGAAGTGATGACTGCTGTGAGCAGTGGAGCTGGAAGATCCACACCAAGGTGTCAGGGAGCCAATGGGTCTGAAGGAAAATGGGTACCTGACCTGTAATATTCATTTAAAATAATCAATATTGGTCTGTTTGTTTATAAAATAATGAAAACTGTAGAAAAGTACCTTCCTCCATGGTCTTGGAAGCATTGAAGCTTTTGAAATTTCATAAATAACAGTGATTAAAACAGTTCCATTTTGGCACTAGTTTACCCAGCAAATGTTAAAAATATGGCACTTTGGAATACTTTGTTACAGGAAGAAAGCAGAATTTGAAAATAGAAACTAATGGCACATCATATTCCTGCAAACACAAAGAACAGAGTTCTGAAAAGTAATTTGCTTCCCCAAAGAAAGGACCTGCAGCATTTGTGATGGTAAGCTTTGCAATGCTTACCACAGGAAGCCATTTGATCACTTCAGTGCCGCTGGAGAAATTCAGAGGTTAATAAGGCTGCTCCAAAGAGATATAAAACAATGTCTCAAAAAAGGAAACACAAAGTAAAAGTTACCAAGCTTTGCCAGGATATTTGTCATATAAATATAAAACATCAGCACTGCCAGTAGAAGCATAACATGGCCTGTCAGCATTTTCTCTTCTTTGCAATACCATTGTAAAGCTACAGACCAAGCAGTAAAGCAAATAAATAATAATAATAAAAATACAGTTTGTCAAGCTGAGCCAGATTCTCACGGTAGGTATTCTATAAACAACTCCTCTAATTCATTTTGATAGAGTGAAATTGGCTTTACAAGGTTTTAAGAGCTTTCTTCTCTTCAGGACAAACACAAAGACAAAACAATGTACTTCATATTAGATGGGTTTTGCAAATTTCAAAGACTGTAAAATAATTCCTTCATACACAGCAGTGAGTGGTAAATGTTTTCCTGGCTGCAAGTATCCATTGTGGGTTTATTGGAGTGAGAACACCAACAGCTATTGCCAAGCCCAGCAGAGCTGATAGACCAACAGGGCTACATTCAAGGGCAGTGGGGTACCCAACGTGCTCAGCATCACTGGGTGGGCTCAAATATTTGGCTGGGCAATACCTAGAGAATAGAGCACAAGTTCAGGCTGTGCTCATACTGGATAGAGGGATTTGCAAAACCCCGGTGCCCTCTTTTAATGGAGAAATACAGGCAAGCCAAGGTGGGAATGAAAATCGTCAAAGGAAGAATTGTGTGCCTCATTTCTCTCTAAATCCAAATTATTTGGGATTCAGAGCATGCCCTGGGATTTATGATGTGGAGGAGGGAATTAGTGATTCTCATGCAGAGAGTACAAGGGGCTTTGCTTTTACTACCAAGACATATTTTCATGAGAAATCAAGACCCTAACATGGGCTAGACTTCATGTAAATTAGCCTCTTATGAGATGACTCAAGAAGAGAGGGTCTAATGAGATGTGAAGAAGCTTTCAAAGCACAGTATGCTCTGATCAGCTTGTGTATGAGGCTTAAAGGTAACTTCTGTCAGCATCTAAAAGGGAGCATTTAAAACTTAGTCCCCAAATAACATTAGAGACTCCATGTTCTGTGAATTAACATCTCTTCCACAGATTATAACAACCTTTAAAACCCTTAACAGCTCTTTGATTAAAAGATATCAAAGGCTTTATGATCATGAAACAATCAATCTAACACCTAAATCCTCTGGGGAAATATTTTCATCCACCCTTTAGCAAACGAAAAATATGGTTAAGATCCATTTTACCCAAGATCCCACCAAAAACCAAAGGCAGAGCTGAGGCTGTGCCCACAGTGCCCCAGTTTGGAGTTCTGACCAGTAGATAATATTCCCTGGACTGGACTGGTAACTGGATTGCCGCATTCTGGCTCTGTGGCTGCATTGTCTCAACCAAAGAAAAAGTTTGCTCCAGCCTGTGTGAACAACCTCTGAGTGTCCCCTGAGTGGGTCACAGTGGGGCTGTTTTGGGGGTACGGCAGAGCTGTCCCAGAGAGAGTCGTGATGCTTCCCTGTGGGATCAGCAGCTCATTGCAGAAACAGGAAAAGACAAGCTAATCATCAGCAGTGAAGTGACTTTGGAAGGACACAGACTGACAGGAAAGCTGTGTGCTGTAGCAAATTATTGGCAAAAGGAGACGGGGGAGAAAACATTGAACTGACACATAATTTGTACCTAACAACCAGCCTGAACCCGTATCAGAGGTCTGGCTGTTATGCTGCCAAACTCAGGGAAAATCTGAACAAAGTTCAAACTTCATTGCTTTCACCCATCAACATAATGAACAGAAGAAGCATCTGTGATGTGACAGTGCCAATCTGCAAGGTAGGCTTCAATCCAGGGCCAGAAGTTTTCAGCTATTCTCCAAACAAAGTGCCCAGATGAATGCAGGTGTAGGTATAGGGTAGTGTACAGACAATTCAAAGCAGCCCCTTCATGGTGGAAAAAAGAGAGCAGCCTGAGACAGCAAAATAAAGGAGGATGTTCATGAACTTGATCGACCTGACATGTCCTTGGCAGGTTCCCCAGCTGTGAAATACAAGCATGAGGGCCCTGTAAGACAAGTGACGTGGCAGAGGCAGTCAAGCTGGCTGAATGTATCCCAGAGGTGCTACAGAGCGGGGATTCAGGGTAGAGAGGGGCAGGAGCTGAGTGCATGAGGGGAAGGAGCCCACCACCACTGCCTAGAGACCTGCCCATGTCAGCAGCTGGTGGAGATGTGTAGGGCATGGACTCTCCTTGGACACAATGGCAGCAGCAGCTCATGATCACAGCAGCCTGCTCTAAAACCCTCAAAAAGGTTTCCAAAGCTATTTATACCCAATTTCTGAGCTCCCTAGGGTCCAAGGAGAGGTAAATCCTATCCAAACAGCTCTGCCCCCAGGAAACAGGCTAATAAGAGGCTAATAAAGGAAACAATAACAGTAGTCATTAATTCAGCAATCTCTTTAAATCCCTTTCTTAAAACATTAACTATATCTTATAAACTCGTCATCTTGTCTTTAACATATTGAAGTCCATGGAGAGGATATGGAAATAGCACTACATGGAGCAGGGAGTGTTTTATGTGCTTTATAAAGCTAGTCATGGTCACATGGATTAAGTGGGAAATGAGGCATCAGACGGCCACTTGCAACGTCTGGGCACTGCTGCCCATGGGAGGAGGAGAGGACAAGCATCTGCAGGACAGCAGTGGAGATGTCCCACACTGCACCACAAACACTGGGACAGGACAGAGAGCTGGAGCAGCACAGTCCCATGGGCAGAGTAACCCAGCACCCTGCGGGCATCGCAGCACCGCGTCCACTGTCAGCAAAAGAGAGGCAGCCCATGGCACGGGCTTCTCTTGCAAAATACAGCAATGTAACCTTTGAGCTGCTAATCATTTTTCCTTTTTGGCAGCCAAACAAATGTTACGAAAGAGTAATTCTCAGCATCCATTGTACCCTGAGGGTTAACAAACATGTGTAAGAAGAGCTCCAGATAGAGAGCTGGCAGCCTCTGCTTCTCCTTTACTGTGTGCAGAGCTCATCTGAGACTTGAGGGATGATGGGAGTTGTCTTTTCTTCCTTTTTTTTTTTTTTTTCCAGAAATAAGGTCATGGAAATTGTCAGAGGAGCATGTGGAGCGATTATAGCAAAAGCACAGAAGCCTCTTAGAGAAACTTCCTGATTTTAAAAGCCTGACTCTTGTTGTTTTACAGTAAGATTGTAAAGAACAAACTCTCCCCAAGAGAGCCAAGGAAAGTGAGGCGGTTTGTGCAGGGCAGTGACAGAAGTTGAGGTGGGAATGGGCAGAAAGGCAGAATCCAGTGTGTCCACATGCCACGGCTGACACCAGTCTTAGGTGATGCCGTGCAGGGACAGAGCCAGGAGAATCCTTGCATGGGGAAATGCAGCGCCCACCACCCTGCCACGGGCTACTGCCACCCCATGGTCACTTCTCTGTGACACTGTTGCTGATCTTGGGGACATGCCTATTGGCCAGGCCTGGACTTCTCCTTTGGCAGCCTTTCCCCTTCACTCAGCAAAGAGGCTGAGGCTGGAGCAAGCCCAAAAACCGAATTATTGTCAATCAGGGTACGGTGTGCAAGGGGTGGCACAGGGACACCTGTCTGGGGCCAGGTCCAGGGCACAGGGCTTCAAGTGCTGTCACTGTCACCTCCTTGGAAGCAGATACAACAACATTTCAGTATACGTGTCCACTGGGCCTTTCTGGCACTGAAACCTCACCAAAGTGTCTGAATTCTGATACTTACTTCCCCTAAACCAGCAAAATCCCACAGGAATAGCATTGGTGGCAAAGATAAAACGTGAGAGTGAGACTGAAGACCAGGTAACCTAGTCAGGGCCAGTTTAACTTGCAGCAAGTTATTGCCTTCTTAAATAGTACTGAAAAATTGTGATGTGGAAGCTGTGTTTCTACAAAGCAGCTGAAGCAGAACAACCTCAGATAATCATCAGCCTCAGTGTGTTCAAATGGTTTTGCCTGGCACCACTGGGAATGAGACTTTCCCCTGGGCTGACCTCCCCTGCCCCAGCCCACTCTGCTTTTCCCCAGGTTTGCCATGTGCTGGGATATCCCTGCTGACCTGCCAGCCACTCCACACAGGCACCACACCATTGTCCTGACCATTCATGTTTAACTAGTACTTTGCACTGAGCCACACAAGCAATTCCTTGTGGAATGGGAGAAGTTCCTCGTGGGCAACTTGAAATGCAGGACTTGGGCAATGAGCCTTACTGTAACATTTAGAAATTACATTTTATGGTACTTGGTTGATTCAGGAGCTTACCAACCAAAAGCAAAAAAACAGGCTTTAATGATGCTGCTATCAGCCCCTGGCCTCAGCCTGGGCCTTTTTCATATGGAGTGAGATGAATTCAGTGCACACGTGAGCAGTGAGCCACCAACAATAAGGTTTGTTAGAACAAAGCATTTCTTTAACTTTCCCTATAGGCTGTGGAGGAAGTGACTAACTCCTGAGCAGGCAGTCATGGACCTGATGAGAGATTTCAGGTCTGTGTTGAAGGTAAAAAAATGTGCTGGTGCCTGTTAGTCAAGCACTAGTCAGCACTACACCTAAGACAGACTTCCCCAGGGAAATCATAGACTGCTAATTTGGGGAGACAAGAGTGAAGATTTTTTCCACTAAGATGATAAAATAAAGGTCTCCAGCTGAGATACCCGTTTGGGGAGATGAATGTTAATTTGCCAGAACAGGGGACAGCTGAAATTAATAATGATATTCTGCTGTAATTTGTACTGCTCAAAAGCCAGAGTCAGATCAGTGTAGTCACTAGGGATCTGTACCTGATTTCTCTGAATGAGAATTTTTTCCATTAATCTGGGTGGCTTAAAAGGAAAACTCTAATAATGCTGAGCATTGGGCTTCACTTGGTTCAGTGGCTTTTGTGGAGGACAAAAAAAAAAAAGACCTGTGAGTTACAGGGTCTGTGTTTTTGTAACTAGACTAGTTAATGTGATGTGGCTTGGCAGAACTTGTGATTCCCTCTAACACAGAGGGAAGTTACCAGAAGTATTTTCAGTTTGCCAGCTGCAGTACAAAACCATGCTCACCCCACTCCCCCCGTTTTACATGGATAAGGCATCATTACTGCACCAAAGTTTAAGAAGGGAGTTCCCCACTCAAACCAACTTCCCAGAGTCAGCTGTGCTGTAAAAGACCTCAAAAGTCACAGAGGCTAGAATTGTCCCTCCTGACCTAAAGGGCAACCAAGTTTCAGTTACCTTTCTCCTTGCCTGTGCCTCTGCAAAGAGCCTCAGCGCGTCTCAGCTGCAGAGTCAGCCCAGGGCTGCCCCCCTGTGAGTCCTCCCTGCTGCCCCCGGGTTCCTATCAATAGCTAGAAAGGCAAAACTGCAGAAAATGCTCTCAAAAGGTTAAAAAGAAAAATGCAATAGAAATGCTGGCCAAGGAAGGATCAGCCCTGGAAGCTTTCTAATTCTCAGTTTGAGCTTGGACATGTGGAAAAAATAATAGTCATGAAAGGACTCGCAGGCCCTCCCAGTCTAGATGAAGAATAAACAATACAGGGGACATGGCAAAGAGAAAAAAAAATAGATATTTATTATCTTCCCAGCAGTTATAACATGGAAATTAGGACAGGATAACAGGCAATTTAATGCCAATGTATGCATTGGAAAAGTGGAGGTGGCCATGAAGGGGATTAAATATGACTGGAGAAACAGCCAGCATTGGCATGAGAGAATCATCAAAATAAGCCAAAAGGAGAAAGGGAATGAGGATACACACTACCGACCTTTGCTACACTGTTCACAGAAATGTCAAGGGAAAACCCAAACCCATGCAGCCACACACAAGTAAAGCAAACTGTTATCAGCCTGAGCAGGAGGACATGTCTGGGCAAGAAAGAAAACAATCAGTCTCTGTGGGGTGACCTAAATCTAGCAAAAAGAACAAAAGGGTTCAAATATTGCAGAGATAAAATGAAAGTTTTTTTTTTCTGTTTTGTTTTTTTTTTTAATTTATTTATTTTATATAAATCAAAGAAAAGAACACCTAGAAAAAAGAATGGAAGTGCTACTGCTGCTTCAAAGTAAGAGATGGTACAAAGCATGCAGCTCAGAGGAGGTGTGGGAGCACCCACAGTGTGAGCATGTCTGTTCACAGCCACCACGAGAAACACCTTTGATTTGAGAGAACAGATCACAGAAGAGACATCCAGCACACAGGTGTTAATCCACACCAGGGGAGGTCCAGCACAGCCAGCCTGGTGAGCCAACCCCCACTGCATCCCAAATGGCTCAGCACAGCCAGGGCCAAGGGGAACAGTGCTGGGCTGGCTAAACCCACCCCATAACCATGGAACCACAGCCAGGGTGCCCTGAAACTGGCAGAGTGGAAAGCTCTGGGGCAAGCACGATGGACCAGGGGGGAGGGCAGCACTGTGCAAGGCCATGACTCCTTTTGCTTCAGCAGACTGGGTGCAGTGCCAGACTCAAGTGATAGCTGCAGGTCCCCAGTACAAAGACACCCCCACTTTGTCCCTGCATAAAAGGGCACACGTAAAAGTTGTGTCAAAGAGGCAAAAAGTAAAATCAGGTCAAACAGCCACACTTAGGTTCACTGTTTCTATCAGCCCTGATGGCTGGCAGCTGTGTCCCTGCCTAATGAGGGAGCTTAGCTTTGGGAGGGAGGTTCTATGTTCCCACCCTTGGAGCTCGAGGTGCTGGAAGGGCGGTGCTGGCTATGGGATGAGGGATACACTGTCTGAACTGGTAAGTACAGTTATGCTGGAAGTGCTTTAGTAGGAGCTGTGTGGCTTTGGGGAATTTTTCATCAAAGTGGGGTAAGTTTTTGAAGTATAACCTGTTTGCAGCAAACACTGGTGTTTGCAGGGATCAAGGAACTGTTGAGGTGCCTGCTGATTGGGGGATTAGGCTGGGAAGTTTCTTGGTTAGAGCAACAGCGGATTTGGCGATGAATTGGGTTCATGTAATGAACTGCACAAAGTGCCTTACTGGGACAGGGCTCATCTTGGAAACATCCAGCACCCTCAGGTCTGCTTCAGGGTCCAGGGGCTGTGCCTCAGTGCCACATCCTCCTCAGGTGAACCTGATGCAGAGGGTTGAACTTGGGTGTTGAGTAGGCAGAGCTGATGGATGGGGCCTTTTCTGGGATGATTTGTCACTAGCCTAGAAGAAAAGGAGATGGTGACCTTGCAAGTGAGCAACAGCAGCAGCAGCTCCACAGCAGTGGAGCAGGTCTGCCCTTCACATAACACTTATGTTATGTCAATGCTCCTTTTCAGGCATAAGCACATGACTGACCTCAAGTATGTGGGCAAACTGTATATTTATTGCTATAAAATGACGGCAAGTTCACTGACAAAAGCAGATTGGGCAGCTGGTGGGGATTTTTAATCACAGAGAAGATTCAGTGGTCACTGAATGTTAATCCACAACTGTTTACAGAATCACGTTATTACTGCAGCATGTTGTTTTTTCTGTGCAGGAGTTAAAACTATATTTTAACAGAACATAATGATATATGGTTATTAACTGACTTTAAAAGAGCATATAGGAGATACGCAGTGATTTTTTTTAATGTGTATATATAATGCAAATCTATTTAGTTTATATATAAATATATCTAGCTATGCAGGATATGTCCTACAGGAAACGAAGGAGGCTGGTGATAGCTTCACATAAAATTTTATGATGTGGTTTTCTGGCTTTCAAGATATTGCTGATTTGTCTGCTTAAAAACGAACGAAAGAAACCCTAACAAAAAAGCCCAAAAGAGTACTTCAGAGACTTGGTTGTAAGCTTTCATATTCGAATATCAAATGACTGTATTACTGTTCTCCTTCTCGTAGTGTTAACTAATCTGAAGGAAAAAGACAGGAAGAACAGATAAGGCGTTGGGATGGGACCCGTGGGGCTGACACCAGTTATGTCTGCCTGCACTACCACAGTGGATGTGTAAATGAGATAATAACTGGTTTACTCCCACTTTTAGCATATCAAGTTTATGGGCTTGTGGGCCACCTATTACTTTCTAACCTCAAACTGGGGCTTCTGGAAAACAGAGAAATAAAGGTGGCTTGACCTTTTCCAAACCTGTAAGAATTTGGTCTCAGAATTGAGGCCATGGAGTGCAGCACTCCAAGTCTGGTCTGCAGAAAATTCCAGACTCACCAACTCTGCCTGGGATTGCTCGCCCCGTGATCTCCCAACATGCTCAGATCTCAGCTAGATGAAAACAGCTTTCACCCTGTAAAGCAATGTAAGCATGCAAACTGGGGGAGGTATGAAAGCTCAAGGATTTCAAGATGCTTAATTGGTTTATGGAACTAAACTCTTTAAAGAAGTTAAGCTGCTGTGAAAAGGGAAGCTGGTTCAAATCCTGAAATCTTCCTGCTGGAAGGCAAAGCCTGAGTATGCTATAGGGTGGCAGTTCTGGGCTTGGCTGCAAGCTGGCCCCTGCACAGCAGCCAGGCAGCCCTCTGGAGGGGTCAGGTTACCTGGGTGGCACAGAACCTGCCATGGTCAGGACATCTTGCTAACCATAACTTTGGACTACTGAAGCAGTGAGGCTGCTGACACCAGTTGTAATCTGGGGAGGTCTGAGCACTCTTTCACTTATCCTAGGAACCAGAAAGTGATAGACCCATGAGAAATGGAAACCAGCAGGTCTGTTAACATATGGTGCCTTTGTTTCTACTTTGTTGGTTTTTTAGTTTCATGGTGGGTTTTATTGTTTGGTTTCTGCTTCAGCTACTGGCTCTCATTATGTCTCTTGTGATTAAAATGCACACTATTTTCTCTTTAGGAGAAAATATAAAGTCACTTCTCTTTTTAATAAGGTTAGAGCTTTAGCTATTCACAGTGGGCTATTTTAGCTATTCAAAGTATTAATTTTTGTACCACCTCTTTGCGCTGAATCCAAGTCTTCATTTCTGCTAGGAATATGCTGGAGCTGCTGCCCCAGCATCCATCTCAGCAAAGCAGTACAGGAGGGAAAGTCCTTTCCCTTGTCTTTCTTTGCTTATGCAGCCATGGATCTCATCAGCCCACGTGCCACAGTATTGCAGCAAGATGTTCCCACAGATTTGCTCTGTTTGACATAGTCTGTGAGTGCTCTGGGCAGTGTCCAGGCTGTGGAAAGCAGGGTCTGTGCCACAGCCCTTCACCCCACTGAGCGCAGGCTGGGCTTGCACATAACCCAGCATGAACTGCTGCTGAGGTGAATATTGTTTAAATGGGTTTAAGTTACTGAGCTGTGTGTGCTTTATAGTGTAGCCCTGTGCCACTTGCCACTCTTTATGCCCTCTGTTAACTATGCAGTGATTATTTAGTAGTTGTTTCCGAGTTATCAATAAAAACAGTGAATACACCTGGTCTCAAACCTGTGCAAACACATTTCTTGCCCACAAAACTTCCATGACTAAATACCAGTGAATGACTGGCAGATGTACAGAGCCTTCCCATTCTTCCCAAACCACCAAAGAACTTGTCAAATTTAATTTTTAAAATGTTTACAATCTCAGCTGACAGCTGCACTGTGCAGCAGCAACATCAAGGCGAGTGCATCTACTCAGTGCTTTGCCCAAAATGCTGTGAAGTGCAGCGAGAAGCTGACAGACCCTCATGAGAGCCGTGTGCTTGTTTCCAGGCTGAGCATGGTGTTACAGGCACAAGTGAAACTTGGCTGGAAGTTATATGCAGGTTATTAATATACAAAGATAGAGAATGTTTAGATAGGATTGGCAAGGATCTACAGGAAAAGACATAGACTTATTCATGAGTTAATGTTGGAAGAGGACACTGTTGCTCAATGCCTAAATGAGCTTCCCCTTGCCTTTCCCATACAGCAGACACACACACGCTCACACACAAAAATTAGGCAACCTCCCAAATACAGGATACAGTTCCCTTGAGGAAAAGAGGAGGATTTAAAAGACTCAGGCACTGCACTGGGGCACCCAAGTGTGTTTGAAATTGTCGAAGTTGACAAACTATTGAGATGAAAAGCAACTTAGAACTAAATGGAAATTGGACTGAGAATAGAGGAGACTTCCCTGAAGATTTTTAATAGGTCACAGAGGGCAGGTTTTGTTCCAGAGGGCTGGATAGGGGCTCATAAATTACAGTTCCTCTTTTGCTTCTTTTTTCCTCCTTTAAGAAAAAGGAGAAGCAGAGGGCCTGGGAACTGCAGATGTGTAACAGGGACTTGAGCAACAAGGTAGGCTTTTTTTATAGCTAAGGCAAGTTTAAAATTGTGTAATTTTGTGAGGTACAAGTTAGGCCTGCAACACGACTGAAAAAATCTGTTTAATTTACTGAGAATGTACCCAGACTGACACATGACATTGAAAAGGTTAAAAAGATAGGATAAAGTCGATTTTTAAAAATATTTTTAAAGTACATTGAAAACTGTCCTCACATTTAGTTGTTGAATTCTTTTTCTTTCCTTTAGGGAAGAGGGGAACAGAAACCCAATGAACACCCTGCCCCCAAAACCCCATGCCTGAGACCTTAATCTGACAATTCCTCCAAACTAAGGGTGATTCAGATACCAGTTCCTTTTTAGCTAACCACCAAACTTCAGTGGTCTGGATAAAAGGGAACTGTGGTTTGAGTCATCCAGAGTTAGTATTTGTTTGGCAAAACCATGCCTGCAGGATTTTCTAAAAGTCAAAAAAACCCCTGCCTGTCTGCCAGAAGCGTTACCACAACTTGTCTTGCTTTCACATAAAAAGCATCTGCCACGTGATATTTTGACTGATACATTTAATGTGGTAGCGATTAAACTGTGCTATGTCAGTTTTCTTTGTGTTTTGGATTTTTTTAACTGAGAAGTCTGCCTGTGAAGAGGCAGCAGCTATTTTTTCCATAATTGCATCTGTTTCAGAGAGCAGACAGATGTTGGGCTGAAATTCATTATGGTATTCATAAACTCCATTGGGATCTGATGACCTAGTAACATATAGCTACTGCTCCTTGCAAAGGATTTCAAAGGGTTCTTACTTTGAATGAAGAAATAACTTTGCAGAAGATGGGAGGAAAGGTAAAAACTTATAGCTAGGCAGATGGCTGCACCAACAGCAAGATACAATAGTTATGTAAAATGTATGGGTTCAATTTATTTCAATAAATTATCTTTCTCTTCATTTTGCAGAATTGTCAGCCAGCCTTCTTGCACTGGTATTACTGTAGCAGGCAGATATTGCCTAGATATTCTCGTGCAAGGCAGAGAGTCACAGGGAAATAGCCAGTGACACAGGAAAGAAAAGAAAATCAGAGTAGGAAAAATTCTCATGGGGAGACAATGTAACAGAAATGGCTTTCACAGAGGGAAACAGTTATCTGTGTAATTCATGTATTACTGCACAAAATCACCATTGAGGATTCAATTGGTGCTGGAACAGAGTCCAAAAGCCAGGAGTGCAAAATACCATCGTTCCAGAAGATACGACTCTTCTCCCTGAAAGCTTTTCAGGGCTAGAACAGCGTGGCTGTTTTCAGGGATAGAAGGGATGTGTGCTGGGCTGATGGGAAACTGGAAACTTCCAGTTGCAGCATTCTTACTTGAGAAACTTCGAAGTGCTGAGCTGAAACAATGCTGTGAAGTCATGGGTCAGGCAGCAATGGAAGGTTATCGGTGCTGTGAGGAGAGGGCTCCTCATGCTCCCTGTGTGGGGACATGTTTGGCACAGGCAGGCTCGTCTGTGTGCCACTGGAAAGAAAATAACTTTCTGCAAGAGTCCCAGTGAACAGATTTGGACTAATGGAAGTTTTGTGGGAGACCTACATTTTAAGTTTTACCCTGGGAAATGAGGTGGACATCCTGGCTGGGATTACAGTAGTGAGAGGCACTTTTTCCAGCTTGCCTGTCCCCTCAGTAATCCTTGGGGAAGGAAGCTGTTTGGTCTCATTTTGGATATCCTGTGAAACAGAACTAGCACATCTGCCAGGAACTGAAAAAAGTTATTTAATTTTTAAGAGATGAAAACTACTGTATGTGCTACTGAGTATTATACGGGAAATGACTGATTTAGTTTGTTTGTCTGGATTTCTGATATTTCCAGTTTACTCAGGGTAGTAACCACGTCTCTCAATCCTAATGCAGCAGCCTCTGCAAAGTGCAAATCTGAAGACAGATTCAGGTTTTAATATGAATTTCTGGCCCAACCTTAATATTTTTGGAATGAAGTGGGAATTTTCTTTAGTTCAAATAGGAGAAAGCATGAGAAATATTCACAGCTCTATCCAACAATCCATTGAAAAGAAAGATATTTTACTGTGATTTCCAAGCACTGCAGGGATGGGTCCCAGAAATGCTGAAGTTATGAAGTGGACTGGGTTGGTGGTTCAGCTTTCTTAGCATCTTTTAAGTAAATTGGAATGTAAGTAGCTGGGTGTCCATGGCCCGAAACTTAAATCTTTCCTGTGCAATCAAAAAAATTTTTGCATCAGCTACAGTAAGTTATGCTGGTATTTTCCAAGGTGTGACCTGATGAAAGTATGCTCTGATTTTCTGTTTTCATTCAATAGTTCTCCTGGCATTGTGAGGCTCCCATCAAGTTAGCATGCAGACATACCCAGGCTGTATGCAATCCTATACACATTTTTAATGTGTTATCTTGTTCCTGACAGTCTAGCAAAGCCACCCACGGTACAAACCATGCTGTAATTGGAAAAGGAAGGGGACAACTTTAAAGTTAGTAACTAGCCTAATAAATTAGGATTTTCTTTTTTTTTTTTTTGTACTCTGAGACTTCATAAAATGACTTCCAGAATGATGCTGTAAATGGTAATGAATTCAAGCAGCAGCCAAGAGACCCTACTCAAGGATGAGTGTTGGGCTTAATATCATGCTGGCCACTGCCATCCATAGACTCTCCTCTAATCTGTATTTAACATTTTGTCATGTTCTGATTCTGCAAACAAATGAGGAAAAATTGTTTCCTGAGATCATCAGGCAAAAAGATTGGCCTCTCTTTTCAGCAATCCAGAAAGCACTTCTGGAAGGGGAGGGTGAAGTCTGTAGTTACAAGCAGATTTCATGGGCTTTGGTGTCACTTCTGTCTGTCAGCCAAGGGTTGTTCCCTAAAGAAACACTATAGAGATGTCTAAAATTTCTAGTTCATACAAAAAAACAAAAGTAATGGGGAGTTTTGTAAAGTATTTTTATTCTGGGAGAAAGGTGCTGATGTCAGAGCATCTGCATCAGTCCAATCAGGCACCTCAGACACTGTCAAAATGCAGGTTTCTTGCAGAAGGTAAGAAAATTTCCAGCAAAATAAATATCTCAGGGAGTGTTTCAGTGTCAAGGAAAGCTGGTGTTCACAGGGATCCTGTGGCTCTGAAGCATGTGCTGGGGAACTGCTGCAGAGAGGAGTCCTAGAGAAGGCTGGCACACTGGGGTGGGTCAGGCTGTGGCTCTCCACCATGGGAGCAGGGGAACTCAGAAGCTTGAAGAGGGATTTTCCTTCTACCTCTATGGCAGAAAGCCTAAATTGAGCTTTTGGGTTTCGAGCTCCCTGTTGAATTTGGATCTTGGAAATGCCGGGAAGTTATGCAGAAGTTTGGCTCTGGAGTCACAGATGTGGCATGAGCTTGCTGAGCCTGGCTGTTCCTGCAGCCATGGGGGTAGCAGGGATGTCCATTCCCAGAGCAACATCTGGGGGATTATTTCAGTGTGTTGAAGTTTCTCTGAATGGTAATTTCTCTGAATTTACAGTTCAGAGAACCAAGAAACGCTGAAAAGGGTCAGTTTGTCCATTTCAGGCTAAATGCAGGTTTTAAGAGGCTGTTTATTTCCTGCAGACCAGAAATCCTGTTCTCTTATGAGTTATCTTCTAGTTTATTTCTCTGCCAACTTCACACCTGTAGCTGAGACCTCAGTGTAAACAAAGCTAAGGGAAACAAGCCAGCATGTCAATTCTAGCCTCGGCTTTAAACACTCTCTTCCTTTACTGAGTGTCACATCTGACAGGGGCAATTACTATTGGTAGGACTATTATGGACCCAAATCTGAGTTGGGACGCTGACAGAAGAGCTCAGGATTAGCCCGTACTTCTGGGGTACAATGGCATTTCCTTTGCTGAAACAAAGGAAGTTCTTCCCCCTTCATTCTTGCACTTCCCTTCTAATACAAAACATCCTTTGCATGCACATAGACATTCGAAAGGTTTTTATGTTCAGGTCTGTGGTTGCTGAATTTGGCTGCAGGGTTTTGACTACAGCTGTTGGAAAGGAAAGCTGTACTGATAGCATTTAATTGTCTCTTGTGTTTGTTATGCTTTGGTTGTTAGGGTGGTTTTTTTTTTAATTGAATTTATTCTTAAGGGAACCTGTTCACTTTTTATTATTGGTGAGATAAACATGGGTTTCTAATTTATTAACAACTGTGCTAAGGCATTGAATTTCTGATTCCTGGGAGTTACTCTGCCACACAGCTTCATGCAGAAGAGCAAGGTGGGACAGCCCACTTGCATGTCATCAATAGCACCAGTGCCCTGTCAGCACAGGGCTTTGGGGATGGCTGGGACAAGATCACAGGGGACACCTGGAGCACAGTTTCTGTGTCTGTAGAACCAGTCATCAGGCTGGTGATGGGAGAACTCAGGGCTTTTAAATCTGGTTCTACTCTGAAAAATAGGCTTGGCCTAGCGGCATTTGTAGCCTCAGCAGATCTGCTGTGAATATTGGTGACAAAACCAGCTGTTGCTTCTGTTAGACCTGCAAGGCTTTTATGGAGAAAAGATGTACCGCATCCTATGGCAGCAAGGGGAGAATTGCTCATGGAGCCCTGCCCGCAGTGGTGTGAGTGGGACTGGCACGTCCCCAGAAACTACCAGCAACAGGGTTCAGTGAGGGGAAGGCAATGAAAGGTTGTGATAAAACCACGTAGTAGAGATACTGACACCTGCTTGCAGAAATACTACAAGCCATGTTATGCTTCTAAACCCAGATTTTCATCTCATTTTTTGGGTAGAGCTTTCTGTCAAGTGGAAATGAATCCTCAGGTTGGAGAACTCATCAGAGGTAAGCAAGGCAGGCAGGATTAATTTTGGCAAAGAATCTAAGAGATGGAGCAGGAGAGATTGCGTTGGGTAGACAACAGCCTGGAGTTTCACACCAGTTCTCACCAGGGAAGCAGGAAGGAAGTGGAAAGTGGCAGGAGACAAAGGACAGCCTGGAGGTTAGAGAAGAGATAAATAGGGATTGTGAGAAATAACACAAGCAAAAAGGCTAATGATGGATTTATGTGAGGCAGGAAGGCTAGAATGGGGAGCAAAGCTGTGGCTTAACTTTGTCAAAGGCGACATGAGGGCCAGAATTTTCCAAGCACTGCTCAGGGGAGAGTGGAGGGGCTGGATTGTCGTTGTGTGTGGATTTCTGCCCATGTCGTGCATGGCTGCATTTACATGTTTAGTTCTTCAACAAACTTCCACTTTAATGCAGCAATTGGCCACAACTCCTTAGCAGTGCCTCCACATGCTGGCCTGCAGGTAGGAAGAGAGCAGAAATCCAGGGTTGCTGTAGCGATAACGTACCCATTGTGGGCTTTTGTACAAGAATACTTTGAAGCTGAGTGATACATCAGCACTTCTTTCAAGGAAATTGCCAAATGCCTTTATTACAACACTACCCCTCGCTGCTGGCATTGCGGCTGCCCCTGTGTGTTTACAGGCACCGAAAACACACTGACCACTTTGTCTTGATTTCATATCTGCAACTATGAAAGTACAGATTCAGAATTTCTTGCTCTCTGGGAGGGGACAACACCCTGAGCATCCTTTAAGAGTATTTAAGGACTTTGACTGAGGTGCATTTCCACTGAATTTTGTGCATTTCCACTGAATGTGCATTTCCACTGAATTTTGTCTCTAAACACGAGGCCCAAATATACCCACGAGTCGTTCCACTCCACTATAGCTGTGTTCTTTCTGTGGTCATAATTACCGGGGGGAAAGAGGCCGTAAGGGGCCGTGGAGGTTTGCGGTGCCTCCGTGGAGCCGCCTGCGGCACTCGAGGCCGTGCTGGCAGAGGGGGCTGCTGCCAGCTCCGCACCGTGGGGGCCGCCTGTGCCCATGTTCTTTGTGGGGCCACGGGGCCGGGATCCCCCCGGGGCTGAGGCAGCGGCTCCGAGCTCGGCGCTCTGATGAGCATCACTGCTGTCACCCCCGTGGGATCGTTTGCAGCGCCCGCTACCCGAAGGAAAGGGGCTAGCAGCGTTTCTGTGTGTGTAACCCTCTTCTTTGGATGCCGTCAGCGCAGTTTGTTGGGGGCTTTAGGAGGTTTTGTTCGTGGCTCGTGTAACGCCCTGCTGCGCGGTGGGGGCGAGAGCAGCGCGGCGGCCGCCGCTCGGGGTGGGTCCCCTCTCTCGGCCCGGGGGACACACGTGCACAGAAACTCCCGTTCCAGAGGCAATTCCTATTCCAGAGGCAATTCCCACCCGGCGGGGAGCGCGCGTGGGGCGGCAGAGCGCGGCCGCCCCCGCCCGCGGGCGGCAGGTGGCCCCGACCCCCCGCCGGCGCCGCACGTCACTTCCTCGCAAACTTTCTTTCCCCGTAGCAGCTCCGTCCGCCAAAGTTGCCGGCGGCGGCCGCCCGGGCCGGGGAGGGCGTTGGGGGCCGGCCGGGCATGCCCGGCTCCCTGCGCCCGCCGGGGCACGGCCGGGCCGCCGCGGGCCGCCCGCGGCACCGTTAGCGCGGGGCGGCGGAGCCATGGCCCGCGACTGCGCCGCCCGCAGCCTGGACGGCATCGACCTGGCGGCGCTGCGGGTAAGGAGGGGGACGGGGGGGCTGCCCCGCGGCGGGAGCTGAAACCCCCTGGGTGACACCCCGACCCCGCTCCTCGCCTGTGCAGGGCTGCGCGAGGGCTTCACCCCGCGGCTGTCGCCCTTTGTCGGAGGGGGTTTCGCTGGGAGAGGCGCCGGTGCGGCGTGCGGCGGCCGCGGGACAGCGGCGGGGACAGCGCGGCGGTGCCGCCCGGGCAGGGAGCGCAGATGCCCGAGCGGCGGCCGAGGGTCGCGGGCTCCTCGGGGGGAGCAGCCCCGGGCGGAGCAGCCTCGGGGCTCCCCCGGTCCCGCAGCTCGCGGGGTCCGGAGGTCGCGCTCCCTCCTGGAGCGATCGTCCCGCGGGAGCGCTGCGATGCCCGGCCGGGAGCGCTTCACCGGAGAGGCGCGTTCCCCTGCCAGGGTAATAAATAATTCCTGCTGACGTTCCTAAAGGTGTTGAGAATGCTGTGGAGAGAAAACGATTGAGGAATTAGGATCTTCTGGAAGGAAGTGTGTGCGTGGGGGTTTGCCTTTTTTTGGTCGAGGTTTAGGTTTTTTTATTTTTGTTCTCCCAAAGCTAAAAAAGCCAGCATTCACCTAGTTTGCTATGAGTTTTTATGGTTATCCTCTTGTGTTTTGGGGTCTTTAATGTAATCCAAACTTTGGCCACGTTAAAAGCCGTGCTGTCAGTGTTTCATATTCACAGACAGGGCTGGGTACGATTCCCCCGAGTTCCACTTTGCCTTTTTACATAGAAGCTGACCACCTAGCAACCCTTCCAACCCAGGCAGGAGCACTCTCAACAGAAGAAGAGGGAAGAGTTCAATTGTGGCAAAAAAGAGTCATCCCCAGACAGTGAAACCAAAGCAGCTACTTTCTAAAAATATCAGGAAAAAAAAAAGAGGGCTGGGAGAAGCCTTTGCAATGATCACATGGTGAGGAGGGTGTTCCAGACCAGAGGCAAAAAGAGGAAAGGCAGCAGGGACAGTAAAGTTTGTGAGAATGGCAAAAGGCTTCTGGCTAGGCAAGCAGAAGTTTAACCTGGCTCTGCTCAGGGGTGTAAGGCAAAGTAATGGAAGTTCTTCTTTAGAGCTTTAACAGATGAATCTCATCTCCTTAAATAAGTAAGAAAATCATGTAAGTTTGAAAAAGAGTAATGCTGCAAGGCAGACAACAGGCTTTGTGTCAGAACTGTCTGATTCAGAACCTCTGAAGGCTGAGAGCATTGCAGGTTTCAGCCTCGACAGGAGAAGGGACAAATGGCTCCTTTTGGAGGAAACTTTTTAAGCACTCAGCAGCCTTAGTTTGGGGTTTGTGCTTGGTGGGAAATGAGAGGCAGGTGATGCTGAGCTGTGGAAATTATTTAAATACAGGTGCCTTACTTTTGTCTTGTCTGAGGTGTTCCTGGGCCCAGTGGGAGCTGCTTGGTGCTGTTCTGCTCTCACCAGCTGCAGGGAGGTATGACTGTGATTGGCGTAATTTTCAAAGTGCATGAGCTGGCATTGCTCCTCTACAAATGGGTGCTTGTCAGGGCTGGAAAGAAGGGGGGGCTGTAGTTTCCTAATGTTGCTGGAGCATCTTGCTGGGGTGTTCTGCAGGGCTAAAAAGCCCCTGAACTCTGCATTACATGCTGAGGTGCAGAGGTCCTGTAGAACAACTTGTGCTTCAAACTCCTGTATCTTCTTTAGCTGCAGAGATGTGAAAAGTGCAATTTGATCAAGCTCTTACTGTTTGTGTTGCTTTTCATTCTGCTGCGGGGAGGAGATGGATGTGGCCTGGGTGCCTCTGGGTCAGCAGTCCTGCTATTGCCTCCTGAGTGCTCTGCAGATGACTTGCAGGAAAGCAAGGCAGCCACCATATGGTACAATGTGTTACGGTAATTAACCTTAAAGTGATGAATGTTCAGGCCAGGATTTTGGCATCTGCCAAAGGGAACCTAGCAATTTGGCAGGTGCTGGCTGGTGAAGGGTTAGCTGGACCATGGGGCTTAAATGGTAGCTGAGAGGAAGCACTACATCAAAGATGATACCTAACTCCAAGATAATTAAGAAGTTGGCCCATTGTGAAAAATGCCAGCAATTTGCTGTGTGGTATCCAAGCAAACAAGGGCAATCCAAGGACCAAAGTCAGAGCCCATATTAATATCCTTTATGACTCTTAACAAGGCTTGGTTCACTATGGTGTCCTGATTAAAACAAGAGAGATGGCCAAGTATTTTGGCTGCACTCAGAACTGAGGCGGCTTGAGATCTTAATGCTCAATTGGCTAGCAAGGGCATGGTAGGATTTTCACTGTATTAAAGTGGATGCTAATTTTTATTTAGATAATTGTTTGAGTTTTTCCTAGAGTGTCAGCAACCATTAGAAGCAAACTATTAGGATGCTAAATCAGAATGAAATTGATTGGAGGGGGAAAGAGAAGCTGATTTTGAGGCACCTTAGATTACCATATTTGCATAATAAATAAGCTTAGAGAAGAAGAGTGAGGACAGAACACGCATTTAAGTGAGAGGGACAATTGCAAACTTGGAGTTGAAAATGCAATTTAGGTTCCTCTGGGTTTCTGTGCACTGTGAGCACTTCTCAATTCAGCAGTGCTGCTTTCTGCAGGAAAGGTGGGGAAATGGCGTGCTGCTTGTGCTTCCCACAGAGTACAGTAGATATTGTGCATGGAAGGCCTTGTCTGGAAGAGTTCCTCAAAGAGCTGCTCTGAGTTTCACTGCACGGACCACGTGCAACCCACAGCACAGTTCTGTGGGGAGGTTCCACATGAAGCACAGGTTTGTACCACCCACCTGTTGCTTTAGAGGTAGCGATGGATTATTTGCTGACTTTTGCTCCAATGAAGCAAAGTCTATGGCTCATTTATATCCAGACTAGAAAAAGAAAATTGAAGAAAGGAGAAGAAAGCAAAGCACTTCACAGAGATCCTGGTGTCGTAGGCATTCTTATGCCTATGCTTAACTCCGTATGCAAGGGTTCCCATTGATTTTGTTTAGTGTGAGGTCTTATGGAATTGGGGGTTGAGTCTAGAAGGCCATGCCTTACTAACTTGTTTTAAAAATAAGAGACAGAACAGATCTTGATCTGGTTTATGCATTGCTTTTTAAAAAAGTCTTGTGAGGTTGACAGTCCTGGAAGTATAAGATTAAAACTCATTTAACTTAAAGGCAAAACCAACTGAACTCATTAGTACTTTCTGCTGTGGAAGTCTGGGCTCTGTTGCACTGAAAGCTATTGCCATTTATCATTACAGTTGTGCCAGTAAAGGCAAAATCTGCTCAGAAAAAAAAGCCTGTATGTTTCCACTGGGATTTTGTTGAGGTAAACGTTTCCCTATCAGATATGAAGAAAGTATTACTTATATTAAAAGATAAACATATAAATGGAGTGGAGAAGTAGCTGGATACCTTTAAAAAAGGATTTTTTGCGACCAGGGTCACTGAAATTGTACTTCCGAGATTGTTTTTCTGTATCACATTCCTCAGCAGTACCAGTAAGCATCAACTAACATGACAGATTGCTGAAACAGATGTGGTAAAACTGACACATGGAGTTAATAATATTTTATATAAATCTCTCAATGATACCATAGCAAGAAATGAGTGGACTGATAAATGGCTTAGCCAGAAACTAAGAAACTGGTCTCTTGAGTTCTTAATGGTTTTATATAAATCTCTGAGTGAGTTTTAACTGAAGCACCAGGTTTTTTAATGTGCTCAGCCATGCAGGAGCAAACATTCCCCGTGCCTTGCAACAAGATGGTCTGCCTGTATCTGAGGGGCTGCAGCATCTCGTTGTTGGAGGAGGACATCTGCTGCAGGGGTTGGTTTTTGAGCAACTGATGCTATACTAGGAGGGTGGAAATTGGTTCATGTGTAATGGTACAGTGATCATCTGACTTCATGAATCTTTTATGTAAATTAACAGCAATCTAGTTTGGGTTCGAAGCCAAGAGGTCGATACATGAGTCAAGTTCACTTTGTTATGTTTGCAGAGCAGGATGGTTGAGCGTTCTCAGCCTGCCTGTAGTGTTATGGTTGCCTGGGATGGTGCATTTCCCTTCTGTAAGGTAACGGGGCTCAGGTGCTTTATATAGTAATTCTTTCAATTCTCTGGTTTAGGTTTTTTCCTTTGTTACACATTGCTGGTGCCAAGTGTTTCATGGCAGAGGGCAGCATCTTAGCCTCCAGGCTAGCTCAGTGTGGGACGGCTTAGGAAGCCTGGAGGTTTTTCCTTATTCTACTACTAAACTGAGTCAGCAGTTGAATTCTTGTATTTTTCACACACCTTCATTTATTTGTTGTATCTGCTGTATTGCCATGCAAATCTTCACTGAGTTATTTTGTGTATAGAGTTTTGAGCAACTTGACTGAAAACTTTAATATTAATGCATTTCTTATACTGTGGTTTGGCTATTTCCCCTTCAGTGTGTAATGCAGATCATTAGGAGATGTACCACAGACATTTCATTTTGATTGTGTACAATTTCTCTCCTATATAAAGTGATTGCTTTAATGCAAATAATGTTGTTTCTTCTGCTTTTTGCAGGATCCTGCAGGAATATTTGAACTGGTGCAGGTTGTTGGAAATGGAACATATGGACAAGTCTATAAGGTTTGGATGCATCTTTAAATTATGATGCAGTTCTTTATAAAGCTGTATTTCCTAAGGCAGAATGAGCACCATTTAAGAAGATGGACAGTATTGTTCCAGTAATAGCCTGGTTTATCTTGCTGTCTTTTTTCTGTGTAATGCAAAATGTTGTCACCTATGAAACTCTGTGCCCCTTCCTTCTGTCCTGTTTTCATGTCTCTCTGCTGCTGCAGGTCACATAAGTGTGTTGGCTTTTGTACTGACTTCCCTATGCCCTGTGTTTTTTTCTGTCCTGCAGTTATTTTCTCATTTTCAAAATTATTAAATAGGTGTCTGGCACAAATTCACATCAGTGATGGCTGAATTTGGCCTGGATTGAGTGGAGCTCAAGACTCAAACAGCAGTGCTCTTCAAGATGCGTCAATTAACTTTGCCCTGCAAGCAGGCAATGGTGTCTTTGATTTCCATCATTATCGTGTTTGCTGGGATATCAAAGCAGAACCCCCAGTCCAGAGACTACAGCAGTTAATGTTGTTTGCCATAACATAGTGCTATGTACGCTGTGCAGTGCACACCTTCCTTTAGTTGTAAGAACTAGCCTAGAAGTGTTCTTTCAGTGTGAAGCCTTCCCTGAAAAGGTGAAATAGATGTGATTAAATAGGGAACTGAGACTGTGTTGTTCCCATTTGGAGAATGAAGACAGAGGAAGGAAAAGCCCGTGCTGTTGAACCCTTGGAGGTACACTAGAAGAGTAGTGGCACTGGAGTGAGTTGTCTGGTCTTGCTTCTCCCTCAGGTCCCACTGCTGATAAATCCCTGTGTGGCAAGTCCCAGTGTTGGTGCAGGTTCTTTGTGCTTTGATCCCTACTGCAGGAGGAATGCAGAAGGGGCCCTGGTGTAGCAATGCAGGACAGTTCTTTCTCCAGTGCCTGTGCACTGAGTACATGCTACATTTTGGTGTCCATCCTCTGGTGGCAGATCTGCTGTAATTACATTTTGCTTTCCCTTTCAAGCTATGGATACTCTTTCAAAGGTTCTGGAAATGTTTTACAGAAGCAGTTCTGGGAAGTTTGTGTTTTCCCATACTACCCTTTTTTTTTTTTATGTCAGAAGCAGGATCTTTCTCATGTAACTCTGCAGTGGCTCAGTCTTTGTTGTTTCTGAGGTTGTCATTCAGATACTGAATTTACTAAATTAAAAATAGAGGCTTGGGGGTTCACATGGACAGATTAGAAGCCAGGAAACATTCAGGGGTGCTGCTGTCAGTGTAATCACGATTTTCTGTCTGTAAAAAGATCCCAAAGCTCCTGAAGTTCTGTGAAATAGTTGCCTTTCTTTTTGTGTCTGGATTTATTTTATATTGGGAAAGAAAAATTTCAGTCCAGTCATATTTTAAGGATGTTGAGAGTGAATCAGCTGCTTAATCATAGCAGAAACAGGAAGGAGCAACATAGTTTGCTTCTCTGCTGCAGAAGAAAATATTTTGAGCTGTCGTGTAGCTCACTAGAATGTTAGTTGCCAAAATGTGTAAGAAATATTGACAATGACAATTCAAAATTGCACCTAAAGGCTGCTTTCCACTGAGCATGCAAGAGACCAGGGTCTGACAGCTCTGGGAAATGAGTGATTTGAGTGTCGGCTCATTCTGCATTTGGACTGGCTGGAACATTTAAGCAAGGCACTGAGAGAAAGGGTGTAACAAGGCTGGGGGCTCTGAGGGGAAGCTTTGTGCACATGCATCGTGCACTGGAGGCATGGTGGACTGTGTAGCCCTGGCTCCATGCAAGCACACCCATAACTAAGGCTTTGCTCCTGTAAATACGTGTGATCACTGAATGTGGGGTGTTCTGTCAAGGCTTGCTGAGGGGATGGAGCTGCTCTTTGCAGGAGGATGGCAGTGAGCTGTGCAGTTGAAGAAGACAGATGATGACAGCTGAGCTGAACAGGTACAAAAAGCATACTCCACACTGCTGGCAGTCTCTGTTGTGAACAGTTTTCCAGTGTGTTTGGAAATCCTCCTGCAGAAGATGCTGAGTTGAACGTGCTCAGGTGGTATCTTGCTTCGTGGTATCTCCCTAGTGCTGGCCTTGCAACCAGAGCAAATGTCTGTTTTCTCTGAAGGAGAACAGCTGCAGTGGAACAACTGCTTCTGCAATGGCCATGAGAAGTTGGGCTGTGATATTCACTTTTCTTTTTCACTTCTGTGTAGTATGTCATCTGATCTGTATAATGGATCTGATAGATTGAAGGGATGGAATTTTGGGATAATTTTGTAGTTTGTCTATTATAGGCTTGTGATCATAAATAAGTTATAAAGTAATCTCTGTTATCCACATTCCATACTCATATCATTAGAGCACGTTTTGTTTCTTTCTCTGGAGGTGTCAGAATCTTCCATATGTTCAGACACTACGCATAGGAGTTTGCACATAATGAAAGAAAAACTTATTTCAGGCTAAATAAACTATGTCCAGAATTACTAAATTACTTTGTTGGCTGTGAAGATGATTCATATTTTAATATATGCAGCTCCATAAAAGTGAAAATAAAATTTTGAGGATTCATCATTAGATTTGGAAAACAATGTTTAGCAGTTTTATTGAAGGAGAGTATTACTCATACTGAATTATTCCAGACCAGTTCCAGCTCAGTGTCTTTTAAAATTAAATGGAAGAGGTATAAATTGTACACATGATAATGTTAGAGCTGTGTAGGAATGTTGTAAAGTTGGAATTTGCATATAATAATTGACTAAAAGCGAGAAGGTTTTTTGACAACTTATGAAGTAGTAGGATGTAAATATGCCAGTACTGGCAACTTCAGCCTTTTGTAAAGTATGAATTAGATATTAAAAAAAATCAGGTGGTACCTGGAAGTCATGAGACTTAGGCTTCATTACCTCTTGAAATGACAGAGCTAACCATCATCTAGTGATGGTTTCCAGGTGCTGAAATCTGAAGAACAGCCCTGTGTAAGAGGAGATTCAGAATAATGCCAGGGAAGGTGGTGGCAGAGGGTCGTCTCTGAAGGCCGTTGGAAATAGTGTGTTTGCTGGTGGTTGGAGAAGTATGAGTATTGTCTCTTTCATGCCTTTGTTCCCCAAACCTTGGAGAGCTGGAGATTGTGTCCAGTCTCTGCACCACCTCCATTGAGTGCAGACGGGAAAGAGAAGTTTCTGAACATGCCATGCACTACTTTTCGCAAGGGCTGCCCATCCTCCCAGAAACCCACGAGGCCAGGGACCACAGAGATTGTGGGAGGGATGTGGGATAGCTCTCCAAAGTATGAGAGTCAGCATGTTGGAGGTTTTTTTAGAGCTGCTGATCATTAAGGACCTTAAGACAGGGCAGAGCAAAGTATTGGTGTCATCTGGGAGGAAGTGAGATGGCTGAAGGTGTTACCTGCCAGTTCTTGGGATCTGCTTCCTCTCTGGAAGTTCCAGTTGCCTTGGAACTCTGTCTCACAGGCTGCCTGGGGAACCTTGAAATGGCTGTTGTTTGGGATGGCAGTAAAACTGCAGAAAACTATCTAGGGGATTTATAAACACCTTTTTTTTTTTTATTTCCTAGTAGTTGCTACTATTGTGACATGGTGTGATGTTAAAGCTGGAACCTTTGAAAGCATCGTGAAGCTAACGCCCCTGGCTGTGTGGGCTGCTCTTAGTGTGCTTGTGGAAGTATCTTGCAATGTAGGGTGTGGCTGTTGAGACCTGGCACTGTTGTCATTTGAGTAATTCTTTGCCTACTCCCATTACCCCCAGAAGTTTAACTGTATGGATGCCTTGTTTTCTTCCCATGGTTGGACTCTGTGGGTCTGAAGCGCTGGATAGTGAATGTGCATCACCCTTGATGTAGAACAGTTGTATCTTGGTCTGTGCTTGTGCATTTAGTAATAACTGAACTGTAAGTTTGAGGGAAATGAAATATTTTTTTCGAAGATTTCAGCTGTTAGTTTCATATTCTTTGATCAGAGGTGTGTCTTCTGTAGGAGCCTGTTAATGCATTTTCTGTCTTATGATCTTCAATGCAAGGTCATCTTTCTACTGTTAAAGGGGGAAAGAGAGACATGGAGCCAATTGAGGTGGTTGCCATTTTTTGAAGTGTTTAGGTCACACAATTCCTCTTGAGCTCTGGAAGAGGCTGTGATAGTCTGAGTTTATAGCTGCTTTGTTTTTTAAGTTATCAAGATAAAGAGGAATTGCTCCTAATCCTACTCATTCAGCCATGCTCTGAGAGTCCTCTTCCTTCTAAAAAAGTTTTCATGGGCCAAATGAGGTCAGCAACAGCATCTGTGCAATCTGCTTGCTTTCTGGTTTCAAGAGGCACCTGATTGGGGCTTTTGTCTTCCTTTGTTTTAATGATGTGGATTAGCCCTCTCCTGGGCTCAGCATTTTGAGTGGCCTAGGGAAGGAGAGGTCAGTGTCTCTGGATAGTTCCAGGGGCTGATGTTTTTTGGCATGTGATCTTGCAGGCTGACGATAAACCCTGACAGATTTGCAGCTGCTGTGTGTTCAAAACAGTTGTATTTTTAAGGGAGTCTGAGGGCACAGAGAACTTGAGAGAGGTGCTCTGGTTTGGGACTGTGAGAGTGTAAGGGGAAGATGTGATTTCGCAGTAATGATGAAGCACTGATGAAGAGGCAGTGCTGTTGCTGAGGCTTAGCAAGGGTGGAAGCAAACCTGCCTTCTTGTAGTGCCTCTGCACAGCTAATATTTTTATTTCTACGCAGTCACATCAGAATTTGCGTACAAAAAGGAAGCAGGTCTGAGTAAGGAAGTGTATGGGATTTTGGTTGGGTTTTTTTTTTGAACACAGCTGCTTCTTGGCGTTGAATCGTTCTTCAGTTGCTGACATGAATTATCAGTTACTTTGCTGTTGATGTACAGTGGCAGGAGTGTAGCGAAGCATAAATGTGACTTTTCAGTTTATCCTAAACAATTTGAAAGTCTGCTAAGTTCTTCATAATTCGTTTCATTGAATGACTGGCTGAAATACTTGAGACCAAGTTGGGAGTGGCGAGGGGAAGCAACATGTTTTTTTTGAGACTGGGTACTGACTGGAAAGAATCATTGGACCGTGCTAAGTTATGAAGTGTTGTAGTCTGTGGACTTTATTGAAAACCTTAATTGATGGTAACACCTCAGGCAGCAACTGGAAGCATAAATGTAAGAAACTTTACAGTTATGTTCAATGTAATCCAGATGGTGAATGTGTATAAGATGAAAATTTCAAAACTGTCCCTTCTGTGGGTGGGTCAGGAGTAACCACCTTCAGAAGTTTGCGTCTCGGGGTTGAAATGCAATTTCAGAGTCTCTAAACCACTGCAAAGACGTTAAAAATGTCATGTAATCTTGGGTTATTTTGTTATCGTTTGTGGTCAGTTACAGTTTTCAAGCCAATCATAGTCTTCAAAGCACTGAGATTTTGATGAGTCAAGATAGGAAATCAGTTGTACTATATAGAAATGACAAAATTCTACTTTCTGTTTCACTACCAGTTGATACAAGTGCTTGTTCATCTATCCATTTTCTTTATTTGGGGTTTTAGTAGCATAGCTGATTATCTTGTCCACATGAAAAACTAGTTAATTACAGTAGGCAGCAGTGTATAAAGACATGTTGCCGCAGTGTAGAGGATGGAGTCAACAACTTATTGTGCAGATCCTTGGTTCACCAGTGCAAGCAAATAATGGAGATGTTCTACTACTTCTGGCAACAGGGATCTCTTTCAGGAATAAGTCTGAGCTTAATATGTGCTACTGCCATTGTAATAAAATGCTCTGAAATGCTGTGGTGCCTATGAACAAATTGCCTTGAAAACTGAAGCGTGCATGGCTGTAATACCATTAATACACTGGAGAGATGTGAGTTGGCATTTCAGTGCTTAACTTCTTCAAGCCTCTGATTTTTAATAGCACTCGTGAAGTGTGCATACTGCTAGGTGTGTTTCTTCCTCTTCTCTAAGTTGTCTGCAACTCTGAAATACACTCTCATAAAGGTCTCCTTAATGCTTCCACACCACCGTTTTCCTTTTCCTTCCCCATCAGAAGAAATGTGGAGTTGGCAGTGCACTTGTGATGCAAGGAGAGCAAACCATGCCTTGGACTGTGTCAGCAAGAGCACAGCAAGCAAATCAGGGGTTGTGATTATTTCCCCTGCTCTTGTTAGGCCACACCTGGAATGCAGTGTCCCATCTTTGCTCTCCCAGTTCCAGAGAGACTTTGGGAAACAGAGAGGATGAAAGAAAGGGCCACTAAAACATTTAGAGGGTTGAAGAAAGAAAGGCTGAAGGAAATGGACTTTTTCGACCTAGGGAAGAGAAGGCCAGGGACAGTTTAGTTAGTCTTCAAATGCTTCAATGGTGGTTTGTATAGAAGATGCACAGGACTAATGTGGGTTGCTCAAGAGAAATTCCATTTGGATGTAAGAAAAAAAAATTCTGTACTGTGAGAACAAGTCACAATTGAAATAAGTTTCCTAAGGTGGTGGTGGAGTCATCCTTGTTGGAAACATCAAAGACTCTTAGACATTGTCTTGGTTAACCTAAATTAAGGCCCTGCTTTCAACAGAAGGTGAGACTGTATGTTCCCAGAGGTCTTTTCCAATCTTGATTTGAGTACAAGACATGAATCTCAGTGGAGAGAACACACCTACTGGATTGTGAATTATTAACTTGGAGGATAGAAAAAAAAAGTAGGGGAAATTACTTTTATTGAGATATATATATATATAAAATAAGTAGTATATGGTATGTATTCAGTCATCAGATCCAGGAGCATTTTAGTGCTGGGGTTTTTTGGCGTTTGGGGTTGTTTTTTGTTTTTTCTAAATCTTGGCTTCCCTGCTTATTTGCATGGCAGTGCCAAACTGTGTTCAGTACTGGAATTTAAAATAATGGATCATACATGCGAAATTAATTAGCAAATTGTGAAGTCCTGGTTCTTGTTAGTGAATATTTCAGAGGAACTCAATTAAGATTCTTAAGAGTGAGACTAGTTTATCAAAAATAGAAGAGTAAGGATGTGAGAAAACCTCTCAGCTGTGGAGTGCCTCTGTACAATAAAGGCTCTGACTGAACAGAGCAGTGTACAATAATTAGATGTGCCATATCAGCCATTAGAGAGTAGTAAAATCCTTGCAAATAATTTGTTGGCAGGCCTAGTGCTTGCAGCTCTTCCATGTTTTGGACCTGAAAGTCCATATGGGAGACTACAAAGCATTTTCATCCTAAACTGGTGGCATTTTGAGCTCACGTTGCATAACACCTCAGATTTTGGCACTGGGTCATGCTATTTTGAAGGTAAGGGAACATGCTAAAAATGCACTGGTGATAATGTGAGTACAGTAGGAAATAGTTCAAGCTCTTAATTCCCTGCCCAAGCACTTTGCTGTGCTTGAAGCACCTCACTAGTGACATTTATTTCAGTACTCCTGAGTGCTCAGTACCATCCAGAATTGTGCCAGCATGGAGATACACATCAGAGTGACCAGAGCGTCACGTGTCTGAGTTTGCAGTATATATATTGTGACCCTGTTCTGAAGGAAGAGTTTTATCTCTGTGTTGAGAGTGGTCTCCAGTACTCCTGTACCAGTAGTGCTTTGTTACAAGTGTCACTGGAAGATCCAGCAGCAGAAATGTTGCTCCACAGAGAGGCAAATTCTCCCACTGAGGTCTGTTTTCCATGGGTTGGATGTCACACAGCATTTCCAGCATGCCCAGACCAGTGATTGTGCACAGTGTGACTGCTCACTTTAGCTCCTGTTTCACTTCAGCAACTTGAGCTCTGAAGTCTCCTGCTAAGGTGCCTGCTGCACTGGCACTGTGACCGTGAGCTCAGGCTTGGTTGAACTCTGTCCTACCTCTGACTTTCCCCCTTTCACCTTTTTCTGTTTGCCCCAGTACCTGATCAGTCTCTCTGGTGGGTTTTTCTCCTTCAGGTAGAAAGGATGCTCCTTGAACTGCAGAATGCATCTGTAGTTCATTTTGCCCTCAGTTATGTATCTTCACTGCAGAGTTGAGCTTGCATTAACTCCTCTCAGTCAGCCTGGCTGTGTGAGAGCAAGCATGCCATGAAATAACACTCTAAGAGCAGCTGTTGAGCTGCAGCTGTAGAGGTAATTTTTACTCTGGGAGCAGTTAAAAGCACTACCATGCTTTTGCCAGAAATGTTTCGTGTGTCCTCAGTACTTGAGCTTAAGGCAGTGCTTGGGATAGGACTGGAGCAAGCTGGTGGCAGCAGTCAGCCCTTTGTTCAGTGTTGCTTTTCTGAAGCAAACAAGTAAAGATTTGGCTTTGTTTGTTATTTGGATGAAGTTGTGAGCCTGGTAACTTGTCCTGCAAACGACGTACTGATTTATGGCTGATTGAAGGTTGCACAGAAGTCTGCCAAGTCAGACTGTTGGTGCTGGGGATGAGGAGGGCTGGAACAAGAAGGGTGTTCCTTGGGCAATAATCGCAGATGCAAGTCAGCTCCTTGTCGCATCATAATGAAGTTTCCATTAAGTGGTTTGCAATTCTATTGCATCCAGTTTCTGTTGGATCGTAGTCTGTTTGATTGGATTGGATTTCTATTGGATTCTAATCCAATTTCTATTGTAAAATTCATAAATGTGATAAAATTATGCATCTCCTGTCTGGTATTCAGCTGTTCTCAGGCTGCTGGCCAGCGGTAATTTTCTTGGCCTGTGCAGACCTGTGAATATGGATATTGGGAATAAAATTCAAGAAGAAACTATTTTTCAGCTGTTTGCAGTATACTTTATTATTTTTCAAAGCCCTTGTGTGTTATAAGTCTGCCCTTGTAACTTACTGACTTTGTGGGATTCCCGAAAGGTTTTCAAGATTTGCTTTAGAAGCATCTTTTCAAAGGTCATTTCTTCCCCATCCCCTTCTTCCTCCCCATGAAAATATGAAGTTTTAGTAACTTCTGACATCTTAAGAGATTGAGCAATCCAGAAGACACACTTTATAGCAAACTGTGACCTTTTCAGTGTCCTGCACAAATAATGTTATTAGTTCCTGTGTAACAGCTGGCACGTGATCTGTGGCAGTGCCTTTAGGTGCTCCTGGCACATAAGAAATACACTTTTTCATGAAGGTAGGAGAGGGGGTGGGCAGCTGTAGCTCAAGAGATCTTGCTACTCTTGGTTCCTCTGCTTCTTGTCATTGCTAAAAAACACATGAATTTGCTGGAAATGGAGCTGTCCTTAGGAGTGTAGCTGTGAAAATGGATCCAGCCCTTGTTTTTGTAAAGCATCTTAGGGTTCTGGTTGAGAGGAATCAGTGTGCTTGTGGAGGTGATTTGTGAGAATTGGTTAGCAGCCAGTTACTGAACAACGTGCTGTTTGCAAACAGTTTCACTTGAATCCAAACATGAGTTCAACAGAACCCTTAGTGGGAAAATTTCAAGAAATTAGTTGGCTTTCATTTTCAAACTTTGCTTTAGAAACGTCAAAACAGTGCATTTAATTTGCTTCATTGGAACATGCATTTCAGTTTAGCAGGATGTTTAATATTTCATAGATTGTCTTTAGTACTGCATACTTGGGGAAAAAAGTACTATCATACTGAAATAATTTGGCATTAACAAAATAAATGTGAGTAATAATGTGAGTTCTTCTGACTTTCCATTCTGTGAGGAGTGTTTACCACCAAAAGTGAGACGGATTGGAAACTACTGACATTTTGTTGATGTTTACTGATTACTGGAATTTACTAAATTCTGTTTTCCAAATGTGCAGTTGCTACATCTGATATCAACTTTTTTAATGCAATTTTTTCTTATATCTCTTTTGTTAGAAGTGTAAACATTTAGAGGAAAAGGGCATAAGAGAAATGTGTGATGGCCTTCTGAAAGGAAAATTCCTCAAGTTCAGTAAAATATAGATATATTTCTTCTTTATTATGCTGAATTTTAGCATGGCTTTTTCCCAGTATTTAAAAGTAACAAAAGAGTAACTAGCTTACTGATTATCTCTGCTGTAGTAGATTTGTCTACTTTTGTTTTACTCTTGGCTTTAAACCTGTGAACAATTATACTAAAATATGCAACAAAACCAACATAAAATAAATATGCATATGACTTAGATAATGGATTCTCAAATGTATTATTTATACAGATTGTTCATAATGTTGTCTTTTTATATGGAAAAAGGAAAGAGCTAGCAAAAAATGGTTTTGCTTTAATATTTGCTTTTTGCAGTCTAGCATGAAATATTTATCGTAACAGGCTTCTTGCAAACATTCTGCCCCCAGAAGCCAAATCATATCAGTAGATATCTGATTGCCCTTTATTAGTAAAAGTTAGGTATTGTGAGCCAGCATAACCCTCCTGCTTTGAAAATCAGATTACTGTGGTGGAGTCTTCCAGTTTTCCCTGTGTGTGCATTTTGACCTGCAGAAGAGGACAGGCAGTGCCGGTACATGATTGGGGTGCACCAGACCATTCGTCCTGTGGGATCCCTTTCTGATGAAGGGTGATTTGTTTCCAGAGACATTAGAATACGTTTTGTCATCTCTCCCAGTGGAAGGTGGCCAACTTTTGCAGGCAGGCACATTAGCAGTTGGGGCACAGGGTGTGCCCAGTGAACCCAGCAGTTGGGAATCCTGGGATGGCTTGGACATCGTGGAAGGGGTACGTGCCAGTGAGTGTGGTGCACTCAGGGCACACTGGGCTTTTTGTGCATGGGCAGATCAGCCTAAGTAGGTCTGACGTTTCCCAAATGCGTTGAGCCCCCGGCTCACATGCTGCTGGGTAGGTGTGCACGTGCACAGGGCATAGCAGATTGCTGGATGCCCAGTTGGGATGGTTTCTTTGGCAGAAAAAGAGGTTGCACGTGGAGAAGCTGCATGTGTTGTAGCGTGCTCTCCATAAGTATGCCTGAAAATGAAGAAAGGATGAAGGAATAAGGAGGTGCACTAACTTTCCTTTCTTCTGAACACTTGAGAGTTTTCAGTCAGAACTGTTTTGAATAGAGGAAGTTGCAAAACAAAGGCTGGAAACTCAGGTCCCGAATCCCACAGGTTGGAGAATAAAGGTTAGGATTTGGGATTCACCCTCTCTTCCTTTCTTTGCATTATGTTGGTCTCTAGGTACCCACCTGATGGAAGACTTTGCATGGCCTGTATCCGTGGCTTGCATTGATGGAGTTAAGAGTATTTTCATGTTGGCGCAGGAATCAGCACACACAGACACTGCATGAATGATCAGGTTTCTTCCTGTGTTTGCAAAGCACCAAGTGCATTTGTGAAGCTGTTCAAATAGTCACAGCAAGTTCCTGGTCAGGCTGTATAACATCATTTGGCTTCTGGCATCTGCCAAAGTCTCAGGTCTCTTATGAGGAGCGAAAGAAAATCACCTTATCAGCCTTGGATGATGGTCGAGGCCTGCGTGGCACTTGCCCTGTCATGCAGATGGGGTTTGAATGTTGTAGTGAGTACATTAAATACAACCTGGCTGTCTGAGCTTTTGTGGTTGCTGTATCCTGCATTCTTTACATTACTGAGTTCTGGCAGACCACTCCCTTTTGATGTTGTTAATATTAAAATAGTTTATTTGTTCTACAAAGGTATCCTTCTAGTCCAACTCTGACAGCCTTGACTGGGAGGCTCCAGGCACCTCTGCTGCCCTTGTGGTGGAGTCAGTGCTGAGCTGGACCACGGCTGGACAGGGATTGTAGGTTCCCACTGGAGTTTGGGATGGAGATGACACTGTGCTCTATGAAGTGTGGTTCTTAGTGGTGTGTAAATGCTGCCTGGATTTCAGGAGGGGTTGTTCCTTCAGATTAGGGGAGCATATGCCAGCAGTGGGTTTTCTTTCCTTTCTGTCTTCCTTTATTGCCAAGTAAGTAGCATGAATGTCATCAGACAGTGCCCTATTGTCTAAGCTGTTCACTGTCAATAGCCATTGTGTGATATGAAAAGTCCCCAGAGACTTTATGATGCATTTTCATTCCCAGGAATCTTCTCATAAAATTGGGAGCATGACCAGAAGGAGAAATGGGGAAGCTGCTGCCTCTGCATTTTTCCACACCCCAGGGCAGGCTGCTGACTGTGCAATTCTCCAGGAGAATTCTGTTCAGGAGTTGGTTGTGATCTGATAAACCACGCCTGGCTCATGTCCTGTCTGCCAAGGAGGACATCCATGTTTGTGCATCAGTGCTGCCTGAAGGACCCTTGGTTAGCAAGCAGTGTTTGCAGTACATGAGACCACTCAGAGGGCTTTGCATCTTGATATTTTTTTTATTATTANACTACCAGTTGATACAAGTGCTTGTTCATCTATCCATTTTCTTTATTTGGGGTTTTAGTAGCATAGCTGATTATCTTGTCCACATGAAAAACTAGATAAAGACATGTTGCCGCAGTGTAGAGGATGGAGTCAACAACTTATTGTGCAGATCCTTGGTTCACCAGTGCAAGCAAATAATGGAGATGTTCTACTACTTCTGGCAACAGGGATCTCTTTCAGGAATAAGTCTGAGCTTAATATGTGCTACTGCCATTGTAATAAAATGCTCTGAAATGCTGTGGTGCCTATGAACAAATTGCCTTGAAAACTGAAGCGTGCATGGCTGTAATACCATTAATACACTGGAGAGATGTGAGTTGGCATTTCAGTGCTTAACTTCTTCAAGCCTCTGATTTTTAATAGCACTCGTGAAGTGTGCATACTGCTAGGTGTGTTTCTTCCTCTTCTCTAAGTTGTCTGCAACTCTGAAATACACTCTCATAAAGGTCTCCTTAATGCTTCCACACCACCGTTTTCCTTTTCCTTCCCCATCAGAAGAAATGTGGAGTTGGCAGTGCACTTGTGATGCAAGGAGAGCAAACCATGCCTTGGACTGTGTCAGCAAGAGCACAGCAAGCAAATCAGGGGTTGTGATTATTTCCCCTGCTCTTGTTAGGCCACACCTGGAATGCAGTGTCCCATCTTTGCTCTCCCAGTTCCAGAGAGACTTTGGGAAACAGAGAGGATGAAAGAAAGGGCCACTAAAACATTTAGAGGGTTGAAGAAAGAAAGGCTGAAGGAAATGGACTTTTTCGACCTAGGGAAGAGAAGGCCAGGGACAGTTTAGTTAGTCTTCAAATGCTTCAATGGTGGTTTGTATAGAAGATGCACAGGACTAATGTGGGTTGCTCAAGAGAAATTCCATTTGGATGTAAGAAAAAAAAATTCTGTACTGTGAGAACAAGTCACAATTGAAATAAGTTTCCTAAGGTGGTGGTGGAGTCATCCTTGTTGGAAACATCAAAGACTCTTAGACATTGTCTTGGTTAACCTAAATTAAGGCCCTGCTTTCAACAGAAGGTGAGACTGTATGTTCCCAGAGGTCTTTTCCAATCTTGATTTGAGTACAAGACATGAATCTCAGTGGAGAGAACACACCTACTGGATTGTGAATTATTAACTTGGAGGATAGAAAAAAAAAGTAGGGGAAATTACTTTTATTGAGATATATATATATATAAAATAAGTAGTATATGGTATGTATTCAGTCATCAGATCCAGGAGCATTTTAGTGCTGGGGTTTTTTGGCGTTTGGGGTTGTTTTTTGTTTTTTCTAAATCTTGGCTTCCCTGCTTATTTGCATGGCAGTGCCAAACTGTGTTCAGTACTGGAATTTAAAATAATGGATCATACATGCGAAATTAATTAGCAAATTGTGAAGTCCTGGTTCTTGTTAGTGAATATTTCAGAGGAACTCAATTAAGATTCTTAAGAGTGAGACTAGTTTATCAAAAATAGAAGAGTAAGGATGTGAGAAAACCTCTCAGCTGTGGAGTGCCTCTATACAATAAAGGCTCTGACTGAACAGAGCAGTGTACAATAATTAGATGTGCCATATCAGCCATTAGAGAGTAGTAAAATCCTTGCAAATAATTTGTTGGCAGGCCTAGTGCTTGCAGCTCTTCCATGTTTTGGACCTGAAAGTCCATATGGGAGACTACAAAGCATTTTCATCCTAAACTGGTGGCATTTTGAGCTCACGTTGCATAACACCTCAGATTTTGGCACTGGGTCATGCTATTTTGAAGGTAAGGGAACATGCTAAAAATGCACTGGTGATAATGTGAGTACAGTAGGAAATAGTTCAAGCTCTTAATTCCCTGCCCAAGCACTTTGCTGTGCTTGAAGCACCTCACTAGTGACATTTATTTCAGTACTCCTGAGTGCTCAGTACCATCCAGAATTGTGCCAGCATGGAGATACACATCAGAGTGACCAGAGCGTCACGTGTCTGAGTTTGCAGTATATATATTGTGACCCTGTTCTGAAGGAAGAGTTTTATCTCTGTGTTGAGCGTGGTCTCCAGTACTCCTGTACCAGTAGTGCTTTGTTACAAGTGTCACTGGAAGATCCAGCAGCAGAAATGTTGCTCCACAGAGAGGCAAATTCTCCCACTGAGGTCTGTTTTCCATGGGTTGGATGTCACACAGCATTTCCAGCATGCCCAGACCAGTGATTGTGCACAGTGTGACTGCTCACTTTAGCTCCTGTTTCACTTCAGCAACTTGAGCTCTGAAGTCTCCTGCTAAGGTGCCTGCTGCACTGGCACTGTGACCGTGAGCTCAGGCTTGGTTGAACTCTGTCCTACCTCTGACTTTCCCCCTTTCACCTTTTTCTGTTTGCCCCAGTACCTGATCAGTCTCTCTGGTGGGTTTTTCTCCTTCAGGTAGAAAGGATGCTCCTTGAACTGCAGAATGCATCTGTAGTTCATTTTGCCCTCAGTTATGTATCTTCACTGCAGAGTTGAGCTTGCATTAACTCCTCTCAGTCAGCCTGGCTGTGTGAGAGCAAGCATGCCATGAAATAACACTCTAAGAGCAGCTGTTGAGCTGCAGCTGTAGAGGTAATTTTTACTCTGGGAGCAGTTAAAAGCTCTACCATGCTTTTGCCAGAAATGTTTCGTGTGTCCTCAGTACTTGAGCTTAAGGCAGTGCTTGGGATAGGACTGGAGCAAGCTGGTGGCAGCAGTCAGCCCTTTGTTCAGTGTTGCTTTTCTGAAGCAAACAAGTAAAGATTTGGCTTTGTTTGTTATTTGGATGAAGTTGTGAGCCTGGTAACTTGTCCTGCAAACGACGTACTGATTTATGGCTGATTGAAGGTTGCACAGAAGTCTGCCAAGTCAGACTGTTGGTGCTGGGGATGAGGAGGGCTGGAACAAGAAGGGTGTTCCTTGGGCAATAATCGCAGATGCAAGTCAGCTCCTTGTCGCATCATAATGAAGTTTCCATTAAGTGGTTTGCAATTCTATTGCATCCAGTTTCTGTTGGATCGTAGTCTGTTTGATTGGATTGGATTTCTATTGGATTCTAATCCAATTTCTATTGTAAAATTCATAAATGTGATAAAATTATGCATCTCCTGTCTGGTATTCAGCTGTTCTCAGGCTGCTGGCCAGCGGTAATTTTCTTGGCCTGTGCAGACCTGTGAATATGGATATTGGGAATAAAATTCAAGAAGAAACTATTTTTCAGCTGTTTGCAGTATACTTTATTATTTTTCAAAGCCCTTGTGTGTTATAAGTCTGCCCTTGTAACTTACTGACTTTGTGGGATTCCCGAAAGGTTTTCAAGATTTGCTTTAGAAGCATCTTTTCAAAGGTCATTTCTTCCCCATCCCCTTCTTCCTCCCCATGAAAATATGAAGTTTTAGTAACTTCTGACATCTTAAGAGATTGAGCAATCCAGAAGACACACTTTATAGCAAACTGTGACCTTTTCAGTGTCCTGCACAAATAATGTTATTAGTTCCTGTGTAACAGCTGGCACGTGATCTGTGGCAGTGCCTTTAGGTGCTCCTGGCACATAAGAAATACACTTTTTCATGAAGGTAGGAGAGGGGGTGGGCAGCTGTAGCTCAAGAGATCTTGCTACTCTTGGTTCCTCTGCTTCTTGTCATTGCTAAAAAACACATGAATTTGCTGGAAATGGAGCTGTCCTTAGGAGTGTAGTTGTGAAAATGGATCCAGCCCTTGTTTTTGTAAAGCATCTTAGGGTTCTGGTTGAGAGGAATCAGTGTGCTTGTGGAGGTGATTTGTGAGAATTGGTTAGCAGCCAGTTACTGAACAACGTGCTGTTTGCAAACAGTTTCACTTGAATCCAAACATGAGTTCAACAGAACCCTTAGTGGGAAAATTTCAAGAAATTAGTTGGCTTTCATTTTCAAACTTTGCTTTAGAAACGTCAAAACAGTGCATTTAATTTGCTTCATTGGAACATGCATTTCAGTTTAGCAGGATGTTTAATATTTCATAGATTGTCTTTAGTACTGCATACTTGGGGAAAAAAGTACTATCATACTGAAATAATTTGGCATTAACAAAATAAATGTGAGTAATAATGTGAGTTCTTCTGACTTTCCATTCTGTGAGGAGTGTTTACCACCAAAAGTGAGACGGATTGGAAACTACTGACATTTTGTTGATGTTTACTGATTACTGGAATTTACTAAATTCTGTTTTCCAAATGTGCAGTTGCTACATCTGATATCAACTTTTTTAATGCAATTTTTTCTTATATCTCTTTTGTTAGAAGTGTAAACATTTAGAGGAAAAGGGCATAAGAGAAATGTGTGATGGCCTTCTGAAAGGAAAATTCCTCAAGTTCAGTAAAATATAGATATATTTCTTCTTTATTATGCTGAATTTTAGCATGGCTTTTTCCCAGTATTTAAAAGTAACAAAAGAGTAACTAGCTTACTGATTATCTCTGCTGTAGTAGATTTGTCTACTTTTGTTTTACTCTTGGCTTTAAACCTGTGAACAATTATACTAAAATATGCAACAAAACCAACATAAAATAAATATGCATATGACTTAGATAATGGATTCTCAAATGTATTATTTATACAGATTGTTCATAATGTTGTCTTTTTATATGGAAAAAGGAAAGAGCTAGCAAAAAATGGTTTTGCTTTAATATTTGCTTTTTGCAGTCTAGCATGAAATATTTATCGTAACAGGCTTCTTGCAAACATTCTGCCCCCAGAAGCCAAATCATATCAGTAGATATCTGATTGCCCTTTATTAGTAAAAGTTAGGTATTGTGAGCCAGCATAACCCTCCTGCTTTGAAAATCAGATTACTGTGGTGGAGTCTTCCAGTTTTCCCTGTGTGTGCATTTTGACCTGCAGAAGAGGACAGGCAGTGCCGGTACATGATTGGGGTGCACCAGACCATTCGTCCTGTGGGATCCCTTTCTGATGAAGGGTGATTTGTTTCCAGAGACATTAGAATACGTTTTGTCATCTCTCCCAGTGGAAGGTGGCCAACTTTTGCAGGCAGGCACATTAGCAGTTGGGGCACAGGGTGTGCCCAGTGAACCCAGCAGTTGGGAATCCTGGGATGGCTTGGACATCGTGGAAGGGGTACGTGCCAGTGAGTGTGGTGCACTCAGGGCACACTGGGCTTTTTGTGCATGGGCAGATCAGCCTAAGTAGGTCTGACGTTTCCCAAATGCGTTGAGCCCCCGGCTCACATGCTGCTGGGTAGGTGTGCACGTGCACAGGGCATAGCAGATTGCTGGATGCCCAGTTGGGATGGTTTCTTTGGCAGAAAAAGAGGTTGCACGTGGAGAAGCTGCATGTGTTGTAGCGTGCTCTCCATAAGTATGCCTGAAAATGAAGAAAGGATGAAGGAATAAGGAGGTGCACTAACTTTCCTTTCTTCTGAACACTTGAGAGTTTTCAGTCAGAACTGTTTTGAATAGAGGAAGTCGCAAAACAAAGGCTGGAAACTCAGGTCCCGAATCCCACAGGTTGGAGAATAAAGGTTAGGATTTGGGATTCACCCTCTCTTCCTTTCTTTGCATTATGTTGGTCTCTAGGTACCCACCTGATGGAAGACTTTGCATGGCCTGTATCCGTGGCTTGCATTGATGGAGTTAAGAGTATTTTCATGTTGGCGCAGGAATCAGCACACACAGACACTGCATGAATGATCAGGTTTCTTCCTGTGTTTGCAAAGCACCAAGTGCATTTGTGAAGCTGTTCAAATAGTCACAGCAAGTTCCTGGTCAGGCTGTATAACATCATTTGGCTTCTGGCATCTGCCAAAGTCTCAGGTCTCTTATGAGGAGCGAAAGAAAATCACCTTATCAGCCTTGGATGATGGTCGAGGCCTGCGTGGCACTTGCCCTGTCATGCAGATGGGGTTTGAATGTTGTAGTGAGTACATTAAATACAACCTGGCTGTCTGAGCTTTTGTGGTTGCTGTATCCTGCATTCTTTACATTACTGAGTTCTGGCAGACCACTCCCTTTTGATGTTGTTAATATTAAAATAGTTTATTTGTTCTACAGAGGTATCCTTCTAGTCCAACTCTGACAGCCTTGACTGGGAGGCTCCAGGCACCTCTGCTGCCCTTGTGGTGGAGTCAGTGCTGAGCTGGACCACGGCTGGACAGGGATTGTAGGTTCCCACTGGAGTTTGGGATGGAGATGACACTGTGCTCTATGAGGTGTGGTTCTTAGTGGTGTCTAAATGCTGCCTGGATTTCAGGAGGGGTTGTTCCTTCAGATTAGGGGAGCATATGCCAGCAGTGGATTTTCTTTCCTTTCTGTCTTCCTTTATTGCCAAGTAAGTAGCATGAATGTCATCAGACAGTGCCCTATTGTCTAAGCTGTTCACTGTCAATAGCCATTGTGTGATATGAAAAGTCCCCAGAGACTTTATGATGCATTTTCATTCCCAGGAATCTTCTCATAAAATTGGGAGCATGACCAGAAGGAGAAATGGGGAAGCTGCTGCCTCTGCATTTTTCCACACCCCAGGGCAGGCTGCTGACTGTGCAATTCTCCAGGAGAATTCTGTTCAGGAGTTGGTTGTGATCTGATAAACCACGCCTGGCTCATGTCCTGTCTGCCAAGGAGGACATCCATGTTTGTGCATCAGTGCTGCCTGAAGGACCCTTGGTTAGCAAGCAGTGTTTGCAGTACATGAGACCACTTAGAGGGCTTTGCATCTTGATTTTTTTTATTATTATTATTCCCCCCTGTACTGTGTTTGCCATCAGTGCAGCCATGCATTTCTGCAGATGTGCTTCTGAGGTCTCACAGTTCCAGCTCGTGTGCTCTGGACTGGGTCTGTGGATGCTGGTGTTGGTCTGTGACAGGGTGTGTGCCTGAACCCAGTGGTGAAGCAGAACCACAGCTCTCATGAGGTTTGACATAAAATAGTTTCTTACATTACTATTCTTGTCTTTTTTCCTCTCTTTTTTTTTTTAATCTTGGTGAAAACAAAAGGAAGCTTCAGCAGGTAGGAGGTTGTTATCTTACCACAGAAGCATGTTCTCACTTAGTGGTACAGTAAGGGCAAAACCACAAGCTGGACCCACCCCTGGCTATGTGCAGCATTTGCTGTCCCAATTAGTGATAAAACCCATGTTCTTTGAATCCTGATGCATATGAATATTAAACTTACTCCAGTCAGCTTTTTGATCAGTCTTAATTGCTGACTTTTCTAAAACAAATTCTTTCAAAAAGAAGAAAAAGCTAGTGACAGAAATAGACAAAAATTTCAAAAAAACTCAGCATTTATCTCCTTCTTCTATTAAAGACACTGTGAAAGTGTGTAGACAGAGATGGAGTTATGCAAAAGATGAGCATTTTGGAAAATGATGTCCAGTATCAGTGAAAAGGAAATGAGGAACAAACCTGATTCAGGCCAGTGAGCATGTCCACACTTAACAAAATTGAGCTGGAAATACATTTCTAATTAAACTGGGTCAAACTGCGTGCAAACCAGGTCTTTAAAAATAATTATTTGAAACCTCGTTTTTTCCAGTCCTTTGCACATGATGTCATTTGTTTGACCTACTCAAAGTAGATGTAAAATGCTAACAGTGGCATGATGGTGCTTTATGCTCACCCTGCACTCATTTGATTACAGAGTAAATGACAAATCCAAATCGTTGCAGGGGAGCCAGTCCCTAAAGGTGACTCAGTGACTAATTTCAGAACACCTTCTTATTAGGTAATTGTTTTCCTGTAACCCTTCTGTTACTGAATGTAGTTTCTTGTATTTTTGACACGTTTCTGTGTATCTTCTGTAAGCCTGAGTGGTGCAAAGATGAAAACGCTTTTGTAAGGTTAATGTTAAGAGTAGAGGAAAGAAACCTGTAAGTGCTGATGAGAGATGGCTTTGTTTATCAAGGTAAATTGTTTAAACTTCTTGGGTTTTGAGGAAGAATTAAGTGGTAAAATTAAATAAATGCAGTTGCTTGCAAATTTGTCCTTTTTGTGTCCTCCACATCCGACCCCAGCAGTCCCAATTGCTTTGTTGAGTCCTTTTATGTAGCACACAGACCCGTGGCCCCCGTTTAGTCCTTCGCCACCCTTCTGATGTGGCACAGCAGCTGCTGCCTATGGCTGTCTGTGCCCTTTGAGCACAATCCCATATGCCCTGTTTTCTTAAGAAACGTGGCTTCTGTCTTTGATAATGGAGGAAGGCTTGCAATTCCCTGCAATCCTATTTCCCCCCTGAACCCAAGGGTTCAGAAACTAGAAGGCAATGCAAAGCACTTGGGAGTTGGGTTTTCTGGTATGGTGTTTTCATATGCTCTTTCATTTATTTATTTTTTTAAGAGAGTTTTGTTTTAAATAGAGACCTAGTTATTTAAATTTCTGTTATTTAAATATGTTCGCTGGCAATGCTGTAGAGTTTTAGCTGACCCTGCAAAATTTTTCTCTGGTGCGTAATACCAGATTTATCCTAAGGAGCAGTGAGCTCTTGGTGGTGTATTTTGGCATCTGGATGTGGATGACGGAATATGTAAAAGGAAGTTCTTCTAAAACTTGTGGATGGTTAAACTTTTTGAGTAAATTTTATAGTGACTACAGCTAGAACATGTTAAAAGCAGAGATGCTAGTTTTTAAGGCTTATATTATACATGTAAACCAGGAAGCTGCTGGCATTAGCTGGATGCCTTGTGAAATCTTTAGGTTTGTTTGCTGTTTTGTTTTGTTCTTTCTTGACAGCTGCTTTGTGATGTGATGCAGCTGGTTGCAGAACCTATTGCCATTACAAGGTAAAGGAAGCAGATAGGGTTCAGACCTTGGAAAACGAGAACTGGGTTTGAGACTGAGTCACAAGAAGGGTTCTGGTGCAGGTTCATTGATACCTGAGGTACCCTGGGCTGAGTCAAGGGATTTCAGTTTTGCAGTTTTGAATATTTCTATATATGTTTCTGTGCCTGTAGTTTTGTCCCTAGTACTTTGGGCCCCATTGCATTTGGTGTTGAACAAGTTCAGAGATGCCATTGCTGCCTGGGAAAGCTTCATGTGACACACCAGCTGACAAATCCTGTATGAGAGTGATCCAATCAAATCTATATGCCTGCCAATGTGAATGTATGTGTCATCAGTCAGAATAATGAGTGTTCTAAGTTTCCATCTGGCCTGCATCTGTAGTTTTATGGAGAGACCAATTTCCCATGGGCAGTGAGCTTTGGGTGGCAGCCGTGACACAAATGGAGGCTCTGCAGCAATGGCTCAGGTTAATTTTTCCATCACAAGCTCTGGCTCAAGTCTGTGACAGGATCTATGCAAACACACCTTCTCCAACAGAGAAACCATTGAATATACACTTTTCTTTTTCAGTGTAAAGTGGGATTTCTTTTGTTTGAAATTTGACCTTTTATGAGGCAAATTCAGGTCCAATAAACTCAACAGCAGAAATTCCTTTGGACATAGAATCATTAAGATTGGAAAAGACCTCTAAGATCATAGAGTCCAGTCGACATCAGTGGAGCCAGAATTGCATGCAAGAACCCAAGTGTCAGGAGAATCCATCAGCTGCTGTTGGTGGGAAGTCCTGCAGGGAACCTCTCAGAGGTGTAGCCAGCAGTGCATTTGAGGAGGGCAGGGGGGTACCAGCCTGTGCTGGGGCTCTGTCTTTGTTTTACCTCCCGCCCCCAGTTTACTATGTAGGGCACTACTTTGTCTTACGCTGTACAAAATGAACTTGGGTTGTTTAAACAGGGTGAGACAAGAGATGAGAGTTTCAAAATCTGGTAAAGCTGTTCAGTGGTTAATTGCAGGAAAGTCTTGGTACCTCCTGCAACCAGTTCTTTCAGTGATTCGCTGCTGTTTTTGCTTCATCTGAGCTGGTAATTATTCTGGTCTGCATTGCTTAAGGCTCTGTGGTTCTTCAGCTGTGACGTGTTTAGCCATTTTCTTGAATTTTTTTTTCCTCTGTAGAGTTTACTGTTCATTTCTCTCCTGCTGTGATTGACTTCAATCCCTACAAGTAATACAGAAAGTCAGAAGATACAGCATTGAACAGTAACTGCTTGTGGCTGTTGAGGAACTATTACTGCACATCTGACCTACAGCTGGCTTGAGAGGAGAATCTTTGCCAGCCAGGCTTCTGCTGTTTAAAGCTGATTAGGTCAGTTTAGAAAAAAATAACACCAAGGTTCTTCATGAATTCAGTTTTTTTTCTTTAGGAAAGTGAACTTGGAAGTCCTGCTCCATTTTAACTTCATTAGGAAAGCAAGGTATTGTAAGAATAATTAGAAGGGTAGTCTGGTGTCATTTTGGAGACCAAGTTAACACTGAAAGCCTTTCCAAACACTTAAGTAATTTTCCCTTGAGTTTTGTGGACCATCTGGCCAATAGGATTTTGGAAGGAAATGGGAATTGACTGCTGCTGCGAGATCAGTGCCATGTACTTCATCTCTTACAGAGATCATTCAGAAATCTGGAGGCTGATGTATTTTCTCACAGACTAATTGTGTCCATTAACTCTCTTAATTTTTGGAGAGGATTCATCAAATAGAGCCAAAGGAAAAGGCACTGAGAGTAAATGCTCTTTTTTTTCCTCAGTTAAATGCTTTGTGAAGACTTTTGTATATGTGCAAAAAATATGATCTTTTCCTAGGCAAACCACAGATCTTCTGACTTGACAGTGATAGTCAGCAGAGTTTTTGATTTCAGGATTCACCTCAGGTGAACAGAGTTATAGGGAGGGTATTGGCCATGAAACACTGAAGGCAAGACTCCGAGACCCTGAGTTAGGGTTGGGCTGTCCTGTGCTGTGTGTACTGTCTCACACAGTCGTCTGCAGAAATGTAGACCTGCATGGTATTGCAATCTGTGTGAGAAAAACACCAGCAGAACTGGAATGAAAAAGTAAATCACCTCTAAGGTGGTTGTAGCTCTGTCATCGTCTGGGCTGTAACTTGTAGTCCGAGCTGTATACCCTGCCTGCCTCAAAGCCTTTTTAAAAAACCCAAGAACACAGTTTTAACCTTTGCAGAACCTTGTCTGTGTTCTGCATTATATAAAAGAGAAAATTCAACTATGTTACATTGTTCACAACAATGGAGGATTTTTAAAAATTCAGTGCTATAATTGCTGAGAGCTTATTGTGCACACAAGGTTATGTTTACATGCTATAGAAGGCTAATAAAGCCTTTCTTCATTAGCATAAGTCTGAGAAGGCTGCATTACTGGAAAAGTTAACAGATGACTCTCATAACATGAGATTTGTAATTGCTGTGTGCAGCTTGACCTTCAGAGCTTTGTAGCAATGGTGAGCCAAAAAAACCTCCCTTTGAGGGATTCCTGCTCTGAAAGTCCGGCCACCCATCAGCTGACCTCCAGCAGTCCAGCCCTGACTTCCTTGCAGCAGGACGGGGCTGGCGGGACACATTTAACTGCTTGTGACTTCATCCAGCGGAATTGTGCTGTGTACAGGTTTTCTCTAGTGCCCTGTATTTCTGCAAACAGAGGCATATGAGTCAGGCAGTGAAAATTCACTGGGGTGGAGGGCTTTGTACCTCTCCCCAGACTTAGCTTCTTGACACCCCATGTTGTGCAGAATGAGAGCCTTCCAAAGGCTGAGGCTTTTCCGAAGTTGTTTTTTTTTCTGGATGAATAGACTTTCGTTGCAGTGGACCTTTGCAGTCGTAAATCATCGCTGAGCTCCCCAGGTGCTGAGCGGGACTGGCTCTGGGCCAGGGCTGTTCCAACCCTCCTGCCCGCACCAATGGGACCTGCAGGGCTGTAAACTCCCCCCATTCCCATGGCCCCACATTCCCACTGCCATGTGCTGGGCAGCCAGGGTCCCTGCTGCTGCTGACTGCCTGCAGACCCACCAGCCCAGCATCTCCAAGGCAGAACACCCGCTGGAAGAGGAAAGCCTCCATGTCCCCTGGCAGGGGTAGCAAGCTGTGATGGGGTGTCTGAAGCTGGAAACTCAACAGTATTTCAGCAGATGTGAGGAGGTGTGACAAATGCCAAAGCCCAGGATGAATAGCAAGGCTGTTAAAGCTGCTACTTGTGCAAATACTGAAATTTAGGCCCAGTGAAAGCAGGTTTTATAGCCCAATAAATGGAGTGTGAGGAAAATGGGATAACCGCACAACTTGCTTGTCAGACCTCTCCTCCCGTTCACTATGCTGCTGTCTGAGTTACTTTCTTGACCCATGTATGGCCCCAAAATGTTGCTTTTCTTTACTTGTTGGCAGCAGCTCCTGCTCAGGGGCCTTACAGTTCCCTCTAAACTCAAGCACCTGGATGACTTTTGAATAGAGGAGAGCTGGAGTTTCAGTGTTTGTTGTCACCTCAGACACTCCTGAAGTGTCTCCAGGTACAGACTGGACCAAATCAAAGTTGGTGGGTCCTTCACCAGGAGCAGCTATGCCTCTGGTAATCCTGTGTATCCCCAGCCAGGCTGACCCTGAGCACGGCAGTGGTGGCAGCCTGAAGGTTGTTTTTCTGAGGTGCCTGATGCACTGTGTGCTGCAGCTCTCGATTTCCCGCTGTCACCCACCACAGCCTACCCTGGTTTTACCTGCCCCAGGAGAAATGTTCCTGCTTTTCCTTCTTGCACATTGTTGACATTGTTCAGAAACTTTAAATAGCAGTTGAATATCTAAAACATCAAGTTTGCATGTTAGCTGAGTAAGGAGAAGCCACAGGAATGAGTACTTCCCTCCAAATGAGTATGGAGCTGCAGCAGATTACATAGGATATTCTGCTGCAGACTCCACCCTTTTCAAATAAGTAGAGGACAAACCTCTTCATATTATGACTAGCATGGTATTTTCCAAGGGCTCAGTGCTTTGCTTGATCTTGCTGATCATCATGTGAATGACCTGTTTGGGAGCAGGTTTCAACATCCCAAAAGATCAGTCTCTAGTCCAGTCTCATACAAGTATGCAGTAGCCTTGAGTGGTTCATGTTTTGCATGAGGATGGTAATCTCTGATCAACTGAACATACTGATATTGCAAAAAAATGTAGATACTCAAATATGTGTTTGTGAAAGAGCTTGAATTTGCTCCTTTGTTTCATTTTCTTTTCCCACTGGTCTGCAGTCAGACATAGACAAACATTAGGCAAAGCAAACAATCTGCGTTTCCACTTGTACAATGGGAGGAAATAGGAACTGAAAGGATAAAAAAAAAAAACTGGACAGAAAAACTGCTTCTGGTGCCTCTCAGGTTTTACAGTTCATGAGGGTTGTGGTACAGACCCTTTCAGTGGGGATAAAAAAACTGTCCTTTTCCTCCAGAAATTGAGGTGGTTTGATCTGGTACCTTTGAAATGACCTTTATCCATCCCTCCCTTCTAGACAATGTGGACATGGGTAGAATTTTAAGTGACTGGCAGAAGTAGTATTTTCTAATCTCTTCTCTTGGCTAACATGTTGCTATTTTAGTGTATGGGAAGTCCTATACCACTGCCAACTTCGTTAATCTCTGTAGTGTTATGAGTTACAGATATTTTTGTTTGTTTAAGCATGCAATACAAATAGGGGCCCTGAGGGAAATTCCTGATTTTTTTTTTCCAATCTTACCACTGAAACATCTTAAACTTCATTTAAAAAAAAAAATTGTAAAAATATTTTCCCTTTGAGTGAGTGCAAAATAGTTTTTCACTTCTGAGATGAGGGGGGAGAGGTACACAATGGGAGGGATAGAATGGCTTATCACCATAGAAATAGAGCAGTGGTGTTTTCTAGGAAATGAATTTGTTTTTCACTAAATATTCAAATAATTTTTGCTCTATAAGTTTGATAACTTTACGAAATTATCCTTTTTTTAATTTGGAATGCAGTATAACATTTTGATTATATTTTTAATAATGTTTCATTTCATTATTTGTATATGTCCTTACTGTTTCTTCATTAATGTAACAGGCTTTGTCTTAGAGTGCACTGAGTATTATTAATTACCTTTAAATTTTTTTTTTAATATCTACATGCAGACAGGTTAGAGTTTACTGTTGATGTTTTGCAACCCAAGTTCTAGAGTATGTGAATTAACATTTTACATCATAGTATGGTCTATACTGAAAGTGGTAAATTTGAGCTAACTTCTTTGAACATAACTAATCATCAAGTAAAAACAACATAAACCTTGAAGAGCATGTCTTGATTATCTACAGTGTATTAATATTTCTGTTGTTCAGCAGCAGTGGACAAGGGTGATGATATTTTGTAGTGTTTAGGTGTTTTAGATGATATTTTGTATTTTTATAGTGTTTTGCCTTCCCTATTACGAGACATCTCGGGTCAGTTCTGAAGGCACTGCTAAGATGGACTTAGTCAGACAGTCCTGTTTCATCCTGAGGGATTGGATGGACAATCCTAGTGTTGGATTGTCTGAGAACAATGAAGGACCTTTGTGTTGGGAGCAGTGATCTCAGGAGCTCATGCTCTTCCTCTCGCTAGCACAGAGTTGATGGCAGCAAAGGTATCCAGAGGGCGTTAAAAGAGGATGGGGAGAGGAAATGCAACATTTGGTTATGCTGCCCAAGTGGTTTTTGGTGAGACCTAGGACTGTCTAGAAATTGTGTGCCAGATGTGAGGGTGAAAGGGCAAATGTGTTGCATCCACATGGTCAGCATTTGGGCAACACAGCTGGGTTGTGGTTTTACAGAAGTCCCTGCATCCTGCACTGCTGGCATAAAAGCAGCCACTTACAAGGAAAGGAGGGTGTGCTCCAGCTGGAAAATGGAGTTGAGGAGCTACCCTAAAGGTGACCTGGAACAGCTTCCAAAATTTCAGCATCTGCCAGTATCACAAAGAAGAAAAGAAATTCTCTAGGGGAATACAAGTCTTTGATTTACAGCCCTGAAATACAACAGACATCCAGAGATGATGTGACAGAAGTGCCACCTAAACTTTATAATGTCAATCAGAGTAGGCTTTCTGCAGCCTGAGTTGTGTGATTAAAGGATGAAGCTGTAATCAAAATGGTAGCTGCATTACCACCTGGTTGGTGTCCTGAGCTCTTCATGGGGGGGGGTAGGAAAAAAAGAAAAAGACTTCCTGAAACTGGTGCTAATCTGTCCAAAGCTGATGTGGGTTGGTTGGGGTGTGTTGGGGGTTTTGTGTTTTTGTTTGTTTGGTTTTGTTGTTGTTGTTTGTTGGGGTTTTTTTTAAACTATCAGAATTGACCTGGATTACATGTTATAGTCTACAATGAAACAGATAATTCCTGAAATCCAGCACTAGAATTCAGCTAACAACTGGCCCTTAACTCTGCCTCAGGCCATTGACTAACAAAAACAAGCAATAAGCTCCCAAACTCACAATTAGTTCTTCCTTGGAATTTATTCCTGTCCCCTTTCAAGGGGGTCATCTCATGTGGTACCAGTTGCTGAGCTGAGGATTATGGATTGCTCTTGCTGATAGAGCTCTCCTATAAATTGTCTTCTTGGGTGATGCTTACCAGCACCAAGACACTACACCCCAGGTGTGCAAGCCCTGACCACTTGTTTACATTGTCAAGACCGTGAGGGACAGCAGTATGTCTGCATGAGCAGCCTTATGCTGTAAAACAGCAGCTGTGTCTTTAAACTGCAGCATGGGAGCAGCACATCTGTAGGTTTTATGTTCTTGGGATTCTCCTGCTGTGCAGACCCACTGGGGAGCACACTGCAGCTCCATGGGAGGCTGGCCCTGCCTGCCTGCAGTGTGAACAGGCAAAGCTTGTGTTCCCAGTCTGGCACAGGGTCTGGTGATGGCAAACACTGCTCTTCTCTTCTAAAGAGCTGGGTCTTAGTAGAAAAGCCCTGTGTAGGTGGAAAGGGAAACAGAAGGACCATGACTTTGTTAAGGTCATGTGGAATAGGACACAGGGCTTCCTGGATCCCCGTGCAGAGCATTGTTCACTCAGTTCATAATCTCTTAAAGGCTTTTCTTGTATTACCAGGATGGAAAGGGTGGAGAGGAGAGGGGCGAAAGGGTGGGGTCGGGTCCCACAGGACACAGCAGGCTGAGCTGGCAGTCTACCAGGAACCGCAGGGCCACACAGATTTACCCAAGATGGGCTCAAAGTTCATCAGTGGGTTTTGAGCAGGAAATCTGCTTGCTCAAGTTCACTTTCGGTAAGAGCTTGCAGTGACAGCTGTGCCTTCACCTCGCTCCCAAAGGGCGAGTGGCCACAGGCTGCATCAGTTATCCCATAATTAATGCTTCTGGGTGAGGAAGACCTCTGGCATCTGAAGTCTCACACCTCCAACAGCCAGATCTGGCTTTCCAGTGCAAACGTACAATATCCAGAGAAGATCCCAGGAGTTAAGGTTGTGGTATCTACCAGCTCTCAGGATTACAGTGCTGTGAAGGGTCACCTGGGAGCCCCGCACTCGTGTGCTGATACTGTGAGCTGGTTGTGTCTGTGCCTGGTGGTCTGCCAGCAGGTGTGTTTGATATGAAATTGCCCTTCATGTGCGTACAAAGGTACAAATTGGCAGGTGTCCAAATCTTCTGGTTTCTGGGAGGTATCTCTGCACACAGGCATCTTGCAGCCTCGCCAAACCCCCTGCTTTTTAAGTGAGGTGGTGCTTCTCGTTGCTGGCAGAACATGGGCACAAACAAGGACTTCTGCACAGTCAAACCCACCAGCTTGGTGCTGCCATGGTGTCCTGCAGCAGCAGGCAGTTCCTGCCCTTCATGTGCACTTCTTCCTGCAGCGGTTAAATGGGGATAACTCCGTCAGACCCAGAAACACGTGGTCACTGAACGAGTGCCCCTTGCCAAAAAGGAAGCGTGTGATGGGACTGCCGTGGGCTGCCTTGGCATGGTGTGCAGCACTTAACAGGACAGCTGGCTTCTGTCGTCTGGACTTGCAATTGTCCGCTCCAGATCTGTCAGAAGCTGATGGGAGCTGTTTTCCACCTCTAGAAAGAGAGAAATGTGCGGGATCTGGGAGGGAAGCTGTCCAACTAAGCGCTCTGCCTGTGACCTTCAGTCTTACAATCTTATTGGAACCTGGCTTTCTTCTTGTAATCATGGCCCAAGCCAGGGACCTTCCAAAATTTTTATTTGGACCTAACAGGAAAAGGTGTGTTGTATGTGACTGAATGCATCATTTTGTAAATATACTTAATTCATGTAAAGCCCCTTTATCAGCTAATAGCTGACGGCTAGTGTTGCCACTCTTGTTTGATGTAAATAGAAAAGTACATGTCTTGACCCCTGGTAGAGGACATAGATAAGCAGTTCCTTTATCTGATTGAGGTAAAAAGATAAATACACATCCAATAGGAATAGCACTGAGCACTCTGCCCTATTCTCTGTATCTTTCCCCTCAGAGATAATGCATAGCTGGAGCTCATCAGAACCAGATCTTTGGCATAAAGCATCTCCCATAAGTCTGGCTGCAATGAGCAGTACGCAGATTTGAGAAATGTGTGTGCTGGCTCCAGGTTTGCTGAATGTTGCTTTAGTGACTAACTGGCAGCTACAGTAGACTTTATACGGAAATATTTTCTGGAGGAGTCCAGGAATTTAGCTGGACTCAAAGCTAATGGGAGAATTTTTTCCAACTTGGATACCTCATCAAAATGAAGGGAGGAACTTCAATTTTAGAAAGTCATTAAGCTTCAGAATTTTTGATGTCTAAGCTCTGTATGAGCTTGATAGAGTTTAATGCTGTATTCTTGGGTAGGAATATGGTTGACTTGCAGATGTCTGTTGGATGTTTTGACTACATTCTCCAGAGTTGAAACCTGCTCTTACACTGAGCCTTTGGGTGAAAGATGAAACCTTTTATGAGGGAAACTGGCCCACGGACCTTTCCAGCCCTCTGCTCAGTTTCTGGGGAAATGTGCAGGGGAGGATCTTGAATCACAACAAGCTGATTCTCTTTAATGATCAGGAGAGGATGGGCAGGGACAGAGGGCTCGGAGGGCAATGCCCCTTGTTCTTCCTCACATGTTTTATTAAATCAATAAGGATGAGCTTCTGCATGTCTTGTCACTGGAAGTGAGTCTTTTGGTATCATTTGGTTGGGAAGCAGTTAAAACAGCCAGTTTTCTCAAAACAATTTACACATGCTCAACTTAGTGCTTCATCAGAAGCAGCAATGTGAGAGTTCCCATGAACTCTGGCTAACCTTTGAGATTTACTGATAAATGAAAAAAAATAAGGGTCCAGGCCCTGAAATCTTTCCTCGCTTAGGCACTAGTCTCAGTCTGTTAACAAGAAGCCCAGGGCTGGGTTCAGGATATTTACTGCATTTAGATATGTAAGGGAAAATTAACTTGAAACAGTTTGAAGTCATGTGCTGAATTCTAGCACTGGATTTCGGGAATGATCTGTTTCATTGTAGATTATAACATTTAATCCACATCAATTCTGAGAGTTTAAAAAACAAACAAACAAAAAACCTGCCATCTCTGTGCTTCACTACAGTTATGAAAATTAGTATTGATTCTTTACACCATCCTTTGCAGAATCTAGAGCAGCCCAGGGGACACTCACTGTTTCGATGGCTTGGTTGCTGGTGACCTGTGGTGGCCAGAGACATGGAATTACCAGCATACTTGACTCCAGACAAACTCTGGAGTGAAGTCAGGGTGCCAGCGTGTCGAGCGTGGCTGTGCTTTGTGGAAGGCCCTCTCTCTCTCTGTATTGCCAAGACATTCAATGCCTGGAAACATTTGCAAACAATGGCCTCCAAGAAAGGAGCTGTGGTTGTGCAGAGGAAGCTCAGTAACCCGGACTGACGTCAGCAGGGATGGATGCTGACTGAACACCGGCATCTGTCGGGATAGCACTGTTCACTGCCCATCCACACTCACCCACGGAGACTTGTGGGGGGAGAGCGCCCCATTTCCCTTCCTCCTGAGGTCTGTGATAATATATAAATCCTATCTCTTTATGAGAAAAAGCCTTGCAATCCCAGGAGTGCTTCCGTGGAAAGAGGACACTTATAAATATACAAAAAACTCAGCAGGATTTAGTTTTTTGTAAAAGAAAACATGACTGTGACATATCGCTTGAGAACGAGGAATCATTTTTCTTTGATGCAAAATTGCTTAGTCTTAGAAATAACACTTGTATGCAATTTTGTGCAGATAGGACCTGGGTTTTAAAATTACATCAACCCAGCTTTTAATTTTGCAGGTGTAAATTGCACCTGCAAATCATTTTGTCTGCAAACTGCAGCATTTCGTATTTGATTTCCTGATTTCCTATGGCTTCCTTAACTGATGTTAGTTAGTTATTTCAATATACAGCTTTGCAGGCACTACTATTTCAGGAATAAAATTGCAGTCTCAAAGCTTCAAACCCATTTCTGAACATTTAATGGCAGTGAAGAGTTAGGACATATAGTAAATCTGCTGTTCATTCAAATCTTTTGATGCTATCCTCCAGTATGAGATGCTGGTTGTCATGGCAAAAGACTACACCTATGGTATCTGTTGAGCAACTTGCTCTAACCAAACCAAGAAACTGCAATTTACAGCAAGATTCCTGGTTATGTTTCTAATACATGTTCTTGTGAATCACATTTTGTCAGTCTCAGTAGCAAGTTTGCTCTTTAAATACCTTTATTCCCTGTTACCTCCCTTTTACTAGTTCTGTTTTCAAAAACAAGCCAGTCACCTAGTCTGAAGTTACCAGTTGTCTGTTGCTTGATGGTGACTGTGGGGTGTGGGCATTTCACTAGTGAAGTGTGTACATGTGTAGGCACCTACTCAGTCAAACCTGGGTGAGCTCCTCCCCACCACCATAGAAGATGACATTTTTAAATTCAAAGCCCCTGCATGCTTTTTGGGAAGTAGCTGAGATATAGTTAGCTCAGCTGCAGTAAGAATTTTAAAAACTAAGCATTTCACAGTAAAAAGCACTAAAAAAAAAAAAAAAAAAAAATCAGCATAGATTATGCAGATGTGCACTTGTAAGGAAAAAAACGTGAATTTCTTACATGACAACCAAAGTGAGACGCTCAGTAAGCTCGGATTTGAAAAATATGCAAATTGTAAAAAATAAAAAAAAAAAAAAAAAAAAAAGGCAAAAACTCACATAGAGCTTTAGTTTCTTGGCATCCACGTACAGATTGATGTACTGAAACCTCGAGTTTTCCCTTTACCCTGAGGTGTACCAGGACATGTGGGGGTTCAAGGTGAGGTCACATCACCAAACTTCACTTTGGTAGTTTTGTAGCATCAAAAGGTTTTTTGTACATAGAATCATAGAATAGTTTGTGCTGGAGGGAATCCTTTACAGGTCAGCTAGTCCAACCCTCTTGCAATGAGCAGGCACATCTTCAACTGAAACAAGTTGCTGACATGACTTTGAACATGATTGAAAGCATTTACTCTAACCCAGTTGTTATATGCCTAATTTGTTGCTGTATTCATAGTTTACCTGTGTGTTTTACGTACAATCTTTCATTATTTTAACAGGGTCGTCATGTTAAGACCGGGCAGCTAGCAGCAATCAAAGTGATGAATGTTACTGAGGTGAGTGCTAAACCAAAAATAAAAAAGGTTGTTATTATGGTGCAAGGAAAAGTAAATAATCAGATCATTAGAAGGTGGATAGCTTGTAAAAGAAGATCCTGTGGTATAAATTATGCTTGCTGAACACTGATTTGTGTTTTATAAAGTACTGAGAGGTGTTAACACAACCAGATTTTTTAACTGTACCTGACCAATGGTGACAAAGTGATAAGGGAATGCACTTCCATATATTTTGGTGGCAAATAATAACAAAGAGAAGAAGTCTCTTGCTGCTTATTTCTAGTTGATTATCTGTTTCCAGAGATAACAAGTAAAAGATTTCCTGTAGCTCTGCACTGCCCCTGCTGTGTTTCATCACATCCTATCCCTCACCAGCCATTTCTCAGAGTAGCTGCCCTGACAGTCAGCAAGCAGGAACATGTTAGAAATGCAAATGTAGCACTTTTTATTGTGATTTGACAGATGAGAGAAGGAGACAGTTTAATTGGCACTGTCCCTGCTCACATTTATAAAGTGGTGTCAGTGCTGGAACAGGGTGTTGAAAAAGTTGCTAAATATTGTTTTTTGTTTATCCTTTGAAGAGCACAACCAGTAGTGGGTCCATCAACAGTGCATCAGGGCTGGTCAAAGATGTCACTTGTGGGCTGTCATGTTAACACCAGTGACAGTCTCTTCCTTGATGAAACAATTGAAGAAAAAACTGCAGGAAGGGAACCTTGGAAAGATTTCCTTCCCTTTGCTATACATAACAGTTTCCTTTGTATGCAAGTATCAAACTGTAGCATGCAGTAGTGCCTTCTTGCTTGGCAACAGAATTTAAATGCAGCACAACCATATGGTCCAGCTTCAGGAATCACCTTGGTAAACTTGCATGGTTCTGGGAGCAAAAACCAGCTGCTTAAGTCTGATTTGCTGCTTCTTTGCAGGTTAAAGAACCAGCATCATACTGGGGAACCTGTCCCATTGCTTGAGGGGTAGTGGTAGCAGATCCTGCTGTTTTCACATTGGGTCCCTTCATGCAAAGATTTGGGAGTTGAGTGGGGACCATGTTGGTGCAGCTGCTCAAAGGGGTTTTCCCTGATGCTAGTACCCCACTAAACCCTGAACAGTTCCAGCTCAGCTGTTCTCGAGTGTTTCTGCTTTCTGGCCTTGGCACAGCGGGAGTGCAAGGCTTTCTGCTGTTATTTCCACTTTCCCAGTGCAGGGTTGGCTGTGTTCCTGCTGCTAGGGCACAGGCTGGCAGACCTGGATGCAGTCCATTCTGCTACTTCTGTCACTCGTTCACCAAAAGATTCTGATTCTTTCACCAAGTCTACCAGGTTTCTCTTTCCAGCAAGAAGTCATTTTATCAGAAATCACCTGACCAGCTGCAGCTGTGATTGTTCAGATTTAGGGCACACCAAGAGCTAAGCAAATTTGCCCTTTGCTGTCATGAGCTGCAGCCCTGGGCCGGGTTCTTAAGAGCAGCAGCAGGATGCTGTGGTCATTGCGGGATCCTCTGGACATCTGTCAGGAAGTGCTGCCGTGTCGTGTTGCAGGGGTGGGGGGGGAGCCCTTTGAAATGGTTAAAGGGGAGCTGATGGCAACGTGCACTCGTGTGCCTCTCCATGCAGGCTCTGCTTCCTGTTATTTGATGGAGCCAAGCAAGCAGAGCGCTTGCAGAGAGATTGGATTCTTGCTGCTTGTCTCTTCAGCTGTCGGTGCAGGTGATCAAAGAGCTCTTTGGCAGCACATCGTTCTCTCTCCGTCTTTGCTTTCATTCTTTGTAGAGAGCAAAATAACATTTAAATGTGAAACTTGTTGTTAGACCTGCCCCAGTACTAAGGGGTCTCTTGGTGCAGTATTTATCAGCTGATATCTTGTTTCTATTTGAGATCAGAGGCGTGTGCTTTCTGGTTTTGTGCTTCCTAATGCCATTGCAGATAGGCCCACATCTTCAAAAACAGCCTTTGATCATGAGCCTGTCATCTTTGTGCATGAAGCCATCTGTGCCCAGGAACATGTAGGTTTGTGAAAGGAAACAGTTTTTTGCACTTGCACATCTGCGAGCCTGTTTCCTTTTCTTAAGCAGCAATTATTTATGAGCAGGTTTGTAGACCCCTGAGAGATGGGGCTGATGGTAACGCTGACAAGAGGGTGATGGAAAGTGGAAATCCTGAGCATGGACATGCACTGAGAAGCTGAGGGTGCTTTTGTCCCCAGTCACCCTGCTTGGAGGATGTTGTAGCACTGAGACTTAGCAAGTCCAGGTTCAGTTCCTGGCCAGGCCTCAGACATGAGGCAGAATCGCTCACGTTTTACCCTTCTGCCTTGGTTTTTTCATGGCATAGAGTAATTTTTCCAAAAATCACTCAAGCACTGGGAAGCCAGAGTGCGTTTGTCTGTGAAATGCCCAGCTGCTGTTCTGTGCAGCCCTTTCCTTACAGACTGACTGATATTTGAAGCTCAGCCTGCTGTCTGCCCTAAGCAGTGTCTCCCCAGGGCATTCAACCTGTACCGCCCAGTGTTACCTGTGCAGGCACGTGTAGCTGCCTCTACAGGCAAGGATGGGCAAGAGAAGAAGAAGCAGGTGCAGGGTAAATAGATAGAGCAGGAACTGCATCATCTTGCTGGTACTGGGAAAGAAGCATTACACACGTGCAGCTACTCTTTACTCTTGCCAGTGGGTGTGGAAGAGCCTACCGGGTATCCCGGCTGTGTTCACAGACAGGCTCATGCTTGGCTTTGTTCTAAAAACATAGAGGTGAGATTGCAGAGGAATGGAAAGTACTAAGGTGCTGTGCCAGCATGGTTCCAACATCTAGCAAATTAGCTGGGCAAAGGAAGAAGAGCTGAAAAATAGGCAGCGGCTCTGAGGAAGTGGTTGGGATCTGCCAGCTCCCCGAGGGGAACTTTGTGAAAGCTGCAGGCTGGTGCTGAGGGCACAGCAGGGAGTCAGGCTCTGCCTGTGCAAAGTTCATGCAGATGGGAAGAGTTAAGAAAACCCCAAACCCTTGACGTCTGTAAAGATCTTAAGTAATTTGCGGAAGGCCTTTACCAAAGATGAATGTTTCCCCTCCATGTTTGGTTCTCCTGTGACAGAAGGAGTGGGCAGGATGCAGGAGGGACAGCAGCAGGGGGAAAGGAGTCATCCTCCCTGTTTTCTGCTTTTCTTCCCTAAAGATCCAGAAACTCGTTTAGATGACAGGACCCTTGTGGTCAGGTCCAGGATGACAGTTCCCATGTCCTTATTCTCTGCCTGCTCCTCACCTGCCTGTTTACAGCCTTTCATGTGCACTATCCGGAGTCCCAGTTCTGTCTCTCCTCCCAGAAAACATCATCATGAGCTCTCTCCTCCCTTTGGATGTGCTCTGGCCATGTACAGGGAGAAACAGGACCCTGGTCATGGAGGGTTTCCTGTTTGTTGTCTAGAAGTCAGCTCTGATTTGTCCTGGAGACTCCAGGTGCTGCATGGAGCTCCTCCTTACCCTTGATAATTCAGTCATACAATATCCAGGGCTGTATTAAGGCAAAGAGCAAGGGTCCTCCTTTTTCCTTAACTGCATACAAAAGATAAATGGAATCTATAGTGTAATGTGTACAGCTAGAGAGCCTGTGTTCAACAAAGAGACTGTTCTGAAACCTGAAATACTTTGTTTAGCTTCGAGTTATTTTACATTTCCCATTTCCTAAGGCTTAATACAATTAGGCTTTGGTCTGGTAACGTGTCTCCTATGGATTGTTACTCGGGAAAACTTATTGGTCCCCCTCTGTTGGGAATGATTTTTGTGTGGTCGGGTTTAATACGACACATAATATTCTTGAAGGGAATTTGGCTTTAGCTTGTCAGGCCTTAATGTGTTACTCCAGGTATAGAAAGGACAATGTGTCTGTTTTTGTAAGCAGTCTGTTGTGATGGTTAAAGGAATGCTTCGATGGCAAAGCTACTGGAAAATAGAGGAAAAGTGCAGAAAAATGTCCTGTGGGGCTGAGTTGTTCTTGCTGCCTCTTTTTTCTTTTTTTTTCCCTTCAGCTAGTAAGTGCTGACTGAGATGTTTTGCAGAAAGGTAAATTAATTTTCAACTTGGTCGTACTCCTTTTTACTGATGGAGGGATACCTTGCAGCACCACTTGTTTCCTATTAAAGTGAATGAGATGGCAAAATCTACGTGCACTTCTCTGGGTGTTATGCACCATAGCAAACAGGCTGGATCTGAGGGGCTTCTTCAGATCAGGCAGTCTCTCTGAAAAAGGGTATTTTCCTTCTAATGTAGTTATAAAAACTTGTATTTCCATTAGTTGTCTTGTTGTGCACAGTGCTGTACTGGGCAGAAGGGAATGTCTGAGTGGACTGAAACAAAGACCATGGGAAAACTGGTGCTTGGAAGGGAATGTCCAGAGGTGCACTTAGCTCCCAGTATGCCAGAGACTTCACTGATGGCATGGAATGGAGAAAAAGCCTATGGTCCAGGTAGGGCAGCCTCACAATTGTAAGGAAAGAGCAGATCCCAACCCTGGCTGGCACTGGAATTTGATTTGTGGCGAGTCACCTCCTTCTTGGCTTTGGTTTCCTCCCATCAGGACCCTCCACAGGACTGGGAAGACGAATTGGCTGATGTGTGCACTAAGTGCTTTTCCAAGTATTTAAGTAATGGAGTGTTAGGAATACTTTTGTTTTTGTTTGAATCTGATTAGTTTCTCCAAGACTAAATTACTGCATACAGAAACCACAGGTGGGGCAGTAACAGGTCCTGTGTAAGCTCCCTGAGGAGACAACGTGCGATTTTTGTGCCCCAGTGGCGACATTTTTGATTCTTTAGGTCAATTTAGCAATTCCTTGTTCAAGACCTGTGGATCAGGGTGTTTCAGTTGGCAGTTTAAGAGGTGTCCATCAGTTGCAGTCTCATAATTCCAGGATAACTGATCCAATCTCCTGCTCAAAACAGGGTCAGCCATGGAATCAGACCAGGTTGCTCAGGGCGCTTCCAGATGAGTGTTAAAGCCTCCAAAGACAGAGGTTGCTTTGCTTGGTGATCTGTGGTCACCTAAGGAGCCTTCTGCTCTCTTCTGTTACAGAATGAAGAGGAGGAAATCAAGCTGGAGATAAATATGCTAAAAAAGTACTCCCATCACCGGAATATTGCTACATATTATGGTGCTTTTGTAAAGAAAAGTCCTGCAGGTCAAGATGATCAGCTCTGGGTAAATGTTCAGTGTCATTTCTCTTCAGTAGATTTACAGCTCCTTCCTTAGAGCTCCAGTGTGCTTGGCTTGGACTCTGTCTCAGCAAAGCTCTGAAATCATTGTTCTGAAGAATAACATATAAAAGAGAAAAATTGCTCCTCCCTAGACATCTTCCATCCCTATGATTTCCTTTGAGGATGGGTATAAAGTACGTTTTGATACTTGTGACTTGTGCTGTCATTTTGATTTGTTATTTGAGTCTTTTTTTGGTCCAAATTAAACACTTCTGTTTTTTTTTTTTTTTTTCAAAAGTGAAAGAGCTTGTCCTTTCCTCTCCTCTCCTCTCCTTTTTCTTCTTACTTTCCTCTCCTTTTTTCAGTTGGAAAATAAAAAAGGGAGCAGAGGAATTGGCAATAAAGCAAAGAAGAATAATGAATACTCCAATTTTTTGGAGGCAAGATTTTTAAAGCTCTGCAGCAAAGTGAGAAATTTTTAAAAAATTCCCATGTTTTTTGGTGCTATTAGCTCTTGCTTTTCTGATTTTGTATTTTATATATAAAACCCCCTACCTATAACCTGCAATAGGAGGGGAACACTACTGAGTTCTTTTATTTATTTAGCAATGTGTGTGATTCAGGAAATGAAATTTTAAGTCACTTGGCATCCGGGAAGGCCACCTGTGGTTTGCCACACCTGGGTTGTGGTGAGGTGGGTGTTTGCACATGGCATCTCTGCTGGGAGCCTGGCAGAGGTGTGGTGAAGGTGCACTGTGTTTGTCTCCCTGCAGCTGGTGATGGAGTACTGTGGTGCAGGCTCTGTCACTGACCTGGTAAAGAAGACAAAAGGGAACTGTTTCAAGGAAGACTGGATTGCTTACATCTGCAGAGAGGTTCTCAGGGTGAGTCCTGCCAGCAGAGCTTTGATGCTCATTTGCAACAAAAAGGGCTTTTCAAGCTTTTGGTTGCTAAAATAGGTCACTAATGAGCATTATTGTTTAAAGGTTGTGATCCATGGGGCTCATGGTCTGTGGTCCTTGAGTTCAGAAGAGCCTTGAGAGCTGGCTGCTTGACATCCCACATTGTTGTAGTTAATCCCATTTTCTGTATGAAGAACAGAAAATTCCTGTTTCCTATGGCAAATAGCCATTTTCTAAAATTCCAGACACTGGGCCTCTAGAAAAATAAATAAATTTTGTGTTTTCAGTAAGTCTGTCCTCTGCATCAGGAGATGTTACTGCTCATTTGCTTCAGCTGTTCACGCTGTGTAAGAACTTTCTGTTCATAATTCCTTTACCTGCACACATTCAAGGGTCCCTTTTCCACACTATTAGAGACTATTTAGTTGACTAAACACCATTCCAAAATCTTAGAGGTGGCCCTGCTGGGACAGTATTCCCCAAGACAATTCTTGGGGATATATTTCATTCTATGCAGGCTTAGGGCTGCTTTTTTTTTTTTTCCCTGGGAAGTACAGAGGATAAAACAATTCCCAAGTGTAATCTAGTGAACTAGCCTGGAAAAAAAAATATAATGTTGGAACCTGTCATTCTAAATTCAAAACCCATTACAGGGTTACTGATCCATCTTCCTTGTAATGGAGTTTTACATCTTTTCTAAGTAATGGTAAGATAAATGTGTATTCTGGGAGTTGGAATTCAAATGGCATGCCAAAGTAATGCTTGAATAGGGGTAAAACTTTGTTCTAGGAGTTGAGAAATGTGCTCAGTAGAGAGCATTGCCCATCTTATGGGGATTTGGCACTAGTCTGCAGATTATAATAACTATACTGGAGAGTGTGAGGAGGGCTCTTCTGCAAAAGAAAAAATCCTTAATGGTGTGGTCAGGTTGCTAAAGCAACTGATGTTAGAACATTTGATTTACCCTCATGCAACTGAAAGCCACAACAGCGTGTTTGTAAAAACAAGAGATTGGATTTAATCATGCTGGTTTCAAAACATAATGACCCAGTTGCACATGGATTGACAGTGTTTCCTTCTGGAAAATTTACAAGGTGGGTGGAAGCTCTGTTTGAAGCCATTAATATTGGAGAGGCTAAATGTTTTGTGTGAAGCGTCTCTGGCTTACTGTAATGGGTTATTTCAGCATGTTCCTTTATATCTGTGCTAGTTCAACCATGGGCAATTTTGAAATGAAGGAGAACGTAGCAAATATGGGCTGATTGAAAACAATATTTGCTGCATCCAAAAAGAGGTCTGACATGGTATTTTTAACTTTCTGTAGTGCATTTACTATTGAATTTACCATTTTGCTGAATGCTATCTCTGGTCCTCATACAGAGCATTCTGCTTTGTTCTTTTTTCTCTTTGGTCTGCTTTTAGCACATAATGTCAGGAGCATCCCTTGATTATGAGACAGAAGTTTAAAGTATTTCTACCTTGTTCTCTTCACACTTGACTTCAGAGATGCTCCACTGCTGTCAGATCTGTGGCAAGGAAGTCAATCAAACTTGCAGTTGCTGTCCTCTGTCCTCCCCCAAAATGGGCTCTTCATGTTGCTAGTGACATCTAAAGGATTTTCCTTACAAATAAAGTCTGAGAAGAGTAAAAGTGCAAAAAGGCAACAGTGTCACACTAATGGTAATAATGTTAGGAAGAAAATAAGGAAAGTGTGGTTTTCTTTTAGGGCTTGGCACATCTTCATGCTCACCATGTCATCCATCGAGATATTAAAGGACAGAATGTTCTTCTCACAGAAAATGCAGAAGTAAAATTGGGTAAGTTCCCTTAAAGGTGGGCCAGAAACCTGTTTGTTAAAGTGTAAGATTTCCATTTTGTCTCCGAAAGAACCTTCAGTAACCTAAAAGCAACAGGTATGCAAAGTATCGTTAATGGTTGTGCCTGTAAGGTACCTGTCAGGTAGAAAAGGCTGAAAATGTGACATGTTCTGCAAGGATGTTGCTCACAGCCTGTGGGGGATCCAGCTACTTCTGGTCAGTCAAACACAGAGCCTGTCTAGTAAGTCACAGCAGCATCAGGCCTTCACAGCTGATCTCAGCATGCAAAGACTTCCAAAGTAAAAAAGTAGTGGGAACAAATTACACTAATCCATTTATTTCTCTAAGGGAAGTGGTCTTACAGATTTTTATAAGTCTGACAATATGTGAAATTACTCATGTGTAAGGGCTACCACTGAGCTCATAGTCATCTTTCCAAAAATTTGGAGGGTTTACTCACTTCCTTTACTTCCTGTGACATGTCAGTGTTGACAACTTGTGAATTCCTAAGACTAAACTCAAGTATATATCTCTCTTGAGGAGGGCATGTCTTTCATGTTTTGGAAAGACATCACAGGGAATGCGTGGCAGTGGAGAAGTCTCAAGGGAAGCACTTCTCTTATTTGTGATGATCTTTACTGTCCCTCTCTCTTTAATTGAAAAAATTCACTGCGGAGTTGGAAAACAAAAATAATAAACATCGCTTGTGGATGTGGGGTAGGATGTTTACTTGGAACAAGTGAAAGTAAGTACTTTAAATCTCATTATGGTTTAACCTTGTAGCAAAACCTGAAGTCCAAGGGAGTTTTGCATTGTATTAAACAGAGGCAGGATTTTGCTTATAGTATCTAAAACATATGAACTAGCTGTCAACTGGTCCCTCTTAAAACAGGTGAGATGGGATGGTTGGGTGTGTTTATGGTCTTGTATAGTTACTAGTCCCACCATTTTCCACATGGTTGACAAGGAAGTTAAACCTTTCTTACTCTGGGTAAAGATGAAACAGATTTACTAAGTACAACAATTAAAAAAAAAAAAAAAACCACAGTTGTTTCCAGATATATTTAGCTTGTGTGTCTTAAACAAAAGAATCTAGAAAGCCAAGAGGTCCTCAATCCAATTCCGTTCCACTTCAGTGTAAGAGTGCACACTTCCCATCAGAAGCACAGAGTGCACGATGATCCCAAGGGTCAGGTCCACCTTATTCTTGGAGAAGGTTTGCTAAGCAGGCACATTAAATTATAGTAGTAAAAGTGATTGAGGTTTGCAGATGATCTGCAGTGAGGCAACATAAATGGGAAAATCTGTTCCTCGATGGCAACCACAGGGCTGTCTCCTTTCAGTCCTTTCTTTTCCCTGCTAGTTTGCCTCCCCTATGAATACCCCTCCAGTGCTATGCCCAGGGGATCCAATTAATGTATCTCAGAGGGTTGTTCAAAGGGAAGTACAGTCACATAATTATTTGGTTTCATATTTGAACAAAAACATTTTGCTGTACAGTCCTGATGAATGTAAAACGCTTTTCAGTGCAAGGAGCACCACACGATTCTCTCATTGTAATGAGTCTAAGATCAGAATAAAGTAGTAGACTCTCTGTCTTGTTTCAAGATACTGTATGAGTGTAGAGAAGGAGTTATTCCAGACACTTCAAAATGAAGTGATGTGATGGTTCTTTGCAGCTTTCACAAGATGGCCATATTAGACACATCCAAATTTGCCTTGTCTGTAGATACTATTTTTGCTTTCGCACACTAGTCCTACTCAATGTAGTGTTTAAATTAAGCATAAATTATTCTATAATGTCTTCATAGCCCAATTCATGTCGCTGTAACCCGCCTGGCAGATTTAGCATGCTGTTTATTTGATCAAAAAGAAGGAGGGGAAAAAAAAAAGGAAATTAAATTTCAACTCTTGGACAAGATGTGCTGGAAGAACTTGGATTTGATACACATTTTAGCCCAAAGATTTGGTATTCCAAACAGGATGAAAGTAACCAAGCACACGCTCTGCCATGTGAATACAACTTTTTACTGATTTCTTCACCTCTTCTTGGCTTTTCAGTGGATTTTGGTGTAAGTGCTCAGCTGGACAGGACTATTGGGAGAAGAAACACATTTATTGGCACACCTTATTGGATGGCACCTGAGGTCATTGCTTGTGAGGAGAACCCAGACTCTACATATGATTACAGGGTACGTGTTAAACTCTGCATAAGGTACAAAAACATGCAGGTTATTGCTGAAATTCTGCTAATTTGAAAAGTTCAAACTTCCTGCCTTTTAAACCACAATAGTACTAGAACTGCACAAATAGGAGTATTTGTAATATGTGGGTGGAGGCTCTTTTTAAGATTGGAGTTTCATTATTAATTATTTTTTGTGAATTGTTAATGCATGAAATACACTTTCATGATCTTCTCTGCAATAAAAAAGTACTGATATATGAAGGAAGAGAGAAGTTCCAAAGGAATACTTGGAGTAGTGTAATATGAACATGGCAAGTGGCTGCACTCTGTAATAGAGCTCCGTACTCATCTGTGAATCCCGAATTAATTGGCAGTAATTAGTATCACTTCACTCATTTATGAGCATGTGACTGCAAGAGGTTTCCCGTACCAGAATGATTTCTGGTCATTGGCAGGGTGGCTGAGGTGAGAAGGCACAGAATATCCTGTATTTCAGTTTGTGTCCATTGCCTCTTGTCCAGTCACTGGGCACCACTCAGAAGTCTGGGTTGGTCATTCTTACTTCCCTCCTGGTAGGAATTTGTACCCGTGTATTTGTACCCATGAGATCCCTCTTAGCCTTCCCTTCTGCAGACTGAACTGGTCTTTCTCTCTCTGCCCAGACCCTCCCAGCTCCAACACCTTAAGCACCTTTGTGGCCCTTCACTGCATCCCCTCCAGTGTGTCTATGACTTCTTTTTACTGGGGAGCCCAAGAACAGCTATTAAGCACTTCTTATGGTTTTCTTCCTAACCCATAATATGTTGATGCTGTTCCAAAGAGACTCACAAAGCTTATTCTTTGTCCTCTGGCCTCTTTCCAGCAGTGTTGTCATTTGTCTGCCTACACTTACCATGCAGGATATTTTCCAGAGATGGCTTTCTGAGCAGACATCTTCTGGGTGACCCTGCAGTCACTCTTTTAGTTCAGGTGCTCTCTTCATTGCCACTTGGCACCTCTCGTTCCAATTGCGGCTTCAGAAATGTTTATGAGAAGAACCTGTTACTGCTTCCATTTCCTGCTGATTCAGGGGCTGTGATTCTCCCTTGCTGAGACCTTCTGTGCTGCACTGGCAGAGTGAGGTCATGTTGTGTGTCTCAGTCATGACCAAAGAATGTTCTTGGATTTTATTTTTTAAACCATACCAATCTTCTGAAAACTCAAATTATTTCTTGTCTTCATTCCCTGTCCCCAGTCGATTTCCTTCTCAGAATGTGTACTTATCAGAAGATAGTTATAAAGAATGTGCACTCCTAATTCTAGAGGTTTCTTTGCCTTCAGTAATAATCACAGTTTGTCAGTTTTCAAATAGATTCTGCAGATGCTAGTTTAAAACTGATCAGCAGAGGGTTTTGGAAGCACTTATGCAAACAGTGCTATGACTCAGAAGGTGGCACGGGGTCGGTCTTTTCCACAGAGATTTATAGCTGATAGGTTGAGCTACGTAGCAGGAAGCCACTCTGTAACTTCTTGGTCTTAAAAAAAAAAAAAAAAAGAAGCCAAAAGAGTAAAAATATATACACATAAATATGTGTGTATACACACCAAGCTTTACAAACACTCTTCATCCTCCCTGTCACCTGTCGGCCTCTTGTGCTTTGGAACTCCAAAAGTCTTTGTAGCCTGTTTGTTTCTCTCATCGTCCCAAAACCTGTGGTACTATCCCAGTAGTCATTTACTTAAGAGGTCCGGATCATGAATCCATGAAATTCCCACTGGTTTTGTTGCCAAATCCCTTCACAAACTGTGATGTGAACTCACTGTCAGCTTGTGTAAAGAGTTCAGAGCAGCTGGACTGAGAAGGCTCTTTTGATAAAGTCAGGTTAGTTAGAAAGCTGTGCTGTGTCTGAGCTGCTATTTATGTAATGGTTTATTCCCTCTAATCTTTGAAGGTTTGTTTTCTGTTGCCGTGTTTTTTAAAAGATAGTTTTGGAGAAGCTCTGCAAGTTGGTTTGGTCGCGTGCCTCTCATTTGGCTACATTTAGACACAAAGAAATAGTGAAATAATGCACATGATTAATCAAGTGGAAACCTGTGAAGTTTTTACAGTCACTGGTGGTGTTTACGATTTACCTTCATCATTAAAACCTGGCCCTTGGCATCCAGATCAGCTGATAAAGGGAACTCCACTCTGTTAACTGGGCTGAACATATACTGCAGCATAAATCTGACTGCATGCTGTGCTCTCATGTGCCCAAAAACGTGGGACCGGAGATTTTGTAGACAGAAGAAGTCAGACCCTAAGTCCTGAATATAATTTCTGTTCCATCAGTGTAGAAACTCAGCAATGACTGCTCTGAAATAAGCATTAAGACCAAGAATTTTTGGGGCCAGAAGGAGGAGGGCGAGGCACTGCTGTGTCTCACTACCTCATGAAAAGAGATTTAAGACATATATTTAAGTGGTGCCTGCTATGTTCTGGCTCTTGTTTTTTGAATGCAGAAGGTCTGCATTTTGAGGCTGGCTGCTTAAATGATGACTCAGCTGTTCAGAGTTGCATGGGAAATGGGAAGCTTCTGGCTATTAGCACATTTCCTAAAAGCTCAGTAGGGAGTGGGAGGGAGCAGAATATATGTCACTCCAGCTAAAACAACATGATCCAGGAGAAATCTAGGGAAACTGTAAAAAAAAAAACCCAAAAAACAGTAAACCAAAGAAAACCCCAAAACCTAAAAATCCAGAAGAAAACAAACAAAAAAACTTGAATGCTGCAAGCTGCAATGTGCATTGTTTCTCTCCTGCAGAGTGACCTGTGGTCTCTGGGAATCACTGCTATTGAAATGGCTGAAGGAGCTCCTCGTAAGTGATTTGGTATAAAGGTGGGGGGGTCTGTGCTTTGTAACATGTTCTGTGTTAAAGTAACTCATGCTTGGCTAACATAGATTTACAAAATTCTGGTTCTGTCTGTATCTTTAAAAATAATGTATGACTTTTTCTCCTTTGGACTGTTTTGCTTCCCTGTTCCTTTCAGACCTTTTCAGTCTATATTTTGATTCCTTGCCTTCATTTCCTAGGGAAACAAAATTTATTTGTTTTAAAGCTCTTGTTAGCATCGCTTTGTTGACCGCTGCCTGTGGGTTCAGCTGAGCAGAAGTGATTGACATGTTAGCAGAAAACGTTGACAGGAGTGGTTTTTGGTTTAGGTCAGTAAAAATAATTATGGCAGTAGGAGAAGGTAGGCCTAAAGGTTATATTTTTACTCTGTACAGTTTTTGGGATTAATACTGTGTTTTCTCACGTGTAATGGCTTTGGTCCATGACCACATTCTCAACTTGACAGCAGATTGCCATAGTTTTACAGCCTGCCCGTGCCTGCCAGGTGTCCCTCTGGCTCCTCCAGTGAGCCTCTGGCAGCAGAGACCTGTGGATGCAAAGTCCCCGTGTGTTGTGGTTTCCATGGAGGACTGGCTGCTTTGCCCCAGCTCCCGCAGAGCAGATGTGATGCGATGGGGTATCCAGTCACTGCTGAGAGCACGGGGGATGAAATAAATCATGCTCTGGCCTGAGCCCGAGAGCATGGAGGCTGTGTTTTTAAAAAACACACTTGGCTGTTCTCCCATCAGACTTGGTTTTCAGCAGGAGCCAGCTGGAGTTCAGGAGCACTTTCAGATCCTGTGCTTCAGCATAACTGAAGCTTGGTCCTGAGACATGGGGAGTTTTCTTTGAGAGACTTCGTAGCTTTGCATGCCAGTTCCTCATGCCACTTGTATTTGATGTTTTCCCTAGTTTTGACAGGGAAATGCTATGGATTAAATTCTGTTGCGTTTTGTTTTGTTTACTGTGGTACAGCAGTGTCTGGGACCCAGAGGTAGAAACTAGACTTCTGTCCCCCATCTCCACGATGTGTTGTATTATCGACAATACAAAGGAAGAAGTCAAAACCAGAACCCAAATGTGAGAAGTGATAGCAGGTGGATGCAGATAGAGAAATTAATAGAAAGCAGAGAAGGGTTTACCAGAGCAGTCTTCTCACTTGTACTAATGCTGTAATGCTGTAAGTCCATTCCTATTAAGAGAATCACTGCTGGACACCTACATATCATAAGAAATCAGCCTCTGTGTAGTTCTTATCAGTCCCCATTCAGTAGCTCTGTTCAGTGAAGGCCAGCCTTTGACCCCTGATGTTTCTCCGTGGCAGATGGAGCACACTCATAATTCCATACAAAATGCCTGAGATAGATGAGATGTGACAGTATTTACTTTATGTAGAGTTCTTCATAGCTTCAATTCCCACAACAGTAACGCTAAAGAGAAGTACATTGGGCTGGAGAGAAACCAGCATCTGAATGAATGCAGGAATAGAATCTGTTGCAGATTGCCTAATAATGGTGCTCACACTGCCAAGCACAGAACAGATGAACTGTGTGCTCAGTCATTCCACTCTGTGCCGGTGATGCAGGTTATGAGCTCCTCGCTTCGCATCAGCTTTTCTTCATCCTGCATTTTCTCATATGCCATGAACAATGTAGTGAAGAGCTTGGTTAAAATGGAGCTTATCATTTATCTGAACCATAAGCCAGACATAATGACTAGATAGGTATTTCAATCTCAGCTTTAACTTCTGTGTATGTAAAAACATGCTTTGGCATCCGAGAAAGGTGAGCTTTTCTTATGTCCCTCTGAAGCGTTATATATATCAAAAATATGAAGGAAGTTTTACTTGTTTGTGCCTTGCAGCTTTTCTTTCAAATCTCTTTTATCTGGAAATTTCTGTGTGTTCAGAGACTTGATTTCTTGGCTGTAGTGTGAATTCTGTTGACTACTGGTGTGGTTCTGGGGCAGGTGCTGTGGTGTTTGAAGTGGGGATGTTTGTGGAGGACTGTTCCTCTCTGTTGGTAGAGCCAGGCTCATGGCACAGCTGGGTTAGCATGGTCTGGCTGTGGGAGGGACACAGGGAGGACGTGCACCCTTCAGTAATTTGTGGTTTCTTTTGCAGCCCTGTGTGACATGCACCCCATGAGAGCTCTCTTCCTCATCCCACGGAACCCACCCCCAAAGTTGAAATCCAGAAAATGGTAAACAGATGTGTAAAAAAACCCTATAGTTCTGGCTTTTGCATTGGGCTTAGAAGGATTTTGAACTCAATTGTCCAGAGACAATGATCCCGTTAAATCTTACAGTGATCTAGGAGGTGTTTCCTAGGCTTTTGCTGGTGCTGGGTTAAGCCAGAGGGCAGATATAGTTTACCTTTGGGAAGCAACACCTTTCTTTTGAACTCTGTCTAAACTGCAGCAGTTGTTTAATTTTTGTGTTTGTGGCTGAAATTGCAGGATAGGCAAGGAAGGCTTAGATGGGCTGCTTGGGGTCAGTGCTTTGTGCAGAAGACTGCATGGACACTGTGGGGCTAATGGCAGTCAGTGTGCCCCACAGATAGTTACTTTTAAATGAAGTGTATAAAGAAAGCCTTCATCTGTTCTGTCTTTTTCAGGTCAAAGAAATTCCTAAACTTTGTTGAAAGCTGCCTTGTAAAACATTATTTGCACCGTCCATCCACTGAAACTTTGCTTAAGCATTCTTTCATCCGAGACATGCAGAACGAACGGCAAGTGCGCATCATGCTGAAAGATCACCTGGACAGGACCAGGAAGAAAAAAGGAGAAAAGGGTAACGTGGCAAAACCAAAGTAAAAGGCACTTCAGAGAGCAGGTCCTGTTTGAATTTTGGCACAAGGCAGATACAACTGAAACAGCAGAACCAGGAAAATTGAGACAGCGTAGTCCTTGATAGTGGTGGGGCCATTTTGAAGATCTCTTTGTCAAAGCCTGGGTCCTTCATGCTGTTTAAGTGCCAAAGTCTTTGGAACCTGACTGACCTGAGTCACTGAGAGTGACCCTGATGCTAGCAGAAGCAAGGAGTCCAAGCCTAGGGGTCTCCTTTCTGGAGCATCTAAGTGGTGCTCTACAAACATTTTCTGGTCTCTTAGTTCATATTTCTCTCCCAGATCCACCTGTTGTGTCTCCATATAATTTTATCTTGTGAATTCTTTGGAGGCAGCAGGGCTCTTTAAGTGTTTTGCAGTGGAGTGCACAAAAGAGACCTAGAGAAGACCTCCAGCAAAACACAAATGGATATAATGAATCATCTGCTTCACAGAGTGGATCAAGAAAAAGAGAGAATCTGAGTTTGTTACAAAAGCCAGCCTTACTCTTCAAAGCAAAACCTGGAAGAAGCAGTGCTGGAGAGGGGATAATACTTGTGTAAATGCCTCTGTAAATGCCATGGCAGACTAAGGGCTGTGCAGAGGGAGAGTGAAACCCGTAGCCTGTTGAACAACAATTTTCCCCTTTCTTCTCTCCTGTCTTCCTCTTTTGTATATTTTTATGGCAGAGGCACTGTGAAGATCAGTGACTGTGAGGGCAAACTTGGAAAGCACTATGGTGTTGGGAGGTGTCTTATAAACTCCAACCAAGTAGTGATTTGACAACAGGAATATTTGTGCCTAAAATGAAATTGCTCTTGCAATGTAGATTTACTGACTCCAGTAGTAGTTGCAAAATCTGCCACCTCTTTCAGCTATGAATCTCAAAGCACATTGGAATGGAGAGACAGTAAATTAGAGTTTCTCACAAATGCCCTTGGGGAGGGGCAGGGAAATGCAATGATAACAATCAGTTCTTGATGAATAGTCATATTTTGACCTGAAAAGTGCTATTTTAATCAAGGCTCCCCTGTAATGGAGAACCGTGTAAAATTGCCAGACTATACACTTCAAAATAGTAACTTCAAAAAAAATGAAACCCCAATTTAGCATGCAATATTGCCAGCAATGCAGGGTAGGACTCATTTGAAATTATCCCGTTAAAACTGCCTTCATTATCCCGTTAAAACTGCATTCATGTTAGTCTTGAAGAGAACTTTAAACTACCGGTCAGCCTCTTCTAAACCTTTGTGCTAAAACTAGCATTAGTGGAGGGTTTTTACTTATTTACTTTGATACAAAAGGAAACCTGGATTTACTGAAAGCCTCAGCATAGCCATACAACAGTTATGAGCAGCAGAGCAGGGCAGTGCAAGGCTTTTATGTCCTATCTAAATGTCTTTCTAAAGAACTCCTCTGCTGGTGGTTCCGTGGGGGTTGGGATCCTCTGTGGGTTTAGCCTAATTTGTTTCAGGGGGTGGAAATAGGTTAGTTTTTCAAAACTAACACAGTCAGTCAACAGAAAAGGTGTGTGTGTGTGTAAAGGGGCTGCCCTGAAACATTACCTGAACTAGATTTTGAATTATATATGTGGATATTTTGTCTCCCCTCAGCCTCCCAGTACAATCTGTGACTTCTAAATTCCAATTCCTGTTGAGCCTGTAGTTCAGGTTGAGTGCTCAGAAACAAAGTTGAAGATCATACCTTAAATAACAGTATCCTCCTCTGGGGTTTGTTTGTTCTCTTTTTTAGAAGAAACGGACTATGATTACAGTGGAAGTGAGGAGGAAGATGATGAGCTGAATGAAGATGAAGGAGAACCAAGGTTAACTTTATTACTGGAATAGAAAATTTGACTGCCCAAGCTGTTCTCATTGAAGCTGGAACAGCTTTCTTAACTTGCTCTGAATCCCTAATCTCCTGTGTCCCCTTTGGTAGCTTTAACAGTTTTGTAGCTGTCAAACGTAACTGCTGGGTATAAAATATCTGTAATAAGCTGCTTCTTAGTTCCCCTGCAATAGGGAGGAAACTCTCAAATGAAGGACCCAATAATCACCTTCAGGCTGGTTTGTAGCACAGCAAGTGTGGCTACACAGTCAACATGCTGGAGATAAATCTTAATTTCCTAACACGAGACACCAAACAATTCCCAGTGCACCTTGTATTCTGTCTTTAATGTTACGTTTAGTCATGTAGAAACCTCCTCTTTGTTTCAGCTCCATAGTTAATCTCCCAGGGGAGTCAACTCTCCGTCGTGAATTTCTGAGGCTGCAGCAGGAGAACAAGAACCGTTCTGACCCTCAGCGCCAGCAGCAGCAGCTGAAGGACCAGGAGAAATACAAGAAGCAGCTGCTGACAGAGCGGCAGAAGCGGATTGAGCAGCAGAAGGAGCAGAGGAGGAGGCTGGAAGATGTAGGGACTGGCTTGTATTGTTATTCCATGTGTCTGTAGAAAGTAGGCTTTGAAAGGCAAGAAGGGCTGTGTTAAATTGTCAGCACAACCTGGAGCGTAGCTTTTCACCTTGGGAGAATTGTGAGACTTTTGAATGCAGTGATTTTAAATGGGCTCTGTCGTTTTCCTGCTGACAACCTGCCCCAAGCTTTGGAAATAGAAGAGGAAGGCCAATTTGCTTGAGTTAGTTTTGGTGGGAAGCCCAGGCAGATGGGATGAGAGATCCCCATTTCTTTCCCGTGTGCATATCCCAGTTTGGAGTTAGTCGGTCTGGTCCAGAGTCCTGGCCCTGCTTGTGTTTGAGATGTTAAAAGATAGCTGCTGCCTTTTCAGCTGCTTGACATGCTGTGGTATTGGAGGCAGCGTTGAGTCATAGAATCATAGGTTGCAAAAGACCTCTAGGATCATCCAGTCCAACCTTACCCCAGCACTGACAAGTGCATCACTAGCCGCATTCCTAAGTGCCACATCCGCATGTTTTTTGAACATTTGCAGGAATGGTGATTCCACCACTTCCCTGTGCAGTCTGTTCCAGTGCTTAGTCACCCTTTCAGTAAAGAAATTTTTCCTAATATCCAATCTAAACCTCCCCTGGCACAACTTGTTTGTTACCCGGGAGAAGACACTGACCCCCAGCTGGCTACAACCTCCTGTCAGGGAGTTGCAGAGAGGTACAGGGTCCCCCCTGAGCCTCCTTTTCTGCAGCCTAACACCCCCAGCTTCCTCAGTCACTCCTCATCAGACTTGTGCTCCAGACCCTTCACCAGCTCTGTTGCCCTTCTCTGAACTCACTCCAGCACCTCAATATCTTTCTTGTAGTGAGCGGCCCAACGCAAACCAAAAATAACCAGCATGTCTCTTCTCATGAGTATCTGACAAAACTCAAGCACTGTGTGAACTCTGGAGCTGATGTTTGTGAAGCACAGTGCTGCTCCAGCAGAACAGGGGCACTCTGGAAAAACCCTTCCTTCTTGAAATGACAGGAAGACATTTGTCATTAGATTAGCTGCCAGCTGTCGGGGAGATCTTGCATGCCTGCCTAAATGAATGACAAAGCTGCCTTGGGCTGCCAAAAGGGCAGAGGTTTCACTTCAAGTTTGGCAGTTGTGGTGGTGGCAGCTTCTGCTGCGTGGTGTGTGGGGTGTCCCCTGTTAGTGACTGCAGAGCAGGAAATGGGCCTTGTGATTAATGAACAATGGCATAAGTAATCGGTGGGTACAAAAATAAAGTGAAATAAGCAACGTTATTCCCTGGCTCTCTTCCAGCACCAGAGGCGAGAGCAGGAGCTACGAAGGCAGCAGGAGTGTGAGCAGAGGTGGCCAGAGGCAAAGGTCGGTCAAAGGAAAGAGGAAAGGGGTAAAGAAGACAAAAGGGCTGTGGAAGATGAACACTTCATAGTAGATGGACAGAGGAAATTAGAAAAGAAGCAGGTATGCAGAGAGTGTTTACTGACAGCAGTTTGCAGCTTCCTCTTCCTGTATCTGATGTCTTTCTCTGTTCCCTGAGGGTATTCCCATCCTCTTGAGTCATGGACCAAAGGAGGGCTTTATTAAGGCATTCACTGCCTCTTGTTCTCAGATTCGGCCTTTTTTTGAATTAACTTACATGTTACTGAGTCATCCTCTGTATCTACAGCAGGGACACCACCTGTCCCACTTCTGTCCATACTGTTTCTCTGTGCTGAAATGGTCTTCACTCTGATTTAAAATTCCTTTTCCCTTAAAGCTTCCAGCATCAAGTAAACCTAAGCTTAAATCTCCAGCCTCCATTTTGTATTCTGGTTGTAATGAGAACCATTTCTTTTTCACAAAAATAGTGGAGCAGAGGTTAATTTTAACACTGAAGTCTCTATCAGATTTGGTACATTGGCCACCATGTTTTTCTGATGTTTCAGCTGCAAATTGATTTGTAGAAGCATGGAGTGTTTTATTAAAGTCCTCCGGTTTTAGGAAAAGTAAACAGAAGAAATATGATTTTCTGACATGCTGTCTAAAAAGCCAAATACGGTATTTGGTGTCACTTTATTCTTCCTGTTGCTCGGGGTTCTGGCTCTTCTGTGGGCCCTGCTGGAATTGTGCTCACTCCGTTCTTTGAAAAGCCACTATTTCCAGCAGGCAACTGGGTTGTCTTCCAAGGCATTGTTCTCTCTGAGGTTCATCATTCTCTGCTTTCAGAAGATGGAAGATGTGCAGCACAACAGGAGGGTGCATCGAACTCTCCCCAAAGATCAGACACAGCTGCTGTCCCTCCAACATGACCACAAGCAGAAGAAGAAGGAGCCTTCCATGAGTTCAAATGCAGCAGTGCATCCTCCATCAAGCAGCACAAGCAAAGAGGTACTGTCTTGGCCAGTGTAGCATTTTGGTGCTCTGCAGTTTATGATGCTGTGGTTATGCTGAAGCCAAAAGCAGACTGATCTTTAAACCTCAATCTGGAGCTTTACCTGTGTCTTACTACACACCTATGCTACAGTAAAGTCTTTGCTTGCCATTAATATTCAGAAGATAAGGAAAGGGAAAAATCGCTGTTACTTCTACTTAAATTTAGAGAGGGGTTTGACTGGTGAATGGGGAAACAGTTCTTCTGGTCAACTAGGTGTCATTCCCTTGTTTTCAAAGAGGAATGAATTAAGGTAATATCATCTGGCATTTAACAGAGGTCTTTGCCTGATGTGAGGGTTCACAAAACTGACCCAGACACAGAACAGCATCATGCCTCTCAAGTACAGACCTCTGCTCCCCAACATCAGGCTGTGGTGCCTTTTCTTGTTTTTTATGTCCCAGGATAAGATTTAATGGATCAGGGCCACAGAACCATTTATTGGGAATTCCTTGGCTTTGCCATTGCACTTACCCTGTCACCAGCAGCTCAGGACAGTTTTTCCCTGCACATCTGTGTCCAGCTGTGAGCTCACTGTGTGCTGTATCTGGTCCCAGCAGCACCAAAGTGAATGAGCTGAGAGGGAAAGACTCCAAGCTCGGGCTTGACACTGCACAGGCTGAGGTCAGTTTGGGGAGCCCAGAGTGTCGCCTGCAGGAGTTTGCATCTGGATCATAATACATTGCATGAAGCTCCCTGTGGGCACAGAGCTGGGGGGTGAATTATCATATCTAGTTTTTACATCTTCTTTCTTGCTATGGTAGAATTTGCCTTTCATTATTAGGAGTTGCAAGTAATGAAAATGTGGCCTCAAGAGCATATAATGATTGAGTTCACTGGGGTTAGAATTTCATGGTGTTTGGCTGTGGTAGCTTGTTTTAATAAGGTATTTTTTGGGAGGGGGGTGGTTTGGTGTTCTTTTTTTCCCCAGTGGAGATCTGTGAGACTAAGTGGAACCATTTTCATGTTCTCAGCAGTTTCTTGGCTGTGTTAAGAATATGCTTACCTTTCTGACACAGGCACAAACATCCAGATATAGTGAGAGATACCATTAAGAAAGCCCACCCAGACACAGATAACTGGGTATTTTTATGGCATTAATCTCTAGTTTACTGTGTAGAGCCTTTCCTAGGCTGCTGAATCAGAGGATATGCTAAAGATTTACACTAGAGAATGGGAATGAGTCATGTTGAATGGAACTGAAAAGAGTAGAGGGGTCAAAACCACAGGATAAAGATTTTTGTAATGAACAGTGCCCTCGGGAAATTCATTCCTTCTAAATCATGTTTCTCAGTCTTTTCCGTAGTGCAAGTAACATAGCGAAAGATAGTGTTAAAAGTGTTTTAAAGTAGAAAGCAACGTGCAGTAATGTGAGCTCTGTAGAAGGGGGTAATAAATGCACAGCAAAACAGGCTGCATGTTGTCAAAGATAAGTAAATATAGACAGATGATTCGTCCCAGTTAAAATCCCAGCCTGCAGCAAAAGAGATGACCTAGAGTACTTCAGATGGAAACTCAGGCCCTTCTCTTTACTGCAGTTTGGAAACTTGATGGAAAAGGAAGGGTTGCAAATGGAGAGAAAGTAGTGGTTTATACTGTGCCAGGGCTGTCCTCCTTGATGAGAAGGTCCATCAGAGGTGGTGCACTCTGTGATGCTGTGGGAGAACATCCAGCTTCCGAAGCCTGGGGCTCAGTGTGCAACGTGCTGTTGCTTTTCTCCTTCTCAGGCCGAGGACCGAATAAAGAAGAGTGATGCCACCCAGCCTTCCCTGCAGTGGCCAGCGGCGCTGGGACACGAGGCCACACCACACTCCAGGATGGGCTCCGGCAGCAGCTCCAGCCCCTGCACCCCCGCGCCACAGAGAGCCATGGTAGTGCAGGTACTGCTGCCCCAGGTGGGGAGGAGGGACCGTGGGTGGTTCCCAAGCAGAAAAACGCATGAGAAAAGTGATTTTCTTCATTCCTGGCACAAATGACTGAGGCCTGTGCAAACCATCTCAGAGGCTTTTTAGTGACACTATTGCTGCTAAGTTCTGTATGGAATTATACTTAAGCACTGCAGGTCAGGGTTAGATAACAGTTATTTTTACATACTTGATGCCTGATTGCTGGTTCCATGATATTCCTCTTAGATGTTTCACAGAAAGCCTGAATGGCTGAGCTGTTGCAGTCCCTGGATGATGTATTATTTACGTGGTGCCATAAATGTGTGTGGCACTTTACAAAAAAAGTCCAAAACCAGAATTTTTATAAGTGAAATCATGTAAAAAATAAAAATTTTAAGTGAGCTTATGAAATAATCTGAAAATAAGTGGAGATGCAGTAAGGGCAATGCAGAGTCAGATTTTGCTGTGGATAGAGCCCAGGAAGTCTGTGACTTTAAAAACTTCGGTATTAGAGGTAGAAGTGGTATCTAAACAGTACCTATGCAGTGAAAGCACTCTGATGAAGCTATTCATTGAAATCCTTCTCTCAAAACATTTTATCTCCTGCTTTTTCTACCAGTTCTGGGAGAGGTGATTCAGAGTTCTCTCAGTGTGCCCAAAAATTCGACTTCCTTTCAACCTCCTACTCTTTCAAAGGGTATGAGGTAAGTAGCTGAGACTGCAGGGTTTTTTTTCTCCAGTCTCTTGTGAAAGGACTGTAAGCATATTGAACAAAATCAAAACAAAACAGCAAGTAGAAATTGAATAAACTACTGTAAGTGTGAGCACAGCTCACTTAAGCTGGATCTCTCCACTTGCTTTGAAAACGTGCAGTGGCAGCAATAATCTTACTGCTTCTACATTTTACACAGCACTTTAGTTGTGCATTCATTCATCCCCACAGAGAGGATATACAGTTACAACATTTGTTTTATTCTTGGCAGCTCTCAGTTTCTGCTGGGCTCTCAGATGCGTGGATGGATGGATGTACAGCTTCTGATCCACCTCTCCAGTTGTTTCTGTAGGACTTAGCTCATGGTACCCACAGGGGAGTGGCATTCAGAGCAGGCTTGAGCATTGTTTGTGTGCTGCTGTGGCCTTATTTCCTTCTGTGTTGGATCTTAGAGTCAAAGGGGGAGGATCAGACTGCAGAGAGGGTGGGTTGTTGGTTTCAGCTCAGCTGCTTCCAGAGAATGTTGAGCTGCCTCACTGCCAAGCCCAGGCAGCAGGGTGGGCCCGTGTACTTCTTTGAGGCTGTTATGGCTTATTGCTATGAGATTAGGTTATATTATCCCAAACCTTTTTTAAACTCATTGCTGGCAACTGGAATTTTCCTTGGCATGAGCTTCAGCTGAACATCTACATGAAAGATTTTAGAATCACAAGATGGTTTGGGTTAGAAGGGACCTCTAAAGGTCATTTAATCTGTTTCCAGAGATGGAGCATCTGCAACATCTTAGGGCAAACTCTTCCAGTGTTGCACCACCCTCATTGTAAAGAATTTCTTCCTTTGCTTTCCTGAAATTCAGGATCCTGACTTGGCTCTTTACCTGAGCCATATTCCCTCAGTACTGCAAATTCCACCAGTGCACGACCACTGCAGCCCTGGCTGCCTCCAATCTTGATGTCCCCAAGTAGCTCTCTCGTGTTGGTGATCCTGAGGTCCAGTATGGCATCTCCCCTGGTAGGGCTGCCTATTACCTGGCTTAAAAAGTTGCCCTCCTTGCATTCCAAGAGTCTTCTGGATCACCTACAGTTCCCTGTGCTGCTCTTCCAGCAGATGTCAGGGTGGTTGAAATTCCCCAGCAGGATATAGGGAAGCAGCTCTTCCTTATCATTCTGCTTCAGTTTGTGCCCTAGAGGGAGTCTGTGGAGTCTGGGAGTCATGTAATAGCTGGCTGTTAGTGTCTCTAAGTCAAAGCCTCCCTCTGCCTTTCCTGTTCAGGTTGCTGTTTGGTGATGATGCAAAAGTCACCACAGACAGATGCTGTGAGCAGAAAGGCCTCGTTTCACCTGATAGCTTTTTCATGGAAAAATATTTATGTGTGTCTTCTCACATCCTTTTTTTCCAGGGCCTGTTTGTTGTTTCAAGTCACGAGTATTGTAAGTGGGCTGAGTTGATGGCCTGGCTTGTAGCATCAAATCACTGGAGAGCTATTGCAAGGTCTACAAGAAGGACACTTGTATCTTAGCCTTGGGTAGAGGCTGGCAGCTTCCCTGAGGCAAATATTTCAGCCCTGTAGTAGCAGTGGGAGCATCCATAGTTTGTTGCAGGGCCTTTGAGATTCTGCAGTAGCACAGTGGCTGTACAGAGGATAGTTCTGCCCTGTTGAGGTGCCATTCCCAGGATGAGAGGAGCTACATGCTAGGCTGGCTTCTTCACGTGGGACAAGTGATCATTCCTTTGCACCCTGTCAGTGCTTCTCTGTTTGGTAGCACCTCTCCCAGCTGCCAAGAGGAGTGGTGAAGAATGAAGCAGTATTTACTAACCTCTTTCACGTTCCTTGATGGAAACTACACTATAAAAATTTTATGCTGTTTAAAGCGATGGTGTTACTTAAGGATAATAGCAGCAAGTGATGTACAGTTGTTGCCTGTGATTTCATGCCCTGCTGGGAGCTGCCCTGTTGCCCACTCACAAGGCAGAGCTCCAGCTGACAGCCCACGTGGACAGGGAGAAGCCAATTTGTACTCTTTACCTGCTGTGTTTGCATGGAGACCAGATGAACTTTAATGGGTAATTTGTAAATCCTCTGGAGGGTTGTCTTTCCCTCTGCTGGTTGGGAGCAGCTGGTGATGTCAATAACAGCATGTTTGGATATGCTGCCTGCATGAACTGTGTGAAGTGTTCAGGCAATAGGAGTGATGGGCCAGTTAGTCACCTGAAGATTAAAAGACTCACAGCAATATACTTGTGAGGTTCAGTACGTGGGTGCCTTGTTGATTTAAAATAAAAGTGAACTGTGGAGTTAAAAGGCAAGCTGAATTCATTACAGATGCTGCAGTGAAGAACTTCCAGCCGGGTTTGTCAGAGAGGAATCATCTGTTGTTACTGCTCTGCTCAGACAAAAATGACTTCTTATTTTCAACAATTATATTCTGTGAGATCATGTGGCAAGATCCTTGTTGCCCAAATCTCTCTCGGAATATTATTTAACGGTAAAACTTAACACAACCCCTGAGGTGCAAGGAGCATGATTTCTCAGTGTCTAATATGCTACCTATGCTATGTCTGCTAAGGGGAATGCAAGATGTTATCAGTTCAGAGTGTACCATTTCCCCCTGTTTTGTACCAATTTTGTGTTTGCTGCAGTATGGTAGCAGGTCTGGCTCTCTGGTTGTGATGGTGTGGGATGAGCCGTTTTGGGCTGCCTGCAGAATTTCACAGAGGCTTCCTGAGCAAAGTCACTGAGTCTGTTCCTCTGCCCAGCACCTCCTGCTGCCTGACTAGTGGAGGAATTTAGCTCACATCTGAAATGAACCTCATTTTTTAATTGACTCTGTAATTTTCCTGTAGGATTTGGTAGGTAGATTTCTATTGTCTGGAGTGATGTGGTTGAATCAGAACAAGAAGGCTAACAATATTACAAGAAATAGGTGTGCATAAAGTCATGGGCTGTCCTGGTATCCCAGAGCGCATCTGCTCAGGATTTTAAGAAACTCTTTTTCCTTATTCTGTTTTGTAACAACACTTGCACTTTATCTCTTTCTTCTATGTAGATTCAGTTCAAATTAGTAACTTGGGCATCCTCCAAAAAGCAGTGCAGCCTGTCTTTTTAAAACTTATTCCATGTAAATATTTTTAAACTAACTATAGTAATGAGTCTTTGTGCCATATCACCTTATGTTATCATTTCAGGGATCAAAAGGTTCTTTTCCTTAGCTCTGTTATGTGTCCCTTTATGGTTTGAAGACACACAGTAGGTAACACTGTCTCCTCTACTGCTTTCTGTTGATGAGAAGAGCTACAGTTCTTTCAGTGTTACTTAAAACCAATTTAAGATTCAAATCTTGGTATTTTAGAATCATTGTTTGCTGAGGTTTTTAAATTTTCTTCCCCATACAAATGATTTTATCTGTAAAATTTAAGAGGAATATCAGGCACTATAATTTTAGGGTCTATCTGAGATGGTTTGGGCTTGCTGTGGAAGCAGGTGTCTCTTCTTGGCTTTACATGGAACTAGTGTACTGGTCTCTCTTTGCCCAAAGAAGGTATGTGGGCACCATATGCACAGTTTGGATTCACTCAGTTATTTATATCATGATTCAGCAAAGCTCATCCATGCTTTTAAGTACAAATAATTTTCTGGTAGACTCCAGGACTCAAAAGCTGGAATTTAAAAAGAAATGCATGTATCTTGTTGAGAAAGTGACAAAGAAAAAAAAAATCCTCCTATATTCTGATAATAATACACTTGCTGTAAGACCTGTTCCTGTTGCTACGATGAATCGTTTCAAGGGAACACTTTGCTGCTCAAATAATTCTGGTTAACTAAAAACTGTTATTAGTGACAATCATGTTGGACATAAAGGTAATTTTGACAAAATGAAAGGACATAGATTATGAGATGTTATAACTGCTGAAAAAGCTATTTTCTGTAAAGGGAGTCAACAGAACATATTGTCCCAAAAAGGCAGGGAAAGCACCTGAATATTTAACTAGGTGAACTTATCCAGACTGGTTTTTGACAGTTGATTTTGCCATACTGGTCTGGGAGGTTGTGATGAGACATCTTCTGTATCTTTAGCTGGTTTTAGTATTACTACCTGTCAATATTTAATTGATGTAGAACATTGTTTCCATTAAATAATTAGTTTTGTACAGTTACAGAAAGTTTGTAATCATATTATCTTCTGAAAAGCTGTGTGCAGTTCTCAGTTTCTGTGTTTTACTTTTTAGGATGGGGGAACTGGAGAATTTTATAGACTTGGGCTGATGATAAATCAATAAAATATTCATCTGAGTCATTCTTTGGGGAAACTGAACTGCAGCGACTGTTGCAGTAGCTCAGTTGGGACACAAGAGTTTGAACTTTGACTTGGACAAAAATTGCAAACCTCCTTCTTAGGCCTCGAAGTGTTGGGGATGATGGTCTTTCCATGTGAAAGAGGCACCTCCCAGAAAGCCCTGGTCCTGCTTTGCATGGGAGGTCTGATGAGATAAAGGTGGTGTAGCTTCAGGCATTTCTCTAATACTTTTTCTGTTTCTATCAAATTGCTTCTAGCACAGCAATCCCTGCAGACAGGCCCAGCTCACGCAGAGCTTCCACGTGTTCTGTCTTGGTCTTGTGTCCAAGAGGATTTCTCATTTCAGGAGGCAGTACACTCAGCTGACATGTTTGGCTTTGTGTTTCTTCCCCTTTGGAAGATGCTAGTGTGGTAGATCATCAGTGTGTAGAATTTAAGGGACCTCTATTCTTGTGTCTCTTTTTTTTTTCCTTCTTTTAAATGCCAAAAGAATCAGAGCACTAAACGTTGAATATTTTAGCTTGAGTTTTACAATACTTGCTTCTTGTTCCCTTGGAGTGAAAACTTTGTAAAGAAATAATTTGATTCCTTCCCCTTCCTGTGCTGTGGTTGGGGTTTTTGCTACCCTCATGCTCTAATTTGACACCTTTGAAGAGATCTTTTAAACACAGGTGGTCACAATGGGATTGTGGGATCACAATGGGGTCACCTGTACATGACCACCCATGAGGAGTAGTCTGAGCATAGTTTCATTCATTCTTAACTGCATTCTCAAGTTTGATTATTTTTTTTCCAAGTAATTGTAAACTTTGTTATGGAGGAGGGCCAGGGACCCCTCATAACCACTGGAGCATTTGAAAGCACTTTGAGCTGACAGTTTATCTCCATTGACTCCAGGCTGGTGGTGGGCTTGCAAAAACTAGTTTATAAGTTCAACATCACTGTTAGCAAAGTGGGTTCCCCCAGTGATTAGACTGTCTAAATTCTGCAATGGAAGCAGAGGTCAGGTTTGAATGAAATATATTCAACAGTATTATTTGCATCATCCACGTAACTTGTTCACTGTGCATTACTAGTGACCTATTTGCTTCTCCATAGATTTAAGAAAGGTGTGTATATATGTGTGTGTATATATATATATATATGGCATCAATGTGTTTGCTATTTCTTTTTATTGTACCCTTCACCTTGAAATATTTGTGCCTAACATGCTAACCTGCTGGAAATGAATAACTTACTTCACAGTGAACAAGGTGAGTAGGGCTGTATCCAAACGCAGTCCTTGTGCATTTACTAAAAACTTGATCTCACAAACAGAACCACTGATGCCTGTTGAGACTGGGACCTGTTACATAGGCAGGGAAGTACAACTCAGCATGTATTTGTTTGTTTCAAGTGTGAAAATTTCCGGGCTAGTAAGGACGTGTACCACAGCAGTTCACTGTCAGACATGGTGACAGCACCACTCAGCCCTGTGCAGGATGACGTGTTCTGGAGCGTGAGTCAAAACGAAGAGCAGCCCCCAAAGGTATGTGGAAATCGGGGTGTTTTACACTGTCAGTGTTGTGGGTTTATGTGTACATGTATAGTATCTGCAGGATCTGTGAATGCAGATACACCTCTTTTGTTAGACCAGGTATTTGTAGCTGCCCTTTCTCTGAAAAATCTGGCCTGTCGCAGAAAAGCTCATTAGTTTGTATGATGGAGGTGATGGTGTATTTCTAACAGAACTTCTGAAAACAGGTACAAGAATATTTGAGTGAGGATGTGTTTGTGCATTTGTGTGTCCATATTATTACTTTGTACTTGGGGGATGTGTGTGTCTCTCACTCCCCAGCCTGTGGTAGCAACAGAAGGTAACCCACCACCTGGGGAAAGCTGCATTCAGTGACTGCAGATGCATTTCACTGTCTGCCTTAAGTATTGACCAAGAGTGCTGCTGCCTCTAAGGAAAGGTTCAAACCTCTGTCTGTCTGCACCCTCATAGACTGCACAGGCTTGGAGCAAACTGGAAGCACCTCCTGCTGACTTGCAGCTTCCAGTGCTGATACCATGGAAGACCTCTCCACCAATCCCACGGAAGCATTATTCATTTTTGTTGGTTAGGCTTAGTTTTTCATTGATACAGGGTAAGCATTAGGTTTAATAACTGAATCTAAAATATCAGTAGTGACCTTAAAACGTTTGATTAAATCCTTAAGGTTCCAGAAAGGACAACCTCGAAATTTTACAGCAGGGACCAGCCTGGCCATCAGAGATGCCTTTCAAGGTAAGCTCTTAAGTGTTTTATGCTTATACTAATGCTTCTTTATTGTCAATAGGAAAACTAAAGCAAATTTATTAAAATAAAGCCATAATGTCAGTAGCACCAAAGTGACATGGGTTCGTTCCTCATTTCATAGCACTTACAATTATTTTGTCTTTTGAGGCAGTTTGTCCACAAAAATAGCTAACCAGACTTCCTGATCTTAAACCTCAAGGAAGTGTCTAAGCCAGCTTCCTTTCAATGATTGACATAACCAACTTAAAGAGAAACAAGCCTCTTGTGGATCTCCTTTTCATGCAAGGTAGTTCTGTCTTCTGCTGGAAAGCAGTATTTTGACATACAAGAGCTGTTCCATCTGTAACAAATCCTGCAGTGAGTTGTTTCCTTTGGCTCAGCCTGTTTGGTGTGCCTGAGTAAGTTGCAGGCCAGCTCTATATCCATTTCCCAGTTAACAGGCAGCATGTTATGCTGTCATTGGACTTGTGATTTGGTGATGCTGGACTTTCCCCTCACATTAGAATGAGAGTCTGTGGAAGGTGCAGGTTACCTGAGGTCCTGGCATGTCAACACTGATGATTCCAAGATGGAGTGGTGCTGGTCAGAGCTGCCTGGATGCTCTTGCAGATCCTCTGCATCAGTGTCAGTGCCATTGGTTTCAAAGGGGTGTATGGATGCATTGGTGAGAGAAGGTCTGGCTCTAACTCCCTGTATAGGCACTTTAATTATAGCTTGATGCTTATTTTGTCTGGTAGTAGCTTGAACAGGCTGCCTGTAGATGTATCAATTCGGGCAGTCTGCCCTTAAGGCTTGTATACTTTTTTATATCCCAGGAGAAAAGACCAAGGATGCAGAGAGCTCAGCAGTAAAGGGTAGCCCCATCTGGGTGTCTAATCAGGGAACAGAATGGCTTGGAGAGATTGGAAAGTGAAGTAGATTTAGCTGAAATAACAAAATAATGCTCAGCATTTCTGATGAGCCAAAGTAACATCATCTGAAATAGCTTTCAAGTGAAGTCAAGCCCTAAATGTTCTCCACTTGGGAATTATAGAAGGCAAAGCAGAAAAGAAATATGTAAATAATCAACAGTGTTACAAGTGAGTGGCTCCTGAGACAGGGTTTCTGGGTGAGCCACTGGCTTAAGAGCTTATTACTGTCCAACACATTCCTTTCTTCATTGATAAGTGACTGATGATGCATCTTCTAAGGAAGTAGGGGAGCAGATTTGTTTAGTTTTAAAAGACGTGAGATTTTGGAATCAGGAATGACACAGATCTGAAGAATCCAAGGGAGGCGTATGTATAGAAGGATATTTTGTATTTACTTGGGAATCTCTGTAATCTCCCAGAACGATTGCCCAGAGGAAACTGTCCTCTCCTTCATCTTGTCTCATTACTGATGGCCCTACTTGGAACAGCAATGAAGATAAATTTTTTCTTGATCAGGACTATGATATCACACTGTAACAGCAGGGAACTCAATTCAGTGGCCTCAGAGCTCTGTTCCAGTCTCTGTTCCTCCACACGACCTGGTCTGATCTGCTTTTTGTCTTTCTGTTTAGTAACACTCATCAGTCATCTCCTGTGGGACACGCTCTGAAGCTAAACAGTAGCAGCAGCACTCCTGGCAACAAGCAGTGGGAGATGGGATCTCATCAAAGCAGCTGGTCAACCTCAGGTGATTCCCAAGTCAAAGATTCATCAGTCAAAATGTACTAAACTCCTATCACATGAAATGGGCTTCTGCAGAGTGTCAAGTTCTGCATTGAAAATGGGATGTGTCGTTTTAACGATGTCTTCTGGTGAGAGGCTTTTGAAAGTCCTCTGGATTTTATGGTGCCATATTCCTAAAATATAAGCATTTCCTCTTTTGAGTCAAAAAGCGACTATGAACATATTTTCACATGGAAAATTTGAATTGCCTCATTTAAGAATCCAAAACTAAATCATTTCTGGTGCACTTACTGACACAATTGAAAGTCAGCAGAGCCAACATTCCAGACATACAGATGTAATTCAGTACTAGTGTTCACCCATTGGCAAATTCTGCATAACCATGTGCTGCTCTTTGCATTGCCCACTGATAAGATGATACAGATGAGCATTTGATATACACTAGTAGTTCTGCACTCTAATAACTGAAGGAAGCATAAGACTGTGTACAGCACCTTATGAAATATTCCTCCAATATTCCTTTATTTGCAGAAAGGTAGTGGAACTAAAAGAAAAGGGGGCAAAAGAAGTTAAAAGGAAGAGAAAACCTCATCTAATTTAACAAAGTATGGCTTTGTAAGCTCTTTTAATATCACTGGTAGTGGTGTAGAAACGCAGTGGGCTTGCTCGTGATTGTGCAGTTTTTTTGCAGTAGAGACTCTGGTTCCTGAGACGTGATCTGAGATTCTGGCAGATGGGGCCACAGAGCAGAAGTGAATAGCTTTGTTTCTCTATTGCTGTTCCTAAGGGTGTTTTCTGTGGGTCAGTTGTAGGGCAATTTTTTGTGTAGCTCCTCGCAAAGCCATGGTGTGTCACAACGCCTTGCGTCCAGGTTGACTACTATAGACTGGGAACACTGCAAATCATGCACACCCAGTTCAAAGCAGGGTGGATGCTAAAAATGTTCTGAAACCACCCCAGTGAGCTGCTGAGGTCATTTATTTTTATGTTGAGACTTACATTGTTAATTTATAAGCCCTTGATAAATGAAGAACAAATTGCTTATTTATTATGCTTACACAATCAAGCCAGTTTTGCTTTCACTAAACTACACAGAATAGGAAACTTTGCTTCAAGAGAAATCCAGAGCACACTTTAAATTCCTTGGATTATATTTCCTTTTGCTCTTATGTCATTTTGTGTTTGAATAACAGAGTTGAACAACATGCAACAGCCCAGCTCAACTTTGCAAAGTCCGCGTGATGTGTAACTCCTGTGCTATTTTGGCATGGGGAAATGAAAATCTCACCAGCAATGGAAAGAATAGAAAACCTCCTTTGTGATTTAAACTGTCTTCTTGAGTTCTTAAGTGAATTAAATTACAGCAAGTTCTGGCATATGGCATTTTCAGATAGAGTTTGTTGCTTTCCCAAACCCACAGGGATAATGAATTGGACAGGAAAAGGCTATAAATACTTTAAAGCTAATACTTCTGCTGAGTTGCTTAGGTGCTCATTGACCAGTAAGGAATTCTGATTTTTGAAAGCTTTGCAAAATCCATGAAGACATAAAACCATTGCGACAAAACTATCTAAATCACCAAATACAGATCCTAATTTGTGTGAGCTTGAACTCTTCTTCCCTTAACTTGCAAGGACTCCTGTTGGTAGCAGTGGGATAGTCATGGGAGAAGCTGCTGAACAAGGTAGACATTGAACTGGCCAGTGTGTTCCAGGGTGAGGTGAGGGTACAGCTGCTTTCTCTCCCTTCTCTCTGTACCAGGAATTGTGGTATCTGCTTTGAGTGGTAGCTGTGTGTGTGTTTGTCTTACTGGTCCCCTCACTCACTCTGCTGCACATGCATTTTTAGAAAAAAGTAAAATTTGGGGTTTTTTTTATCCCCAGGGAATCCAGGACCGGCCAAGGCAGAGAACGTTTTGTCACAGAACCACTTGCAGCTGCATAAGAAGGCTGAAAAAGTTTCTCATCCAGGCCAGATTGCAGTAGGTTCTTTTAAATCCACTGATATTTTTGATTTTTTTTTATGGTTTTCACTGAGAGTCTATCTGTGCAGACAGCTCTGCTTTTGGTGCTTCATTTTGCTGTTGCTGGTGAGTCCACCTGAGGGATGTGTGGGGCTGGATTGAGCTTTGCTGATGCAGTAACGTGTCCATCAGCTCCCGGTCCAGGTCTGACTTGTGTCCAGCTCAGATCCTCAGCAGAGTGTTCAGTTTTCCTGCACCTTTCTGATCCTAAGTCTTTAGAAAGGAAGGGAATGTCTTTATTATTTCAGGAAGCCATTGACCTGTTTTCTTGCAATACAGAAGTCAAGACCATGCTGGTCGCTTGTGTGTAGCAAGGGACAGCTACAGCTTAGCAGAGTCCCCAGCCCCTCCTGGCTTGTCAGGGACTGGAGGTTTGCAGAAGACTCTGTTTTTAGGCCATTGCCCACAGTGTGGGACACTTGTATATGAATTTCTGTGGGACTGGGGTGTCATAACTGCCCTGTGGGTGTGAGCTGTGTCTGTTTTGGTGTTGCTTTTCCAGACCAAAGGTGCTTTGTACCTTCTCTGTGCAGGCACACAGTGCTCAGGGCAGGGCCCTGCAAGCCTCAGGGTAGTCCAGGGCTGGAATGACACTGAAGCCAGTGTAATCCTTTAGTCCTGCTTCAGAACACTCCTCTTCTTGTGTGAAAAAGGAAGTACTTCTCTGCTCCTGCAAAGTGCGAGATTGAATGATTAAACATCAAAATAACATACTAACTAAAGTTAGTCACCTTTCAGCTTTTAGGAAAATTGGGTGTTTTGGCTCAGGTCACTTTTTAGTGTGAAGTACCTGCTTGTGATGGACCAACAAAAGCATCAACTTCCTAATAAAGCTTTTTTTGGTGTGGAAGTGACAATAACTGTATTTGCTGGGGCAGTAAAGTACTGCACGTGCTGTTTAGCGATGGATTCTTCAGCTGAGTTTTCTTTATTCAGAGTCCAGTCTCCTTTGCCAAGGTGAAGGACAGTGCCAACTCATTGTTAAAAGCAGCAGACTATTCCTCCTCAAGTGACGAGGTCAGCAGCAGCAGCAGCAGCAGCAGTGATGAAGATGACACGAACCACACAAGGTTGGCTTGATTTATTTTATTATTATTATTATTATTTTCTTCTTCTTTTTATTACACACTTCTAAATATGTGGGGAAAAAAGCTGGCATGCATAAATACTACCTCTCCTTTGAAGTTACTATCAGTCATTTCTGGCAGTTGTAATTAAGCAGTTTAATTGCACTGTAATGAACTCCCGGGGGTAAATGTTTGCTCCATCAGATGTGTGCAGTGTAATAGGCTTTGATGACTTGCTGCCCTGGGACAATGAGGAAATGTCTAGTTTTAACAGAATATACTGGCTAGTGCATTTACAGAGATTACTTCACATTGATCTATGTTTACATGGACTTTTTGAAAGCAAAAAGGAGAGGGAAAGAAAACTGTATGCCTTCATGCCAAATACAGGTTACAGTGAAAAAAGCAAGGCAAGTATGACCCTCATATTCACATAGTCTGTTTACTCTGGGAGAAATAATTACCACTGAAAAGCTGATTCCTTCACTAGTGCTGTTAATAAAAAGGGACAGTAGTGTTGTAAAACTTGCTGTATTTTTAATATTGACATTTTGGAAAATTGCTGTGGTTTCCAGCTGATGCTGTGACTTGTCCCAAGCTGATCTCACCCGAGCTGTGTCCTCCTGGCTTTCCAATTGCTCTTGTTGATTTTGTGACTGACATCTGGTGTTCTACCTGTCATGCAAAATGTGTATTTTGCCCAGAAGTAGTGGAGTGGGAATAGCTTGCTAGTCCAAGAGAGAAGTGAGTCAGGGGAGTAACCTGGCCAGCCCTGCTGTTAGGAACAGCAAACAGAATTATTTTTTAGTACTGATGAATGAAACTTCAGTTTAATTCAGGTTTTAAGATTTACTTTGAAGTGCATCTCAGGGCTACAGAGCTCTGGGATGGGGCTCTTGTTCATCTGACAGAATTGCACATGCAGTTTCAGGCAGAGGTGGCCAGATTTGTAGCATTGTTGTCAAGTTATTGTGTTGGCATGGTACCGGTCCTTTCCCCTGTGCAGCTCTGAAGAGGTAGAGATTTTATATGCTTCTGATTTGCATTTCTGAAGTTTATTTTGAAAGCTGAGATGAGCAGAGAGAATGGTAAAAATCTTGTAGCTTATTCAGCACACCTGAAAGAGCAATTGTTTACTGTAATGCCTTTATTTTCTTACTGATCCTCTTCCAGACCACCTTATTCTGATCTGTAAAAGGTTTTATTCACTCTAGGTCATAGAATTCATCCTAGACCTCAGAAAGACTCTACATAAAAATATGGATTTGCCTTGTAGCAATGACTTTGCTGTGTAAGTGTTGGATTGTTGTGGTCCTTGCATGCTGCAATGATCTGAAGGAGTGGTATCACTGCCTTTGGAAAGCTGCATGCGTTATTTGCATCTTGTCTGTGTGTGAGATCCACCAGCCCTCTGGAGAAATGGAACTAGCAGGGGTGCTCCCTGTCAGGTTTGCCTTTCCATGCACAGAGCCACTGCAAGAGCTCCTGTAAAATCAGAAGTATAATCTTGCTATTAAAAGAATTCCTTCATCTTGGCTAAACATCTTTTATATTAAAAGATAGATACTAGGAAATATATCCTGATTGCTACCAAGTAAATGGTGAAAAGGATAATGATGAGAGTGGAAGGAGCAGCCAGCATTGAAACTTTGCATATTGTGGACAAGTGAAGGGTATGAAGGTTTTTGCTCTCTAAAATGTGACTGTAGGATTTGAAGCCCCTTGCACTCTGTGCAAGGAAATGTTTCTGTGTGGACTTTGGCTGAGACACCTTAGGCCAAGTCTTAGTTGGCTCCAGAAAACAATCTGTGTATTCCTGTTTTTGCCTGGGCTGTGGAACAGCGTTCAGTGTCTACACTCCAGCTTTCCTGGAGGTGCCCAGTAGGACTACACTTGGGACACATGCAAGAGAAAGAGATTTTGATTCTCTTGGACTGATCCTGTTAAAGACTCTGAGAGGGCTCATTTCTGAGAAAGCCATGACTAAGTGGCTGTTTTTCACCAGTAAAACAACTTTTGGTCTTGTTTTCCTTAACAGTGAGATGAGCCAGAATTCTTTCTCACACACCCCACGTATTTGTTTTAAGGAAAAGGTGTCAGTGTATATGATTTAGCATCTTACCTGCTTGAATAGCACATCTATTCCATTGATGCCAATTTCTCCTGCTTTACTGGGAGTACTTCCTCCTCTGATGCCTGCAGTATTTACAATCCCCCTAAAACACTGAGCATCCTGGGATTCAATTGTGTAGTTCAGTTTTTTCTCTCTGCTCTTTAAAGGCTGTTTCCTACCAACATTTGGACTAAGTGGGTTCAGGTGTGTGCTTGGCTAGGAATTGCTTTCTCCTCTACTAAGTGGGAGGTTGACATTATTTAAGATAAGCTACTGCTTGCTTTCCTGATAAGAACAGGTCCTTGCATTCAGCATTGATCCTACACCATATCCTGTCATTCCTCCTAAGTTTAGTATGTAAATATTTGCCTCTCCCAAAGAAGAGGGGTCTAATTTGAGACAAAAAAAGAACAACCAACAACAAAGCACCACCCCCCCCAAACTTCTACTCTTTCATAACCATCTTAAATCAGTTGTTCTCTCACAAAACCTTCTTTGTTATCCCATTGGGCATCTTTTAAAAGAAAAAAAACACATTACTGTCTGCTACCAGTTGGCACATAGCACTGTAGAGCCCTTCACATTCTGAATCCAGTCAGTTTTATAATTACTGGAAAGGAGGCAAAAATGTAATGGGCTTAAATAGACTGCAGTAATAAAGAAATTAATATAAATAAGTAAGTGCGATAAATAAACCATGTGAGGTAGAATTGTACGGAAATGGGGCCAGAGCCTTGCTGATGGAAGTTTGAGGCAGTTCCACTTAGGTGAAAAAATTTAAAACACTAAGATACCTCAGGTTGTGCAGGAAGCAGTGGTGTGCTGGGAATTCACAACAGACACTTGCCTTATCCTCGCTCTCTTTCGTTATCAGCTTTTGGTCACTGTTGAAGATGGGATACTTGGCTGGGAGGCTTTTGGCCCCAGCCAGTCCAACAGCTCTTGTTTTTTTTGTCTGTGTGCACTTGGCAACATTTTCTGTGCTTCTTTGTACATAAGGTGAGGTTGTCTGTGTTTCAGGGACTGATGTACAGTATGGAATTCCAGCATGGTCTGTCCCAGTAGGTGCTGGCAGAGGGGTCTCTAATACCATCATATGGCAGAGCAGTGGCTCTCCTCTTCCAAGTGCAGCTGGTGCTCTCTCTGGAGAGCAGGGTGGCTCATAATTGCACTGCACAGGGCGTAGTATGAGGAGAGACAGAAGTTTTGAAGTAGGCATTTCTCAAATGACAGCGTGAGGAATCAGGTCCCACTTGCCTGGGCTATTCAGTGTCTGAAGGATGATGGGTGAAATGCAGGGAGATGAAGGGATGTTCTCTGTCGAGGTGGGGAGATCTTCTTGCTGTGTGTGAGTGGTCCTCAGGCTCGAGTCCATTCAGGCAGATCCACGGACTAATCAGCTTCCTTTTGTACAAGAACCTTTCAGTGTAACTAGTGAATGTTAATTATGCTCACTTTTGAACATGGGTATGTGTGGTTTTCTTTTTTGTTTTGGTTTTTTTTTGTTTTCTTTTTGGCTCTTTTTTTTCCCCCTGAAGTAGTTCTGTTCATTAATTAGAGTTTGTTACCAGGCAACTGCTAAGCGGCAGAATCGCAGATTTCTCAAGGACGAGAGTACCAGATGGAATTGAACTGAAACCCCAAAGCACCGTCACAGAACAGAAGGTAATTTGGCCATTTGTAAGGGGATGGGTACATTGGGGGGGGGAAGTGAGATCATTAATGTGCGTGATAAACGCTGTATCCATTACTTCTCAGCAGCATTTTCACTCTGAAGTCCTGCTCTGTTATTGCAAATTACAGCTATAAGCCTTGAAAAAAAGGTGTAGTTTCAGGTTTTGTGCTTCCTGTAAAACTGCTTACATTAAGGTACAAAATTGCAGTTCTTCTTGTCCTTGTTATTGACCTGTAGTAGTTTCTGATGACAAGATATTTTGTGAAAGTACTGGGCAAAAAGCAATACTGTTGATTATTGTTGGTGTGCATTGTTGCTATTTTTAAAAGTCTTGACTTTTTTAATTCTAGTGTAACGAGAACTACCTCCTACTACTTAAAATAGAAGAGGGGAAAAACACTTAATCTCTCCCTACTGGCTTAGCAAAAATACTTGTCTTCTCATATGTCATGTTGTGGTTCCTTCCAGCTGTAGTTTCTAGTAGGGGCTTCCAGTCATGTGGATTTTCCCCCTTGATAAATATTAGCACAGAAAAGATGAAGAGAAGCAAAGCAGAACAATGTTCTTTGTGGTTGAAAACAGAAAAAAATTACAGTAATAAGACTTGTACTTGGCGTCAGAGCACTTCTCACATATTACTGAGTGTACTCTCACCTCACAGATAGGAAAAATGAATTGCTGTGAAGCTGGTGTTTTCCCCAGAGCTGCTGGTATGAGCTGTGGAAGATCTAGGAACTAAAAGGAGTTTTCTTTACCTGTGGTGTGATTTCCAGGCTTCAGGCCAGCATGGTGTCCTTCCTGACTGGGGAAGGAGTTCCACACGGCCTTTGTCCCACCATCCTTGAGGAAAAAAGACCCTGCTTTGGAGAAAGAATTATAAACAGGGCCTAAACCAGTATTTCTCTTGTGGCAAAACAAGCCCAGTATTTTCCCTTTCCCCTGATATTCAGGTATTGGAAATAGGCTGCTTGAGGGAAAGGAGAAGGATGGAACCTTTGAGGGCCACTTAGGATGAGGGAGAATGGAAAAGAGTTGAGATCACGTTTTCTGGAGGGTTTGGAGAGAACAGTGGGGGAGGGAGAACAGGCAGATGACTGATGCCTCTCCTCATAAATCTCTCTGATGCCTTCCAGTCTTCTGCCTCCCTCTCATGGAGCCTTCTATCCATTCCTCCTTTTTCACCAGCCACAGCCATCATGACTCTCCTTGACTTCTCCAATATCCCTTTCCCTGGCCCATCAGCCTGAACTGCTTTGAAGTGGTTTAGGGTGTACCAAACTGCCCTTATGATTCAAATGGGGTTTTGGTTTGGTTCAGTTCAGCTGAATGTGACTGAAAACTGAACAAAAAAGCCCTATACTGGCTTGGTTCCCTAATCTCAAATCTGACTTCCATGTTTTGGTTTCACTTTTTATGTCTAACTTAAAATGTAAAATACTTAGAGCATCAACTTGATTTCTAGTTAATTACTTGACTTCTAAAAGGCAAATGTCTTTTATTTAGAATTATCTTCTTTTTTTTCCCCCTATTTTGGCCGGCATTCAAAAAAGATTATTTGATTTCAGTCAGTTGTTTATCAAAGTCAGTACACAGCACAGACTTCATTTTGAGTTCAACCAGCCAGAAGCTGCTTGAGTTGGCTGGTGCTTTTTGCTTTTGGTGAAATTCAGGAGGAATTTTCTAGTGTAGCACTTGGCTCCCATCACTCCTTATGTTCTGGTGCCAGTGGTGGTCAGGTACCCTGACGGATCCCTCTGCACTGCCCTCCCCATCTGGGACACCTCTTGCTTTACACATCCAGTCTTCCTCTGAACACTTCAGCCCATCTGTTCCCAGAAACTGACTTCTGACTCCATAGATTGTGCTGTCAGGGACAGAGCTGGTGCGGTACTTATGTAATTTACAAGTATTTCCATGAAGCTGGTGGGATAGTGTTAGGAGGTCTGCAGAACCAAATATCAGTTTACTGGAAATGCTGATGCTGATCCCACTGAATACTGTCTCTCTGGAGTAATATCCTAATTCAGTAAATGGAAAGTAGAAATGAAATGAATGGTGAGGGGTTTTGAACTAAATGCAGGTCCTGAATTAAGTACCTGCTTCTGTCTGTGGTACACAGAGGTCAGATCTGTAATGTCAGAGCGAGTCATCCGACTTCATGTCTCCGAGGATGAAGTTGCTTCTTTTCCTGTGGTTGAGGTAATATAGATGAAGAATATTTGTGGAGCACTTCAGAAGTGGAAGCCAAAGTTGTGATCTCAGGTGTTTGCCATGCTCTTTTGTATTTAATTTTTTAATTTAATCTTTCCTTAGAGTTTTTCTTTATAGGGTGCCTCACACAGAGCACCCCTCCCTGTATGCTCATTATTTTTCATCCTAATTAACAGGAGTTGCAGAGTGCATTGGAAATATGCTAAATGAGGAGTTTAACTGTGTGTTCTTGTGCAGGACCAGATTTTAGGGAAACAGATTTCTAACACCCAAGAAGGCCTTTGGAGCGTAAACAACCAGAACTATCTCCTGCCAGATCTCCTCCAGCAAAGCCAAATCACAGACTCCTCTGTGAACCCGCCACAAGTGCCACTGACTTGCCAGGAACCTCAGAACAAACCTCTGAACAAGGTAAGAGATAAATTAGATTGAATTATTACCCTCTGCTCCTCCACCTGCCCTATCAGCACTGCAGCACTCTGGTGTGCCTCTGCTCCTTGTCCCTGGCTTTCTCCCACCCAAGCATCACGTGGGGAGCACAGGGGCCAGGGCAGCAAGTCTTGGCAGCCCAGAGAGGCTCTAACACAACTGTGAGCAGGCTCCAGGGGAGAAGTGTGGCACTGGAAGCAGGTAACAGCTCTGTCAAGAGTTCTGCCTGAAGCAGCCCTTGTTTTTCATTGCAGAGCCCCTGTGCTGAAAGCCCACCTCCCAAGAGCAGTACATCGTCCACGACGTCATTTACGTCATTCATAGATCCCAGACTCCTGCCAATCACCCCTCCCACCAGTCCAGTAGGACCTTCCTGTAGTTCTCGTGAGTATGCTTTACCTTTGCATTAAATGCCACTCCTGGTCTTCTCTTTTTTATGTCAGGAGTAGGGAGGGCCTATTGCTTGGAAATGGAAACTGTGAGTAAAATCTCCTGAAACTGAAGCTTCACATTACTATGAATTTTCATTGTACTGCTTCTGCTTTTCTTCCAGGTGTGGCTTGCTCTACTCTGCTGCTCTGTTATCACAGTGCTTTCTCAGGAATGTCTGAGGAATTTTCCAGATTTTTTTTTTCTTCTGACTGTGTAATGCTCTTAAGTTGTTTTCTCACTCCTCTGGAGCTTCTTTCATTTTGCCACAAACAGGTCAAATATGAGCTGTAGCCACTCACATTTTTCATGATTGCATATGTCTTTCATTCTAGCATCTAGTGCCAAACCTGAGCCTGTCAGGAGGGAAAATGCAAGGAAGGGCTCTGTTGTCAATGTCAACCCAACAAATATCCGCCCACAGAGTGACAGCCCCGAAATTCGTAAATACAAGAAGAAATTCAACTCAGAGGTCCTTTGTGCTGCTTTGTGGGGTAAGCTTGAGAGGACTTGGACATGTGTTTGGAGGGAAGGCAGCAGCAGGGGAGGCTGGCAGGGTATGCCAGGCAGATTTCACAGTTGTATTGCACCTCTCCTGGCAGGGGGTCCTGGAGTGCGTCCCTGCGCAGATACCTGTGTCACTCGCGTGGCACTGCCATCCTGGTATGAGATGGCAAACACATGATTTACAGTGGCAAAGGATTTTTGTGCATCAGAATGAGAAAATGTTTTGATTGAGCACCAAACTGAAACCATGCTCATTGGAAGAGCCAAAAGTTGCAACCGTTTTAGCGGCTTAGGCGGCTCATGACAATTGCTCTTGACTGAGCTGCATGTGAGTACAACTGATCACACTGAGCCCTGACCCAGTGGAAATAATCCAAACTGGAAGCCTTTTACTGTCACTGTGTTAGGTATTCCAAGAATCTCAAGCAGGTTAGGCATCAGTCTTTCCAAAAGCTTGGCTTAGTTCCTGCTGTCAGTGTTTATTCAGAACCTCACTGAATCATGTAAATTTACACACTTTTTACAGGATCCATTTCACGTGGTGTAAAATCAAGAAGAGTGTAGTCAGACCACGTTTCAACAACCATAGACCTTGTCCCAGTTGCACACTAGCTGAGCTCTTGAGCTGTTTTGACCGTCTTTCTACTTCAAAAGAACAGGCATATTCTGTGGGACTCACCCAGACATTTACTCCTCACTTTTTGAGCCTGGAATGGCAGATGAATAAAGTAGATGAAACATTATCCAAAGCGAGTATAGATTTCCAGTTTATAGGTTCACAGATTTTGTGTAATATGTGTTAGCAGGAATCCAAGATTTTAAATTAAGTACAGAGCTGTGTGGCAAGGTCTGTAATTAAGTGTGCATTGAGGCTGAAGAGCACCAGGTACTCAACAGAGCACTGGCAGTGGAGGAGGGTGCTTGTTACAGCAGGGTACCTTATGTCGTGTCTTTAGAACTTGCTGATTAGGAAACTTAGCTGTCATTCCAGCTGAACATAATTTTTGACATCCTCTGATGTCAGCAACCCGCTGGAGCCTTCGCTTCCTTAGTAGCACTTGGATTTCAGATGGATTCACTCCTTTAATTTAGCATTTGAATGCATTCTTCCCAAAACCCAGCCTGTTTTCAGACAAACGCTGCACCTCCTTGTAACAGCAGCGCTTCTTCCCACAGGTTTGGTGCCCCTGTGCTGTGAGTGTTGTATTTGGAAAAAGAGTGTTTGGGGGGAATTTTTTGTTTAGTTTTTTTGTCTTAATTTGTAGGGACCCTTCAATCGCTTAGTTGGATCCCCTGTGTCAGTAGTATAGTGGTGCTGGACTGAGACTTCTGCACTGCTCACAGACACTTTCCAATATATCCTGAGAAGTTCGAGTTCACAAAACATTTTTCCTTTTTGTTTAAATCAACATTGACTTCAGTAGAACTATTCAACCTTCAAGTTCCATGGGTATATAAGTGTTCTGCTGGGTAAAAACTGTAATGGTGAGATCTGTTTTTCTGGGAGGTCATCCACAGAGCAACAGAGAAATTATCGGGTACCATTAAGTGAGACTAAATAAGAATCAGTTTGCAAAACAGTGAACACTCGGTGGCCTCTGAATCATTAGGTGACTTATGCAGGTTTTTTTTCATGTATCAACAGGAGTAAATTTACTGGTGGGAACAGAGAATGGATTGTGGCTGCTGGACAGAAGTGGGCAAGGAAGAGTTTATACATTGATTACAAGGAGACGATTCCAGCAAATGGATGTTTTGGAAGGACTCAATGTGCTAATTACTATATCAGGTTAGTTCAGTGTCTAAAAGTATCTGACCTGCATTCGAGTTGGAAGCAATTAAAAAGAAGAATTAGGTTATAAACTAGGTTGAGGAATTTCCTCTTTCAGAAAATCACAGGACAGTTATTCTTGTTAATAGGAAAACTCTCCTGAATTTTTAACATTTACACTCTCATTCCAGAGAGGCTTTGGAACAATTCATTACTTGGTTAATGTGCAAAATGGTTTGTGGGAAGTACGAAGTGTTTCATTCCTAAAATGGACTGATTCTCAGCAAGTTATAGTTTGTCACTCAGCTTGTTTCTGTGGTGAGTGACCATCTAGGTGCAATTCTGTTAACATATCATTAAATAACCTGTGTCCAACAAGATGAATGAACAGTAACATAAGAGTGATCTGTATTGTGAAAGCATCAGTAACATTAAGTGCAGGTCTTCAACCTCTGCTGCAAACAGCTTAGACTCTGCCCTTATTCCCCATGGATGAGAGTGGCCTCAAAGGATGCATAGCACATACCAAGGTAGAGGTGTGTAGGTCCAGCAAGGAATGGCAGTTCCTTGTCTCCAGTCCAGACTCACCGTGGTGGGCAACAGCGTGAGCTGTTTGTCCCACATTGCCAGGTCTAGCTGATGATGTGACATAGTCCTTCTCTTCAGACTAACCTGTGGTCACAGGCTGCTGTTGACAATACGGATTTATGAACTAAAGCAACAGAAAGACTGATTGAGATGAAAGATGACAAAATAATTCTCACCTGGAAAGCCATCTAAAAGAAAAATAGCTGCTTGTAATGAAGATTGTCATTTAATTAGAACTAAATTAATCACTTTTTCAAAATGGCCATTGTAGGACATGCCTGTGTTCCAGAGTAAATGCCAGGTAGTGTGATTGTTTCTGATAATACTCGTGTCTGTAGAGACTTGTTCTTTGGCCTGAGGGAGGAATTTTAGTCAGGTGTGAAAATCTTGAATAACAAGGTAAGTGCACGTGCCATAGGACTGCTCATGTGCCAGTTCCCCCCCGTGTGCCCCCATCACACAGAGCTTTCTTCTTATGCCACTGGACTGTTCTCTCACCTTGGTAAGGCACAAAGACCTGCTGCACTCAAGGTCACAAAACTCTGGCAGTTTGTAAGTGGGGAAGAGTTTGTGTTTCAGAGAGTTAAAGCAATCTGTCTCTTTTTGCAAACCCTAGGGAAGAAGAATAAGTTGAGGGTGTATTACTTGTCATGGCTGAGAAATAAAATTTTGCGCAATGATCCAGAGGTGGAGAANGGCTGGGTGTCCGTGGGTGACCTGGAAGGCTGTGTGCACTACAAAGTTGGTAAGGATTTCCTGTTTTTAACTTGGAGAGGTACTTAATCATCCTCTTTTTGCATCTTGTGAGAGCAGCATTTTTGTTCAGCATTGTTTCAGGATTGTATTGCTCTGAATATCTCTTGAGTTCTTTCAAGCCTCCTTGTTTTACATGGCAGGTGCTTTGGTCCCTGTCATTCCAGGTAGCAGCTCTTTTTGCAGCAGATATCAGATGATGTTATGGCTGTTTCCTGTGATGGCTGAAAGGAGGGAGTGCCAGCCACGGTCTGTGGTTAGTCAGTGGCTTAGTTGTTCTGTAGTTACTTAAGGTTTTAATTAGACTGATTTTTTTTCCACTTCTGTGCTGTTCAGCTTCCCTCCTGCCCCTGAGTAATTGCTAAGAAACTGGACCTATTTAAAGTCCTAGTGAATTGTATTTATAGGATGTCCTTAGGTAGATCAGACTGCATGTGCTACAGCTCATCCCTTTCTCTAGGTCATGAAAGACCCAAATATACCTTTGTTTAAACTTACACACTGGAAATGATCCATCTGGCTTTTCTTTGGCTCTCAGGCAGCTCATTCTTGAAGAATGAGCATCAGTGTTGTGATAGTTTCTGTCACTTAACTGTGTGAGAGGGTGTGAACTATGATGCAAGTCTTGCTGTGGTGAAGGGTAGTATATGACAGTGACACATTCTTCAAAGTCAAACAGAGCTGTGCTACAGAGGAGTGCAGGAAATGTGAGCTAGCTGGCTCTCCTGGCTTTAAAAGAGGCAGGGATTAAACCCAGGAGAGAATGTGAAACAGATGTGTGTTGTTACTTTAGTTGTGATTACAGCTAAGCACTCGCATATTCCACTTCAGTTGGTCATCATTGGGTTTGCTGTGTTATTAAAAATAAAGCACAAACCAAAATACTTATCCTAAAATTAGGCAAGCATGTGGTAGGACCTTCTGTGTTTACATATGACAAGCCAGACTTAGTTTTTTGACAGCACAACTGCTGCTGTTTTTCTCTTGGTGAATCTTCTTGTATCTTGACCTTTGGCTTTATAGCCATTTTTCCAGGTAAAAGAGGAAAAGAATGTGCTGGTTTGTATTTTGGTGGAGTTTGCTGGGTTTTTTTGTTTTCTGCCTATGTGAGATAACATCCTGCTTCCAAAGCAAATGCTTGTCTCTGTACACTGTGTTTTTACTCTGCCAAAGAAACCTTAATTTTCAATGCACAGTTCTTCATTTATTCTTGATGGGCCCAACATGACCTTAATTGTGGAGAAATTGCTCATCTCGTAAATGCTTACTCATGTCAGAAAGCTGGGAGTCCTTCGCCCACACTGGCAAATGGGGATTTAACCCCACAGATGAACAGTGAAATGAAAATTCATCCTGTAGAGTCTTACAGAATTGTTCAGCCGGCAACCACCAGTCCTCCAACATTAGCTTATTTCTAACGAGCTGTTGGGGTGTGTTCACACTTAAAAAATCGAATAGGTTGGCTTAGATGCAGGGTCAAGACCTTTTTTTTCCTGAGTGGTAAGATTTATTATTATTTTTTGATTGCTATATGAAAAGCAATATATAAATGTTGTTAACAGTCATTTGGCTTTACTGAAAATAAATGAACTATAGGTTTCCAGTCAAGGTATTGTCACTGGTGGTATTAAACATTGATGTCCTGAATGCATTAGTCTCCCTTGCTGGATAATGTCTACCTCTACAAGTAATCCATTGAAATTATTTCATGTGATGAGATGGCCTTTGATTTAAGTGTCTGTCTGGTACCTAAGGAATTGTTCTTCTTGTATTACAGTAAAATATGAGAGAATAAAATTCCTCGTAATTGCTTTGAAAAACTCAGTGGAGGTTTATGCTTGGGCTCCAAAGCCTTATCACAAATTCATGGCTTTTAAGGTACGTGAAAATCCCTTTGGTTCAGATGTGTCAGTATCTCTCGCTGTTTCTCATCTGCTCTTTGCTTTCGGGGTTTTTTTGTTTGTTTTGTTTTGTATAACATTTATTCGAGTTAAAGATAAAATCAGTATTCTTCTAAAGAAAGTGTAGCTCATTTGACATACATTGGAGATGGCAGGCATAAAACTGTCACGATTGTTAGACGTGAGTAACTTGTTTGTCTCTATCCCAGCCAAATGCAGCACGTGTGCTGTGCCAAAATGTACATTTGAATTCACAGAGCTGATGCTGATTTCCCTCAGAAGGGGATGAAACTGAACACAAATGGTACTCAACCTAATTTTTGCCTAGTCCATTTCTAGAATCTGAATTTCTACAAGTGAACTATCAAACTGTCCTTGCAACTCAGTGGATGATGGATACTCAGCTCCTTAAATATAACCTACTATTTAACAAAAATAGCTAACTTCTGAGTTTTGAGAATTCTTAAGATTGTATATGTTGATCTGTAAACCAGCAGGTTTATTTTGTTATATTTTATGTTTTTCTTTTTTCCAGTCCTTTACCTCACTTCATCACAAACCACTATCAGTTGACCTGACTGTTGAAAATGGGCAGAGATTGAAGGTTATATATGGGTCACTAGTGGGCTTTCACGCTATTGATGTGGACTCTGGATCTGTGTATGACCTGTATCTTCCAACACACGTAAGATAATCCAAAACCCAACATTATTGCCTTTTTCTTTGGGCTGTATATTGATGATGATCAGGTTAAGAGTTGTGCTGTTTTTCAAAAGACAGGATAAGAGAATAATTATTTATGACAGCTAATAGAAAACCAATTTTCTCGTACTTCTATAACACTGAAGTCCTGTTAAAATGCTTTTATCACATTTAGGATATCAATTTTAATAGTTTAATATCAGAAAGCCTATTGTATGGACACTACTATTTCTAATCGATTTGTCCTGGAAATTGAGGACTTAACAGTCAAAGACACAATAATATCTACATGAATTTAGCTGACTTTTACAATCTGCCACTGTGCAGACTTTGCAAAAACCCAACTTTGGATTAAATAAATTTGTGGATCTTCTTACCATTCAATTGCCTGTTAAATCAGTCTGTAAATTCAGAAGAGGCTTTACATTTTCCTCTAGACTTTCTCGTTAGATTGTCGAGAAGTTGGCATGAAAATGTTGATTTGAGGTTGATGTGTACAAATTGATTGCATTGTGTTTCTGTTGGAGGTGATGGTGATCACTAAATTACTGCTTAAACTCAAATGCAGCAAATTCCCCTGCAGAAGTGAATGACAGGGCATGGGGCTATCCAATATGAAGTCTGTGCTATGGTTTTAATGTTTTTGTTTGCTTGTTTGTTTGCTTATTTTTTCACTGTTCTAGATAGTTCTTTTCAAAAGCCAGAGAAACTTGGGGGCTTATATTCAGTAAACTGGCGGGTTCCAGACTGGCTCCAGTCTAATGGGAGGCTCCTGGCAAGGAAACTTCTGTGCACACTTGGAAACCTCCCTGAAGTCAACAGTGCTCCACAGGGGCCAAGGGTTAGCTCATCCAGGTGCCATGGCCTCCTTGCATCCCAAGGCCACGTGTCCTAAAGTTACGCTTGGGATGTCTGAAGAAATCTCATCCCAGATCTGCATGTTGCAGCGTGTGCCATGAATCCATTTATTTTTTAACTTTTCTCCACTCTCAGTCCCACGTTTTCAACTCAAATGAAAAGCCTCCTGTGCAAGCCATTTGATCACTCTGCTGCCCTGGAAGTGACAGCCTCCGTGTCCTGTCAGACCTGTGTTCCTGATGGACACAGTGTTTGAGGATGGCTGCTAAGTTTAGAAACTTCTCTTCATTGAGAAGTGACTTTTTTAGCTGTTGGAACTGTTTAATCACCTGCTAAAGGCTTGTACTGTTTATTTCTGCATTGGGGTTTTTTTTAAGGGACTTAATATTTGTCCTGTTAGAGGGTGTATTGTTAGAGGGTTTATTTAATCTGACAATTAGTACCTTTAACTATGCAGCTATGATAAATTCACATCAGTTTACAAATTGAAGCGTGGTACCCACATGCCATTCTGGAAGTGGGTTGCTGAGCAAGGTGAACAGTGACTTGTCAAAGAGATCATTAGCATAATTGCCCAAGAGAAGAAAGGCAAAGAAAAAAGTGAACCTTCTTACAGGCTTTACTTTTTCAACAGGCTGCAAATACAATTAGGTACCTGATGAGAGAGATTTCCCAGGTGACTGCCCTGAATATGTGGGGCACCTCTAAGACTGACTGAGTTTGTGTGCACTCTTCAACCAAAAGTTAACATGTACTAAAAATACATTTTCCCTTTAGAGTCTTAGACCTGAAATAAATTGACTGCTACAGCGGCTCTATCTTCTTTGGTATTTTATAATTTTAAAGAGCATCTGCTAGAATTGGATCATTCTCTCAAGGAGCTTTTTGGTAGCAACAGCCCAGACTTTTTAACAGGCTGACTTTAGATACTCTTGCTTTCTGGTAGCCTCTTTTCCTGGTTCCCCACCTCTATCTTCATCTCTTACCTGCTCCGATCACTCATGCGAGTACCAAGGCAACGCATTAAAATTGCTCTGCGGCTCTGGATACCCGTTCTAGTGTTGCGGATAGTTGTTGCGGAGGCACGGAGTCAAGTGGTTGGCCTGAGTGTATTCGGTTTGGCAAGTACAGCTTCAGTGCTTCTTTTACTGTTCGTTGTGCCCTCACGGTGTGTATAAGTGTCTGTGCTTGAAGAAACAAAACAAACCATCTCTGTGTGTGGCTGGCTTGTGAGAATGATGTAAAGCTCCAGTCATATGCTTCCTATAAAAATATTAATTGTGGTGGTTTAATTTACTATGTAACATCCTGTTTTGAGTAGCGCTTTAAACAAGGAAATGCTTTGTTACTGTTTTTTTAAGGCTGTCCTCTTTTTCTTTTGAAAATGCTTCCATAAAATCCCACCTTCATGGTTGTATACCTCAACTTTTGTGGTTTTTTTTTTGTTTGGGACATGTTGGCTTCTGGAAGAGATTCGTGTGAGTGAAACGCACTGTTCCTGTGGCTTGCAGAGAGGTGTGCCCAACAGCAGTTAAAGGGGAACTGTTTGTAGTGAGGGATTTGGGAAGGGAAGGACAGAGAGTGGCTTGTATTTGAAAGGTAACTTTTCACAGCAAAGTGAATATTGTTGAATTTGCAGGTTTTAACTTATGAGTAGTGATAGGGAAATATCATGGAAAGTGAAAGCACTGATCTCCTGGAATGTGGAAGCTTCTGTCCTTCCTCCATCTTCTGAAATAATTGTGAATTCAAATTTATTTCACCTTTCTTCTATTTATATTTTGCAAGTGTTTTGTGAGTGACTGAGTAAATATTATTGTGTCTCAATGGCTCCATGGCTTCTTGAAACCAATTAACACTGGTAAATTTAAAGAGAAATGTTGAACATTGATATGTTTGCAAGCTACTGTCATATTCAAGGGGGGAGGAGGGGAGAAAGCCTGTTTCAGAGGCTCACTAGCAAACTATTGAGCCTTTGAGAACGGGCATTTCTTTCACTTTCCATGAACCAGTTGTTTTTATTGCTCTGCCAAGCTAGTTAGATTGATGTCGTCACTAAAATTGCAGTCCATGTTCTGATATAAATCTTAGTAAAATATGATTCTAGATCCAGGGGACTATTCGCCCACATGCCATTATCATCCTCCCGAACACCAGCGGAATGGAGCTTTTGCTCACCTATGAAGATGAAGGCATCTACATTGATATATATGGGCATTTCACAAAGGAGACTGTTTTACAGTGGGGAGAAATGCCAGCGTCTGTAGGTATGTATGAAAAATAGCTCTTTATTAAATACAAGATTCTGCTGCATGAAGCCTGACTTCTTTACGAGGTTTGTATCCATGTGAAAGTGTATGGCACATAAAGCAACTTCTGAGCAAACCAGATGTGTAAAGAGTAAACAGATTTATGGATGTTTGTGTTAACGTGGCCAATGATTGCAATAGGGGCTTCACATTTGGATCACAGTCTGTTTATTGCCCCGCTGTTTATTGCATCACACTTTGACTGTACAGACAAACCTCACTGACAGTGCAGCTTGCCACCAGTTCTCACAGAGAGAATTGTGTGAATTACAGAGGGGGAAAAGGTGCTTTGGTCGTTCATAGCTCAGAACGTTTTATGTACAAATTCACAGCTACAGAGGTCAGTTACTGAAGAGATCTGTAACTGCTGTCAAATGGCCCCTTAATTTTATCACTTTAAATTCACAGGGCTGCCATCCCAGGGTATTTATAACAGATTCTCAAGCTCCCCATGCTTGCAGTTGTCTGTGTAGGAGGAGATTCTGGTTGTACTGGAGCCAGGACAGCTGTTTGTTTCACCTTCCCTGGAGGGCTTCAAGCTAACACTATGGGGAAAACCAAGAACAACACAGGCAGATTTTTGGTTTTATTACTTGTTACTTTTAATTTCTGTCTCACTCCTGTTGTTTTGCATTTTAAAACAAACATGCCAGTAAACAAAACAAGCCCAAGACACTTAGACTGTACAGAAGCATGGTGTTAGCTTTGAAGAAACTGGATGCCACAGTGAAAATCAAGGATGTACACCTTTCTCCTTTCATTTCTAGCTGAGTAGTTTTAGGAAAAGCCCATTAAAATCAATAGAATAACACCCATGAGTAAGTGCCAGGTTTGATTGTGGATGTTCTCTGGAAGGAGTGGTGTCAGTCTCCATCCCTCTGCCTCTCTCATTGTTTATACTTCGGCAGATTCCACAGTTCAAGGGCAGTCTCCAAACAGCCCCTCTTAGTTTTCATTTGAACAGTTTCCAGTACATTACCTTGAGAACACTTGAGTTTCTGCTGCTGCTGCAGCACTTCTGGTATCTCATTAATGGATTTCATTGGAACAGAAACTGTCAATCTTTGTGATGTGGTACAAAACAGATTTGATTTCTGATTGGAATCATATTTCCACTAAAAACTAACCCAACCTATAACTCAACACACAACTCAAACTTTAAACAAGAACCTCTGTTAACTGTTATTGTAGTAATTTTCCCCACTAACTCCTATTAATTTTCTTAATCCTTTGATATTCTTGGCTCCAGACAGAAACATTAACTATTATGACAGAAGTGTGAATTAACTGTTATTTGCATGGCCCAGCTTGGTGGAAATTTGAGTTTCTTAAAAGAAACTGTTTTCCAGGGGGACATTTCCAGACCCATTTCGGACCTCCTGAAGTCTGTATGAGCTTACCTCAAAATTTTCTATGTTGCAGAGATAGAAGGGTCTTGTGTTAACCTCAGGGTGCTCTCTAGTCATCCTTTGCTCATTTCTTGATTTCTTTAAACAAGTATTTTGAAAGAAAACTTTCGTAGTTGGTGAGAATATTTTGATACAAAAAGTAAAAAATAGTTTGTATTATAATCAATGGATTTAAGGCAGGGAATCTAAATATAACTTACTCATAGTCTTAAAGTTGGGACCTCTGTGACCGATCTGTTAATAAGAAATTGGAGAGAGGAAGCTCAAATCCCATGGGAAATTAAAATTGTAGAAGTATTCTATGTTTAAGCTGAAAGATACTTCACATATGTAGGGCTAAATATAAATATAGATGTAATATTTTCTTTCTATAAAACAGGATTAGAAAAGGCTTTAAGAAACATCAAGTTAATAAGATTGGGGAGCACTTTTGCCTTTTTGTGTGAGTAATGAATTATTTACAGTATGTAATCTCAGAGGTTTGACACAAATCTGGATATTCCCAGAGTGCGGAAGCAGTAAAAGCCCTTATTTCATTTTCCCTGTACATATTAGAAGCAAAATGGATATTATGGAGAGAAACAGACAGTGTTACCAACAGGCGGTAGAATTATCGCCTCAGTGTTCTACCACCACACTCACTAGTTCTTGAGAGTTGCTGTCCAGCTCGTGCACAAAACATGCCCGCTCATATCTGAGTGACTGATGTTGGTCAGGTCTCCTGCACACTCTTCCCCAAGGGAACAGCAAATGGCATTCAAACAAGCAAATGGCCACCTCAGGTGCGTTTCTGGGTTGGGGTATCACTTCTACTGTATGTTAGCCCTCTTCCCAGTGCACTCTAACCAAAATGTACAACAGGAAAACACCGGCCTTCCAGGGCCAATTTCTTAATTTGTCTATTTCTAACTTTATTCAGCCTTAGCTTTTTTTCCTTCTTTATTTTGACTCTCTAGCCTCTCTTTTTTAATAAAAGTTCTCCACAGCTGTGACTGGAAGAAGAAAAACACCCTCTTCCGTATCCAGGTAACATAAATTATAGCAGTAAAACTATTTAACAGAATTGCACAAGAGAAGTTATCTTCCTCAGTTTTCCTACCCAAAACTGCTCAACTTTATGGTCAGTAAGTATTAAAGCATGGGCTAGAGACAGCATGCAAAATAGCTATCAGTCCCTAATCAGTAATCAGCAGCATCACTGGAGAGCTCTCAGCTGGGTTTTTGTGGGAACAAACTTTGCTGCATCACAGGACACTTGGTATCTCTGTGGGCTTTTTTCATTCCCAGTCCTCAATATGTATGTGTCCCCTCCATTTGTCTAAAAATGAACAAACATGTTTTCCCCAAAGACTGGGAAACCAATAAAAGCCTTATATATATTGAATATAGTATATATTGAAAAAAGCTTGAATATATTGTGGTTTCATAGAGTGTACTGAGTTTGACTGAAGGGCCAAAGAAGGGTTCTATAGCAGTGTACTCGGCAGTGGATGGTACCTTTTACTGTCACCAGAGTCGTCACTAGATATTCTCTTCAGTGTGTTTTGCCCAGCTCCACACTTGCCTGAAGCAATTTTCACAAACCTGTATAGAAAGCAAAATTCAGTGGCTTTTTTGCATTGAATCTCACCTGTGCACATACCGATTGTCTCCAAAAAGGAATTCAGTAAAGCAGTGTACACTTTCTTCCACCCTGGAATGGAGTTTGATATCGTGACTCAGATACACAAAAGTGGGTCAGACTCTTTTAAATCATGTTCTGTTTCTTCATTTTAAACTTCTTGGTTTATCTGGAATCAGTTGCATGGGGAATTTTTGGAGTCTCCATCACTGGAGGTCTTTAAGGTCAGGTTAAACAAACAATTGTCACCAGTGATACTGATGCAGCATAGGGATATGGATAGAAGAGAAGGTGCATTAAGATCCTTTCCTGCCCTATTTTTGTAACACTAATCAGAAAAGCCCAACTTTATGATATTTTGCTAAAAGCTGGCCTGATTCTGCTCTCATGCAGAGGTCAGTTGGGAATAACTGCTTACAGGGCAGCGAGCCAAATTCAGTACATGAGATTAGAAGAGGGATTTTTTTAAAAGAGAAACATTTTAAAAAAGATTAAGAAGGGAAGTGAGATTGTAACAGTACCTGGCTTCTGTGGTACCAAGTGCACTTGTCTCATTCAGACAGTGAATATGCTACTGGTGTGAGATCATTAGCTCATGTCAGTGACACTTCATAGGAGTTAATGGATTCAATATGGCTCAGTGATTTCTTTAACCTTTCCTATCTCCCTCAACCATTTACCCTTGAAACGGTCACTCCCTGGCTCTACTCAATACACAGGGTAAACAGGAAATACCAAGTCTTGCACAAGTTTAGAGCATTGCTAATGCTTTCACGATTATAAGAAACTGGCTTTGTGTCATCTATTCTTTGATGTCCAGGGAGTACTGCTGGAGTAAATGGTGTAGCAAGAGCCACAGTTCATGCACAGTTGTAGGTTTTTTAATACACACAGTAATCTGGGTGAAGCAGGGGAGCTTCAGGGAACTCTGAATAACTTTGTTCCAGTAGGTTAAGCAGCTACTGGCACATCATTCGGAGTCAGTATATGCCTTTTCTGCTTAGCTACTGCGCAAAGGATCAAAGTGGCTGTTAAGTCTAGAGTTGCTAAAAACCTGTACAATCTGTAATATAAGCACCTGTGTATGTTGCCAGCTAGAAGCACAGGACATTTTTATCTAAAGCCTGTTGAGGTGAAAAGTGGACTCACAGTAACTATTCCCAAGTTTCCTGTAGTATAGGAGCTATTGTTCCAAAAGAAGACAACTTTGAGTATCTGCTCTCAATTCATCTCACATCAGACACCTGTAAAGTGCTCCCATATGGGAAGATTATCAAGACTTGGTACTGACCTCTGAATTCACAGCCTGCTATCCTCCAAATTAATCTCCATGTATAGTTAAATCCTTATAACTGGACAACCCTGCAAATGGTATAATCAAGCCATTTTGTTGGCAAGTTGTTTCACAAATGAAATCTGAGAATTTTTTGATTCTGTGACAAGACTTTTTATGCTACTTGTACTTAAATCAGCCATTGTCAGTTGACAAGTTCCCAGTGATGTGTCTGGTTTATTATGTTCCTATTGTAATACTGCTTGGATACTTGTAATACTTGTCTCTTCTGAAGACAGCAGTAGTGGTCCGGTCATGCAGGCTTTCTATCCCAAATGACCTAGAGGTTGCAGCAGAGCTTAATGAAGTGGTTACTGGGAGCTGAAAGGAAGCTATCAAATTGAAATCTGCCAAAGGCACGGATACAGCTGATACAAACACAGCATACTGACACCTGGAGTGCAGATTTCAAGTGGTGGAAAAGATCAGGAAGACTTACGAGTGGATTAGGTCTTTGTTGCTAAACCTGTCTGACCTATACTAAACAGTGTAGCCACAGAATGCTTCCATGCTGCTTATATATACACCTGCCTCACTGTCCCACCCCCCAGAACCGTAGTGTCCTCGGCCTCTGTTGTTTCAAAAGCCAAGTTTGAAGAGGTTAATGTGCTGTCAGTTACAAAATATAGCAGAAGTCTGAGTATTGTATCATTTTTATCTTTTTCACTGTATGTGTGGTCCGGGCTTACCTTTTCACATGCTGACTTCACTGGGTGCTGCCCTGGGGCTCACCCGGCTACTGCTGCAGTGGGTTGAGATGTTAATGACACCCTCACAGCCTGCAGCAATGATACCCTGTTGTACAGCCTAGGAACTGAAAAAATTTAAAAATTTATTGATTTCATGTGTTTGAGTTTTAGAAAACACCCCTCCTCTTTTGCCACTTACCCTCAGTTGCTCACTGCTGCTTTGCTTTTAAAACAGCTTGGTTTCTTCCTCTTTCCTCATGACTGGGATACTGGGAAAGAGTTGTCTAGCTCTCAGCTCTAGTGACAGGGAAGCCTTCGGTGTGCACGAAGAGTAACTGAAAAGAAAGTCATCTGAACAGATGTAGGGGAAATTCATAGAATTTGAGGAAACTAAAATCACGGAATTGTAGCCAAACCACACGTGTTTCCAAGGAGGTATGACTTTCATACACTTGCTTTAACAACAATTATAAATCAAAGATTCCAAGTTAATATTAAATCAACACTGCTAGAAGAAGTATATACAGACACTTGGGCATATTGCCCTTATTTTCTATTGTCCTTCTCCAAGTAGAATCACGGGCTGTCACTTCCTGTATCAGTCTGTACTGAAAGTTTAACTTTTATACAAAAACCTAAAGCAACATGAAAGGTTTTAAGAAACAGACATTGCTCACACTAGTAATGTAGGGCAGGCAAGCCCTGTCCACTGAAGCTAAAGCCAGTCCAATGCACACATTCCCTTTACATCATTTCAGAGCACCAGGATTCTCAGGCTAATGAAATAACAGTTGATAGATGAGCAAGAAGAACAATTTCTGAGCATTGACTACCAGTAGAGCATAACTAATGTGATTTTACCTTGGAAGCCCATACATGCAATAATCAGAGGGCTTTCACTGAAACTGTGCCTAATTTGAAATTTGTGGTGTTAACTCCTTCATCACTATTCGTTTCTTATTGCCAGATCTAAAGCTTATCATAGTAAGCTTCCACAGTGCTGGAATATCTTTTGGTTTTGGAGATACTGCACGTAACCAGTAACAGGAAGACAATAGCTAAGGACACCAAATTAATCATGCCATAGTCTCAAATTCTGAAGTATTTAGGTTTCAGACTAAGCTGAACTTTATAGTAAATACAAACCGAGCTTCCTAATGGTGACAGAGAACAGTCTCTGTACCTGATGGGGACAGAGAAGACAGTCAAGACTTTTCTTGGATATTGAAAGGCTGAGAGGCAAAAATGAGCACAAGTTGCACCAAGAAAAAAATGTATTAGGAAGAAGTTTTTAACCTTGAAATTGGTGATGCATTGCAGCAGTGTCTTGGAGAGGTTGTGAGATATCCATCAAAACATGTCCTGACAAGGTCCTGAGTAGCCCTGTCTAATTTGGCCCTGATTTGGGGCTCGGGGTTCAAAAAGATGTCCTTCAGAGGTTTCCTTCAACCTTTTGTGAATCTAAGACATACAACAGTAGTTAAGATTTATGTCTAGAGTCCAGAATAAGTCTGAGAGAGTAACTGAAAATGAGTTACTATCCCCAAGGCTTTTTATGTAAATTTAAAATACAAATAATTCAGAATATATTGTTATTAAAGAGAAATGCATCCGATCCATAATTGATATAAATGAGGCAAGAATCAGTCTTTCAGGTGTTAAATAGTATAAATTTTTTTTTATTTTTTTTTTCTTTTAGCTTACCTTCAATCTAATCAAGTCATGGGCTGGGGAGAGAAAGCCATTGAACTACGCTCTGTGGAGACAGGAAATCTGGAAGGAGTATTTATGCACAAGAAAGCACAGAAGCTAAAATTTCTTTGTGAAAGAAATGACAAGGTACAGAGGTTACTGAGTGTGGTGATTTAGCAAAAATGAGTAATAGCTGACTATGACACGAAGACCAGTTAATTTTTGTAACTTTGTTATTGGTTATTTCTTACCTTAGTATAACTTCCCCATTCAAAGCCAGTGTAGTCACTGATCACACAAAGCCCTCACTATGGATATTCTGCACTTTCCCACCACCAGCTCTGTTGGAACTCCTATTCCACCCAGCCTTCACTGCTATCAGAGGTGATAATAAATACAGACGTTGCTAAGTGGCCACACCACAGGTATAGTGGGGAGGGCTGGTGAGTCAGCCCCAAAAACACCCAGCTACAGGACTGCCTCTCCTGGGCTACTGAAATTACAGGCAGTTCAGAGCAGCCATCGTGGAGAAAAAAATCCCACAACACTCTTAATTGCAGACACCAAAGTATGGATAATCAAGTCTGATTTCTTGTATATAGCAATTTTGATAAATGTTCTCTGAAACCTTCTTAGTCCCACTGTCATATTTGAAAATCTGGGGCCCCCAAACTGTTTAAATTCTTTTTAAACGTTCTCCTGTGTCTTTTCAAATTAGAAAAAAAATATATATTAAGAAAAATCTAGTTGTACCACAAGTAGAGTTTCACTTTAAGAAGTTTCTCATGGGATTAAAGTTGATTTGTGATATCCATATATCCTTGTATTTGGGATTGTGGCATTCTATCAAACTTCTTATATGAGTAAAAATATTCTCATAAATGTAAACTGACAGTAGCATAATGTTTTGTTCTTTTTTTTTCCCCCTTCAAGGTGTTCTTTGCATCTGTACAGTCAGGAGGCAGCAGTCAAATATACTTTATGACTCTTGGTCAAAATGTACTATTCAACTGGTAAAGCACATCAAAAGAAGGACGCTTTGAAACTCCCTGTAGGTAGCAGTGTAAAATTCTTAGAGGTAATATACACAAATTTGCACTTTTTACCTACAAAAATGTTGTCATTATTGACTTACAAAATTCATATTCTTTCAGTCTGGGAAGAATTCTGTTTTCCTGTCAAAGTATTGCAAACATGTTTAGTTTGTTCTCTAAAGTATGTTTCAAACCAAGATTGTATTAGGAGACTTTAATGAAGAATGCAGCCAATATAAGAAGCTCCTGTACTCTGAAAAGTGTATGGTTTAATTTTCACAGATAATGTAATGTTGTTATCTTGAACTGAAGTCTCTTTTTTGGACAGCAACATTTGCAGGTAGATATAAAAACACAATTTGAATCTATTTTGAGTTGCATTTGGGCTTGTTTTGCATTTCAAGCAAGCTGTTACTGTTTCACCAAGACTCGCTTGTCCAAGTCTTATAATAAAGAGAAACTGTTCCTGGTAGGTCCCAGCGCAGCCTGGGACACTGGAGGGATCGTCCCCTGTGCTGGCTGGACAGGTGTGTTCCAGTGCAGAGTTGTAAAAACAGTGAATTCTTAGCATGTTGTGGGGATTTTTACAAATGCAGACTTTGTGTTTCTCTCAGGGCTGGATGCCTGAGCCCATAGACACAGTTACTGTAGAATGTATTTGTAAAAATAGTTTAAATAGTAGTTTGTCAAAATCATAGATGCATAAAGTATTATGGACCAGAACCTGTAATTTTTATCCACACCTGGGACCCACACTCATACAAGTTGACTTAAAGGCACTACCCATGTATATAAATAAGGGCACAGGATCAGGCACCTTCTTTTCTTTCTTTCTGCTCTTTCACATCAAGTCTTTGTGTATTTGTGTGTAAATATAATCTTTCTGCAATGGATGTTAAGATTAACAAATGTATTCTTAATATAGTTATGAAATTATCCAAAGAGTTAATCTATTATAAATAGAAAATATAAATAATTCCAGGTGCTTTCTATGCCAATTACATCTAAATAAAGCTGCGTCCACTAGTGTTATTGGTGCCAGTGTTTCTGCATAAACTCTGTTCTCAGGGGCTTATAACTTGGCCATAAAACTATAGAGATATAATATATATATATACTATATATAATCATATACTATGATTAAATTGTAGGGTTTAATGCAATCCTCATTTAGCTGATTTTTGTATGTGCTTTGAAAATGTAAAGCATCAAATGTAATACAAAAGAGCTCATTCCAGACATGATACAGTATGGGTGATACTAAAGTGAAATCACTAGCTACAGTGTTTGAAAATAGGTATTTTTTACTTGAAATATTTGATACTGAAAGGTGCAGGGAAAGTGTAGTGGAATATCTGGTCGTCTACCTCAAGGATGATGATTCTATGTTGACTAAGGAAGGCAGAAATGAAGTTGTTCAAACTGGTAGGTGTGCTGTACAGTATGACAGGTTCATTTAGTGTTGGCAGTCGTGCAGTGACTGACAGGTGCTCAGAACTCATATCCTTGTATATGTCAGCAGAGAATCAAACTAGGGGCTAATTACCCTTTTCCCCTTTCCCCATGTTGGCACCTCAACTGCTGCAGGCAGGTCAGAGATGTCTGCACTCTAGCTGTCTATATTTTTGGCTATGTGGAGGACTGTACTTTCCAAAGTTCTTTAACTTCGCACTTTTCACAGGCACTAGCTTATCTCATAATGTGTAGGGGTTTTTTTATGAAGTATTTCCCTTTAAAATGTTTAACTAACAGAAAAATAAGCCTAAAGCCATACTAAAAAAATCTGCAGTTAAATACTCAATGTGGTTCTTAATGTAAGTAAGTAACCAGCTTGTGAGCAGACTTGAAATCTGAATGGGAGCTGTGCTCTGGCAGAGCTGTGTGACAACAGGAGCTCTGTCTGACTGTAGTAATGTTCCTACCTGTTGCCAGTGCCAGGGCTGGGGCAAATGAGCAAAACCTGGCGTGGCTTCCTATGCTACTGAACACTGGGCTTGTTTAGTTCAACTTTCACAGAAAAAACAAACAAACAAACAAACAAAAAAACCCAACAAAACCAAACAAGCCTAAACCTGTAAGAGAAACAGAGATTAAAGTTACAATTATAGGCAAAAAAATAAGTTGCAGACAATCAGAAATACAACTTACTTGCTTTTGATTTAAGAGTCTGAGAGACTGTGAAGGAAGAACAGCTTTCATTTTGCACACAGTAGGTGTGCAAAACTTGCTTGCAAAACTGTTCGTGCTATAAGCAATCAAGTGATCCAGGCTGCCCTATAATATTTGTAAAGTGTGCTTATCTCAGCAGCCTCTGCATTACAGGGGATGCATGTGAATATTTCCCCTCCCCTGTTCTGGTGTCAACAGGTAGAAGGCTGTTTTTTTTCCTGATGCTAGTTAAGAAGAATTTAGCAGAGAACAGTGGAAATTTAGAACAACAACCCATATCAAAGAAGCAAATGTCATTGAACTTGTTTAAGATTATTGTAACAGAAAATTGTGACAGTAAGTTGACACACTGTGGAGATGTTTAACTCCATACCGAGAGGGAAAGAACAAACAACTCCAAATTCAAGAGAGGGAATGTGCACTATTACATTGGGATTTTATTTTTTCATTCTGTCTTCCTCTATTAGCTCTCTCTTCTTTCCAGCTACAACTCAAGGCAGCGGGTTGAATTTTCATCTTCTACTTACTAGGTAAAACGGTTGGAATTTTTGGGGTTATACCCATGTGTAAATATGGAAAGAATGAGGCCCTTAGAGGTGTATGCTTTTTAAAGGATTTAGAAGTGGTATTGCAAATAGCAATAGCAACTGGATGGAACAAGAAGACTGTAGCATTGTCTATCAAGAGACAGTCAGAATGGCTGAAGATGAGAAAGAGCCCAGAGACGTTGAGAAGAGTAACAGAAGAGAGTGGAAGTGACTGAAGAGGAGGAGAGGGAAAAGCTGAAGAAAAATAAGTAGGAGTAGCCAAAGGGGAGGGAGTGGATGTCTGGCTCAGCTGTAGGAGGAATACAAAAGGTTAAGAGGTGTTAAGGAAAAGAGAGCAACCAAAGAAATGGAAAGGTATCTGGAGTGACTGGGGGACACTGAATGAGTGTGCTTTGAATAACTGTTCAGCTTGAAGCAAAAGTACAAAGGCCAGAAGAAAACAAAAATCCAGTGATCTAAGTTTATCCGACACAAATTTAACTATGCAAAATGTGTATCAGATTTCTAGCTTCATTTTGTGAGGTGTTTCACTAGCTGTGGCCTTTCACTAACTTTTGAAACCAAGGAGTGAACTGCTTAATGTGTTTTTCTAGTGATATCACTTTGACATGAACAAGTGCCACAGGGGCAGTGGGGCAGAACGTAAAGGATCCGTGTCAGTAATCCTTTGGTACATGCAGTGTCCTAATGGCAGGTGGTGCTCCTAATGTTGTATTTGCCACACAGGATTGCGCTAACAGAACTCTATGTATGTGCCTGCTTTCAATTTAGGAAAGGTGAACTCTATTCTGCAGCTTGAACCTTGACACATAACTTTAAAACCTGGGAACAACGCAAGCCATGTACTGTATATTATGTATTGTTTCCTAATGCTGAAATTGTACAATTGAAACAGTAATAAAAATACTCTGAAATTCAAAACTAGTATCATGCTGTTATAATGACATAAGCTATTGTAAAAATCTTAGAAACCTTTGTTATTGTTTTCCAAATCCATTCACTGTCCTTCGGGAAACATCAACATCTGCCTATAGGGACAAAATGAATATATTTCCTTGCAGTGGATAAAGATGTCGAGGTGACAGTGTGAGTCCAGCCTAGACAGAGTGACAGTAACGGTGACAGCCAGTGCTGAGCTTCACAGGTGAGTTTCTGCACATCCACCTTTCTCTTTGCACAAATACCCGGTGGGATGAGGGCAGTGGAACTAGACAAAAATCACACCTTGCAGTCATTGATGCTACAAGAACTGGTTTGTTTTACATTTACAAGTACTTTGTTTCGCAGTCTCAGATTGCTCTAGAATGAAATTGTTTCTCCAAAGACCATCATACAAGCTGGCTTAAAAGTTCAGTTCCATGTTTAGGCAGTTGTATTTAAGTTAAATGAAGCATAAGCAAACCTGCAGTCTATGTAAAAAACTTCTATAGATTCTAAAACCTGTGCAATATATCAAGGTTCCACACACCAAAAGTGTAAGAGATTTTCCTGCTGATAGCCCACCACTTTTTTAAACTGCTTTTTAAAGTGCATAGAGGTGATTAAAGGGCAAGGGGATGTCAGCTGGGTAATCACCTAAAATGTTATTTTAGCATTATTTAACCGCTTCCTGTGATTCTCTAGGAAGATTCAACAAAAGCACCTAGGAGATAATGGTGAAATGCATCAGAAAACTTTCCCATTTTGTCCTCAAAACACTTTGTGGTGAACAGCTTTTACAGTAAGCTTCATGATCTTGCCCACCAACTAATATTTTTAAATCTAGAGCCTCACCTTTTATTCTTTTGTGTCTTTCATTTCTCCAACATATTTTAAATGTAATATTTAACAGAATGTAATAACATCCTCCTACACAGCATAGCTCATTCCTCACTGTCACTGCTGTAGAGGCTAACTGCTGTTTTTTTAAGGTGTGTTGTACATAAAAACCAAGATGCTTGACTGCTCATTATCTCTGAGAATTCCAGACTATTGATTCCCCAGAGGTGAACACAGGTATGGTTCAGCACACTTGGTTGTAAGTATATAAAAATGATACTGTCTTCAGTGAGCTGCTCACACATCCCGATGGAACAGGCTCAACATAACACAAATCTCTGGTTTTGTGATTCAATACAGCCACCTGCTGATGGCTCATCTCCAGTGATTACTGATTCTCCAAGTGTTTCTGAACTTCCCATTTTTAATACAATCACATTGGTCCCACTGTTCAGTTATGGTAGGGAAATCACACCTAGAGGAACTCAAAGACATAACCAGTCATGAAAACATGTTGTTGACATGCTGTCAGCAAGAGAGATTTACCCTGTTTTGAAATCAGTATGTAAGCTAGACCTCTGCTGGTGAGAGAGAAGGTAACAGGACCAAGTTCCTAAGAGAACGAACTATCTTGTATCTGAAACTGCAATGCATACACATTTATGCAATATAAAGTATTAACACTCCACATCAGTCCATTATTGTTCCACAAAAGCTACAGCTTCAGTTTCCATTAATAAAACCATAGTGACTTACAATAACAAAAACATCTGGCAACACATGTACATGTAACAGTTACTTCTGTATAAATAGGTTTCTTCTGCAAATCAAATCTTGAGGACAGACAAAAGTAGGGATAAGCTGGCAACAGTCCACAGATTTCCTCATTATTCCTGTAAGTTCATTTAATAACTAAAAAAAAGTCTACATCACAGCTCTCCAGGTAAGGCTTGTATGTGATGTGAAATCACATTCTGTGCAACCTCAGTGTTTGGGTCATGTTCATTTTTTTAAGTGGTAAATGCCATTTTATCAGTCCACGCAACAAGTCGTGTGTTTACTGGGGGGGAAAAAGACACCATGTGCAAGTTTTACTCAATACTTGGCTTCAACATAAGACAAATGACTGATTTGTTTTAAATTTTCTCACTAAGGAATGCATGTTATACATGCATGAAATACATAAACTCATACCATTCCTAGGAAAGTCTAAAGGCCAGAAAAAGCTTGGGGTTTATACCCCTTTGTCTAGTTTTTCACTCTGTTTGAAATGGTTCAAGCAGCAGCTTTTCCAATTTCCCCAAGGCAAATGCTCCACAGTGGTAAAGGGAGTAGATTAAGAATACAATTGTTTTCAAGCTGTAAACTGAGAGCTTCTTCTGGCCCAGCACCTGACCAGCTCTGCCTAAGCTGCAGCCCCCCTTTCGTCCTCTGGATTTCCAAAGACTATCTGGAGCAGTAACACTATAAAGACTGGAAGCTGCTGCTCTTCTTGGCCTTTCTTTTTACCCCTTTCTCCTCACTATGTACTGTTGCTCTTTAGCCTAACCATGGAATGGCTGGGGTGGGACGGGACGTGTAGAGATCATCTGGTCCAACATCACTGCTAGAGCAGGGTCACCCAGAGCAGGGAGCACAGGATTGTATCCAGATGGCTTTTGAATATCTCCAGAGAAGGAGACTCCATAACCTGTCTGGGCAGTCTGTTCCAGAGCTCTGTCACCCTCAAGGTAAGGAAATGTATTCCTCCTATTCAGATGGAACTTCTGTGTATCAGTCTGTGCGCCCATTGCCCCTTGTCACTGGGCACCACTGAAAAGAGGCTGCTCCCATACTTCTGACACCTGTCCTTCAGATATTTGTGTGCATTGATAAAGTCCCCTCTCAGTCCTCTCTTCTCTGGGCTGAACATGCCCAGCTCCCTGCCTTTCCTCATACAAGAGATGTGTCTTCCAATAGAAAAAAATACATATAATATATGTATTAGCGAGTGCTAATAAAGTATTGAATACAAAGTTCTTAATTTCCAGAAGCTTCATTAATATCATAAGTGGCCTAGTGGAAGGTGTCCCTGCCCATGGCAAGGTGGCTAGAACTAGATGGTCTTTAAGGTCCCTTCCAACTCAAACCATTCTGTGATTTTATGGTACAATAAAGAATAGGATGATCTTGATAGTTGCAGTGGAACAAGAATCAATTATATAAATAAGGTCACAGGCTTAGGGTCCACTGCTAAGAATTTCTTCTAACGATGGAAACAACAAAGAAAAAAGACTCAATAGTGTTCTAATGGCAGGTTGATGACGATTACCCAGACACTGTAACTATGTAAAAGGCAAATACAATCTCAGGAGCTAGCACGAGACTCTTCCATTCCAACTAGGAACACGCTCGGATGGTGAGGTAGAAGGTATGACGAGTATCCTGCATCCACTTAAACGGAACCGGGAACAGGTGCAGCAGAAAGTCCCTAAGGGACGCTGGGACCAAGGCGGTGCCCAGGAGGCCGCCAGGCCCGGCACCCCTGTCCTACCAACGGGGAGCGGGGCGTCCCCGGCACCCCCGAGCTCCCGGGCACCGCCACAAGGCACAGACCAGGGCGGGCAGCGGGCCAACACCGGAGCAGCCACGGACCCGAGGCCACCGGGGAAACGCCCGCCGGGTACCGGGAACCCCCTCACGCCCTTCTTCCGCCGCTACCCGGCCGCTCATCGCCGACCTCTTCCCCGGGCCTCCACTTCGTCCCTGCACCCGAGCGCAGCCGCTCTTCCTCTCCTGTTCCCATTCCCATTCCCATTCCCGTGCCGGTGCCGGTGCCGGTGCCGGTCCGCTCCCGCTCCCCCTCCCCAGCCCCGGCCCCGCCCCCGCCGTTGGCGGCCGTTGGCGGTTTGAAGGGCGCGCGCGCGCAGCGGCCCCGCCCCGCGCGCCATGGCGGCGGCGCCCCGGCTCGGCCTATGACAGCAGGAACCCGCCGCCGCGGCCGCCGCAGTCCCTGCCGCCCCTCGCCGCCGCCCAGGCAGCGCCCCGGGCCGCGGCTCTCGCCTTGCAGCGGCCGCCAGGACGCTGTCATGCAGGACCCTACCCCGGAGCGCGCCGAGGAGAGCCGGGCGGCGGCGGAGGGCGGCGGCGGCGGCGGGGCCTCCTGGCTGCAGAAGGTGTTCGAGGAGGTGCGGGGCTCCTCGCAGCTGAGCGTGGCGCCCGAGGAGCCGCCGGCGGTGACGGTGGTGGCGGTGGAGCGGTACCTGGCGCAGGCCCCTCCGCCCCCGGCCGCCCCCCCGGCCCCTCAGTACTGGTACGACGTGACGCTCGCGGACGGCGCGCGCCGGCAGCGCTGCCACCTCGCGCCGCGCCTCAACGGGCTCGTGCAGCGCGCGCGCCTGCGGACGGGAGCGCGCCTGCGCCTCACGCGCTGCTCGTACCGCTACGACGAGAAGCGGCTGAACCGCGGGTTCCTCTGCCTGGAGGGGCTGGAGCGGGCGGGGGGGCCGGGAGACACCGCCGCCACCGCGGGCACCCCGCCCGACGGCACCCGCCCGCTCCAGCCCCTCCGCGGCGAGAACAGGCACTACCTGCCGCTCTGGAACAACGAGGATCCCTATGGAGACGTGTGGATGCCCGACAGACCCCCGGCGCAGGTGGATGTGGACGGTAAGAGGGGAGAAGGCGGGAGGTGCCCTTTCCTGGGGATCCCACAGTGAGGAGGCGGCGCGGTGGTTTGCGATGAGCAGCGGAGCTGGGGAGGGGTCCGGAGCACAAGTCCTTTGAGGAGCTGGAGGTGTTTAGCCTGGAGAAGAGGAGGCTCAGGGCTGACAGGAGGTTGTAGCCAGGTGGGAATTGGGCTCTTGTCCCAGACAATAGGGCAAAGGGACATAGTCTTAAGGGGATGTTCAGGTCTGAAGTTAGGGAAAATTTGTTCACAGCAAGGGTGATGAGACATTGGAATGGGCTGCCCAATGAGACATTGGGGAGGTGGTGGAGTCACCGTCCCTGGAGGTGTTTAAGGAAAGGCTGGACGTGGCACTCAGTGCCCTGATGTAGTTGACACGGTGGTGTTGGGTCATAGGTTGGACTCAACCGAGAGGTCTTTTCCCACCTAATTGATTCTGTGATGGCTTGTCAGCAGGGCCGAGATCCCTGGTGACCCGCCAGTTGTGTTTGGCACTGCCAAAGTGTGCCACCTCTATCACAGTTCACTTGCTCATGTAACATTCGGTAGCGGGGAAAAACTCTTCCCTGTGAGGGTGGTGGGGCACTGGCACAAGTTGCCCAGAGTTGCCGAGTTGTGGATACCCCATCCCTGGTTCAAAACCAGGTTGGACTGGATTTGGAGCAGCCTGGTCTAGTGGAAGGTGTCCCAGCCCATGGCTGGGAGATGATACCTTCCAACCTAACCCATTTTATGACTGTGTTACTTTGAGAGGTTTTTTTTTAAACTCTACGAAACATTGACTGATAACCTGTAGCTGTGGTGCTTGTGCCCAGTCTTCTGAAGTGTTAAAAACAGCCAGTCCAGTAGTAGTCTCATGTCTGGTCTGTGGGACAGGGTGCTCAGATCCAGCAGCTGGCACCTAAAGCGTGCTCAGTATTGAGGGGCTTGGGCCATTCCATGAAGCCTGGTGAGGAGGGAGGTACAAGCAGGACTTGTACACAAGTGTGTGTGGTGCCTGTGTTGGCTAATGCCTGTTTTTTGTAGTAGCTCTTCTGGTCATGTGACAGCACTTCTGTGTCATTTTAAATATGTCATCACTCTCTTTCAATTAAAAATACAAAGCAAAACTATGCTGTGTGCAGATAGCTCATAACAGGATTTAATGGTGAATGGCATCAACAAATGAGCCTTTTTTGATGTTGGAAACATTATGAAAATACATATGACATCCTGGTCTGAAAACTTTACTCCTGAAAACTTGAATGCTCAGTCATGAATGCTCTTTTCTGATCTTTTCCCCCACCTCTCATCCCCCTCCCGACCTTAGTGTCCAAGCTGACTAATCTTGGTCATCTGGAAATGACATGGAGAAGCAGAGTGTGCTTCCATCCACTCCTTGTGAGAATCCTGCACAAATCCAGACTAAGGTACTACGGAAAACCAGGGAAAGCAATGGATATGCCTTATCAGGTAAAGAGGCATAAATACGTAGGTTAACACTCAAACAAATAGGTGTAGGATATTTGAAAATAATTTTTCCCATGTTACAAGCTCATGAAGTTAAGATTTATGTTGTAGCTATTTTATATTGAAAAATATGAAAAATTTGCTGCCTTGTAAAAATGCTGAGCCCTTCGGAGTAGGAAATGCTGCATTTAGTGGTCATATGTACAAACTGGTGGATGTGTTTCAGTTAGTATAGTTCAGTTGAACTTTTTGTGAAGAAATACAGATATTTGGAGGTTTTAGTAGTTGGCTAGCCTTAATGTTTCTGTTCTTTATGCTTTGGAAGTTGGAGTGTCTTGTCAAAAAAAAAAAAAAGGCAATACATTTGAGCAACTTTTAAGTAACTTCCAGATAGATTATTTTATTGTAAAATTCTTAATTACTTTCCTAATATATTTTAGCTGAGGTTTTCTTTTCAGTGGATTGCTATGTTGTAAGATCATTCTAAGACTGTTTAAAAATCTTTTTTTACTGCTCAGTGATCTACTCAGTTATGGATTCAGTGTTTGCCCAGTTTGAAAAAAAACATGTAGCAAACTTTGTAGTGAGAAAAACTGCAATGATAACGTAGTGGTTTGCAAAGTACCTTGTTCTCTGCATTATTTTTTTTGCCGGGAAATCAGACTTGTATAGTTTTTTGATCAGGAACGTTTAGTGAATGTCCCTGTAACTTCTCAGCTTCCAAAATACGTTTTTCCTTCATGGATCCTTAGAAATGTAACTCTAAATACAGCATTCTCTGCGATAAAGAAGAATCTTTTCCATGCTGTTTCTTGTGGTTGGGATTTCCCCGACCTCCTCCAAAAGTCATGGAGTGAAATTGGCGTCATCCTACCATTACTGAGCACTGGGAGGGGTAGAGTTTGGGCTGAGGGAATTGTGGAAGAATTCTTTGCGGAAAGTGGGGATTTTTTCCGCTCTAGTATTCAATACAAGTTCTGGAACATGCTCTATATCCATTGTAATCATCAGAGAAATTGCTCACCAGTGAAGTAGCTGGTTCATTACCCAAAATAAACACATACCAGAATGATGATAAATAAAAAATGAATAAATATTATCTCTTTTTTTCCCCCTAGGCTTATTTTGAAGTTGCTGATGGTTCAGGCATGACGTCAATGGTTTTGTGGAGTTCACTGTGTCCTGAGTGGTATAACAGCATGAAGGTTGGCACAGTCCTTCTCCTTGAACAGTACGCAATCAAAGACAGTTACCCGTTTAAAACACAGCCAACACCGGGGGATTCACAGATGAAGAGATTTGCTACAATTGGTTAAGTATTACAGAAACCTGTTTTGGCTGTGGAAAGTTAGTTCTTCATAGAAATAAAATAGAAAATTATCAATCGCTGAGACTAAAGGATAAGGTATAATTGCACCTCTGAAAGGTGTGTTAACGTCCAGGTTCTTATTGTTCCCTGTTTATATTTGGATCACGTCTACAAAGTTTACTGCCACAATTAGTTAAAACATTTATTTTAAAAATAAAAAAAAAGTCTCTGATATCAGCAAGTGGCATTATAAACACAAGTTTCTGGTACTGAATTTTAATCTGATTCTACTTCCTGATTAATAATACAGATATTATTTGTGCACTGCTCACACCTTCTTCCAGGCCATTGAAGCACATTATCACCTGATCTGACTTTAGATTTTAGTGTCTATTCCCAAGGCCTAGAGCAACTGCACAGCTCCACTGAATAAAAAGTTGCATTGATGACTGCTGTGTGCTGAGAGAGCATCACCATGGGAGTGTGTGTATGAAGAATGTTCCTTGGCTATGAAAAAGCATTTTCTTACTTGCAGTTGTTTAGTGTGGCAGATACTCAAAGGAGCTACACTACAGAAATACAAGTACTGCAGTATAACAGTAATGGCCTTTTCAAACTGGATTTGGTCAGCTTTGGGGTTTTTTCTCTCCTACTTCACTGAACATGAATTCCTTCCCTTTTGTGCTTTTATACTCAGAAGAAAATGACAGCCAGCACTCAGAAAATTCAAATAACTTCCTTGAACCAAGCAAATATGCATGTTAGTGAAGGATGATGTATGTATAACCTATTAACCATGACAGTTTCCTAAAGCACTTGCTACAGTGCACAAAAATAAACAATATTTTCACTGCTAGACACAGTGTATTCTCTGCCTGATGTATATTTGCATTAAAACAAGATCTTAATGTTTGAAGAATTTGTGATGAGTTGGCAGGAGAGAGAAACTTTTAGCCAAGAATGGAAGTTTGTCAGGGAACGTGATGACAGTTTGTGTTCAGATCAAGTGAAACTTAATACCTCACTAAGTATCTCTGTATATGCCCAATATGGGGCAGTATTTCAGGTTTCAGTTACACTGAATTGCTTAAGTTTTCTTGTTACCTTTTCCATAATTTATTTCCAATTTATAATTTCATCAAATCCCAACTATCCAGTGTTTCCTAACGACCATTCACCTGTAAACATTGTGCAGTGTACCTGGAGAGTTAACAAGTCCCCAAGGGAAAGGGCTTTCCACACTAAGAGTGCTTGCAAGGCAGTGTGCTGCTGCAATCCCTCCCCTGCTCTGGAGTGAATTCTGCACTTCGTGCCTCTGCAGCTGCAGCATTGTATGACATGCAGAGAGGTGCTGTTTCAGGACCTAAAACTTTTGCAGCTTAAATAGTTGGTACCACCACCTTCAATTCCTCTGCCAGGCAATGTTTACATTTCACAGATCACTGCATTTGTGTGGCACTGACAAAAGCCTGATCTTATCTTCTGACTCATTCCAGGGTGTAGTCCTTTGTTGAGTTCGTGACTTTCATTTAATCTCAGAATTAGGAAACAATTGATAAGTAGTGCATGAGAAAGTTTTGGGTTGCAGAATTTTCTCTGAGGTATTGTCTTAAAACACTGTATTCAAATCCACAATTGTCCTCCAAATATATTTCTATAAAGCAGCAGCCAAAAGAATATTCCTAAGTAGAGAGGCTGACTTTAAGTATAGCACCTTCCTAATTTTGCTCTGCTAGGGTGAGGGGCCAGATACAGTTATATAAACAATTGTATACATTATTTATACTTATTTAATTACTTTTCTGGGTACATTATTTGAATTATCCCTTACCCAAACCCAAGCAACCAGAATAAATAATAGAGAGAATGGCTTCACCATCTAGAAAACACCAGTACTCTATATGGTCTATAACAAGAACAACAATAATAATAATAAAAACCAACCCATAAAGAAACCAGGATAAAGTTTCTTAAGGATTCCAGCTTTATCTCACTGTTTGTTAAATTATTAATCAATTCCTGTGACTTTACCTTTTCATCAAAATAAAGTAAGGAATTCGGGTACGGAATTCAACAAAGCAATTTTATAATCTGAGTAATTTAAACTTTCCAATTCCCTACATGAGCTAACAAGTCCGATCCTGCCAGATATTTTAACAGCCATTAATACCACAGTACTGATTAGATACAAAGTACTTTCTACACTAGCTCTATTGCCAAATGCCAGTAAGCTCTAAAATTGATGTGCAGACAATAAACTAAAACAGAATTAGCAGATGAGAACTTCCATACCTGATGCCAGTTCAAGTAATTATTAACATTATATAAATACACCATGGCCATGAAGGAAAACAGAAGGTCTTGTGTCTATTCTGTAGCACCTGTTGTTGTTATTGATGATGATGCTGATTTGTACTCATGCCTTAAATGTTACCTTTTTTTTCTTTGTCAGAAATTAGCCTTAATGATCGAAATCCTCCTACTAAAATAAGCATTATTCCAGAAGAAATGGTTAAGCCAGAATGGGGATTACCTGAAGTTAAATATCGGTTTATCACAAGGTAAAACAGAATTTTGTTGGTTATCAAGCTATAACTTAAATTACACTGCATTACAGTGAATGTTAATTGGAAATGTTTTTTTGCAAAGTTTCTGAGAAAACTTACCCACATATTTCTTCTGTTTTGGTTTTAGGTCAGAACTGGATGACTTACCACACAATTATTCCTGTGATGTCATTGGTCTTGTGACATTTGTAGGAAGGGCTGAACGAGCCAGAAAAAGAGGTTTTTCTATAAAATATGATTTTCAGAATTTATCAAATTATGTTTATATTTCTGAATAAATGCTTATACATTTTTCTTAATATTTGTTTATACAGATCACTGTGAAGACTTCTGGCTCTATCGTTGGGCTCATGCCATTGATGGGACCTCAGACCAACCATTCATACTGGAATTGTTTGCAACTTCTCAGCCAGATGTGTTTGAGCGTATTCACCCAAGTATTCATCTCTCTATAATATTTACTAATAATTACTTACAGTGTTTTTCTAGTTCGTTGCTAATTTCAAATTCTGAGCATAACTGCCACTGAATAAAAAAATGCCTCTGTTTGAGGTTTATCTCCTTAAACAGATAAGTAACAGATAAAACTTAAAAAATGGTTTAAATATTTGAAACCCTCATCATATTGCAGTGTCAGTTAGTGTGAAGAATTAGATGGATAGGTGGGGTTCACCTGGTCTCATTAATTTCAGACAGAAACTTAAGTGAAGCACCTGGGGCAACATCTACATCAGAGGCAATGAAAGACAGCAGCTGATCAAGTCTATTATTCCTTTTGTCCTATAAATATCTGGATTTTTTTATAGACAGGAATTATTTAAGAGGATTGAATGAAGGGAGAGGTGAAAGTGGAAAAGCTTAATTTCTTTGAGTCAATATTTTTGTCCAAATAGCAGTCAACACCCAGCTGTGTTATTTATTGCATGTGAGCTAAGAATAATAGATTTCAAACTGGGGAATCCTTAATTAAGGATTTTAAAAGAGCTTTACATTTTTCTTCTTGCCTTCTTTCTCTTCTTCTCCAAGCACTCATTCTTGCTTTAACACTGGTTGGTTGCTGTCATGTGCATTTTTTATATCATATGATGCAGGACCAGCTGCACAACCCTGTTAAGATTATGGCTGCATTCATCTTGAGTGTTCTGGGGGAATGGCAAAGAATGACATTCCAGTGTTTAACTGAGATATTAACAAAAGAGTGAGTTTGTACTCTATTTAGAAGTTTTGCAGTGACATGTCATGATTTCTCGTGATTTTATGCTTTTTATCCTTAAAAAACACAGCCATCTAATACTATTTGTTTCTTTGATATCCTACCTGATGAAGTGTCTTATTTTTAGTCCTGATGTGTATGCTGAAATTAAATTGAATATTTAATTATATCTCCATATTATAATTTATACCGGACACTCAAAACATGCTGAAGCATTTGTAGGATCAAAAACTAAATTGTCTTGTTTAGACCACTTAATAAAATTTATACAGTGTGTGTCAGTCTTGACATTCTAAAATCAATGAACTGTCGGGAAAAGAATGAAGGTGTTTCTTTCCTCCAGTGACATACTTGGTGTGCACACAGATGAGAGTAGTCCGGGACCTCACTGGGAATCCTTCCAGCACAATTTACCTCACGACTTCAAATGAAAGTCAAATATTCATTACAGGTAACTTAAACGAGTTCTGCTGGGGTAGTATGTAGTTCTCATCTTATTTCTTTGGAAAGGGTATTTTTTAATTAAAAAAAAAAGGCTATAGGTGTCTTAAATTGTGTCTTTGCTCTTGAATCCAGAGGCAGATTTTTGCAGTGTTGCAGGCGAGCGATGTAGTGACTGAATTGCAAGGCAGTATAAGGTGCAGTAGGAGTATCTTTCCTGGTTTTGTTAATCCAGCTCATTTCTTCAGTGTTCCTAACAAATCAGTCACCCAGCCTGAATCCTTCTGTTGGCAAGTAGGAATAGAGAAAAATATGTGCAAAAAAGAGTACCTGATCATACCGAATTCTGCACACAGTCTTTTCTAACAGGCTGGGTAGGGTGTTTTGTGCTTAGTTGGACTAGCAAATTAGTTGTTTTGTTCATAGATTTCTAATTATTTAATTTACTCCTAAATAAAGGGTCTGAGAATTTCATTTTTTTCCTTTGCTTTCCTTCAGTATAATTTGGGCTTAATTTCCAATTAAATACTTAAGCTTTCCCCCAGTCTAGCTTTAGTTCGTTTTATATCTGTATGGGTCCTAAATGAGGACTACAGCTGGAGATAGCAAACCACTGCATAAGGTCTGTTTTAATTAACAGGCTGGATGAAGCCCTGCTCACATTAAAATTTACTTGATAAAACTGGTATTTAATCCATACCTTAATTTTTAAACCAGCCAACAATGAATACATACTTTGCCAGTTACCTGTCAGTAACAGTCTTTGCTGAACCCTATAGAGAAGACCAACCTGCTCTTTCCTGCTAAAAAACCAATTCTGATCATTTTATTGTTTTGTGTGCTCCTGTGAGAAAGTATTCTAGTAGATTTTTTGCTAGTTGTTTTATTTCCTTCAGTTACTTCATATTTGTTTGACTTTCAGTGTCAAATGCAAGTGTAGTTAAGGAATTCAGGATGCTTGTTTTGATAAAACACTGTTGACTAGTGCAAAGACATCTTTTGTACTCGCTAGTCAAGATTTTCTTAATTTGGTTTTTTTGTGTAGTATTCAGGGAAGTTTAAAGATAATAAGAGATTACAGTAACCTGCTTTGGTTTTGATACCTGATTATTTTTCTTTTAAAAGGGTGGCACAAGGGTCAGCCATACACTAAGGACACCAAAGTGAAAAACTTCATTCAGTGGATGAAATCACAAAGTGAAGCTGATCAAATAAAGAGAACTGTCATTGGTGGCTATTACCCTTTTCCACGACCTCCGGATAACTTTTCAGATTATTGTAAAAGCAATAAAGGTATCGTGCATCAAATATCTGTAAAATTTGTGGCCTTTTTCAGTTCAATCTTACTCCAGGAGAAACTCCTTTGCGTGACTAAATGTTCCACAGGTTAAATCCTCATCTTACAAAAAGTATCACAGCACTATTAGCTCAGGAGAACTGTAGAAGTTTACATGAGCTGCAGATATGCCCAGAAGTTTTACTCTGAATATTCTGTTAAATCAGTATTAAAAATAGTTATTCTGGATGAAACAGTGAATTAGAAATTTCACCTGAAACATGAATTGTGATATCTGATAATGCATACTAAGGGATTCACGTGAGCTAAAAAGGTTTATTGTTTAAATTTTTTCCCCTGTGATGTGGACAACAAAAAGATTTAAAATTCTTCAAATTAAATTAATTTAATATTTATTAACAAAATAATAACTTATTTTTTTTTACTTGCATTCGGAGATTTTGGTATTCTGTTTCTTTAAAATTTGTTTGTGGAAATTTCTTTTTTGCAGTTGAATCAGTTTTGAAGACCATAAGTGAAACAGGGAAAGAGATTGAAGACTTGCACTACAGAGAACACAAGCGCATTGCTGTTCAGGGAATAATTAGTGCCATAAGATATATCAGCTCTAGCAACACAGCTGAAGAAGTTTCAGGAGTGGAACTTGTTCAGGTACAGTGTGAGAGAGTTAATGCTTTAGCACTTGAGCGGCTGGGATTGTAATTAGAATGGAGAATTTTGCATTTGAGTTCAGAACTTAATTACATTGCGTCTTGATTAACTTAATTTGCTTTTTGAGAGCAAAATTTTAAAAAGCAATGATTCAGTGCTTTTCTGAAAGTATTCTGTCAGTCCTTTGTAAAACTTGTAACTGTTTAGACATTGCTAGTTTGACTGGATAACCTAATGTAAAGTGGGAGAGGCAACTACTGCAACACTCACTGTCACTTCCGAGACAGAATTTATCTTATTAATATGATTTGAAGATAATTTTTGCTAGATAAAAGATGACTTTCAGAAAGTAGGGTAAATTGTTCTGTTCCTTAGAAAGTTACTCTGAAACTTGCAGGTTTTTGAGTTGCAAGCGATAGCTTTAAGTGCACTGAAAATCTTAAACAATTAACTGTTGTTGCAGAAAGACGCTTCTCAGTCTCTTGAAAGTTCTGCTGTTTCCAAAGAAGACTCTGTTGACAGGGGAAAAAATACCAGCCTTCAAAATGAAGAAGTTAAGTCTTTTCTGGGTCCACATGGCTCTCCTGGGGAACAACATCAGCAGCAAGCTCTGCTGTCAAAGGAGAGTTCGGTCAAGAGAAAGATACGCAGATTAAACAGAGATGCAGAACAGTAAGCTCTCTCCATAAATACGTAGTGGATCTTCTGAAAAGTCTTTACAGAAATTAGTTCAGAGCCCAGGCCACAGCAATTATATAAGAAAGCTTTAAAAGCATACATAGTTTAATCTTTAAAGTGGAGTTACAAACTTTTACTGGCATCGGGTGATGACAATTATACTGTTAATGCTAATGAGGAATTGATTAAAGCAGGTTTGCAGTGCTTTCGTCTGATTAATATTATACTACTTTGTTGTTAAGGTCACAGATTTGAAATAAAAGTTGTTAATACTTGAACCATATGTAGTTTAGTAACATAGCCATGGAACAAACAGCAGTTAGTGGTGTGAGGAAATAAGATTTCTTCACTGAAAACACAGAATTTCAAACATACCTTATTTTTTGTTTGTGGGTAATAGCATGTAGCTGTAACTTGCTGTAAGAAGGGCAAGTAGATGCTGATCATGTGCTAACCTAAAGGCTCAAAGTAACTTGTAGTACTATGGCTCTGCTTCTGCTGGGATTTCATCCAGTTGTATCCCATCTGGTCAGACATAGACAAAGGATATCAGTCCAGTGTAAGGAAATGGAATGAGACAATTTGTCTGATACAACTACATCAGATTCAAGAGTAAAATAACTGCTTGCATAAGATTGCCCTTTGTTGCAATGTTTGTGTAAAATCTAGTGTAGCCATACTCCCTATTGAAAGCCTGGTGTTATATTGACAGATGGAATGTTGCAAGAGTCAGGCCACTCACATCTGTTTTTTCTGCAGTGGATTTCTCATGTTGTAAAGGGTATATTTTTATTCTTGGCTTTTCGCATCCATAAGTCATAATGTGTGAAGAGGTTGGGTATTTAGAATACGTTGAGGAAAAATGAGATGAAATATCGTTGGGATTGAATCAAAGTTTAGGATTAAGAAGACCCTAGTGAATAGAAGTTCCGTCTTGGCAGTGTTACAGCAAACTTGTTAGTGGATTCTGTTCTGTATGAAAAATTACAGCATTTGAGTGTCTTAGTTTAGTTCTGCCTGAAAGGAAAACTTGAATGTTCCTTGCTTTGTGTATTTCTATTTAAATAAATACTGTAAAATAATAGTGAATTTCCTACTTTAAGGGGAAGTACATCTGTTATTGCTGGATCATCTTGCCCCTATTTTACACGGTCTGCAAGAAGAAAATTTAGGTAAGTCATGTGAAGTTAATTATGTTGAATAATTGCAATATTGAAACAAAGATACTTGAAGTGAAAATTTTACAGGTTGGGATTCAGTGTGGAAGTGAAATGAAAAAACAGATCAGGGTAGAGTTTAATATTAATTTTCTGCTCAGTCCTCTGCACTGATTCTACTTCAAATATATTGGACTACTGTGAAACATAATTTTGAGTGTGTTATTAAACATCTTTTTATATTGCTGCTAGTGCTGCTAAGGGAATATATAGTTACAGAGGTCCATCATAGTGTACTATATGTAGTTTTTGTTTCAGAGGTATTACAGTTCAAGTGGGGAAGTCAGAGGTAGGAGGGAGGGATGCTTAATTAGCAAACAGTGAAAATGTAATAGTATTAATGGATTTGCTAGTGGTGGCTGAGCCATACATTATCCTTGATGCTACAGAGGGGTAAGTATAGTCCCTGAGAAGCCACTTAGTTCCTTCCATTCCCCAACACTCAGTTGTTACTGAACTCAGTTTGGATCCAGAGAAGGTGGGGTTTTTTGAAATCCAGGTAGGAATTTCAAATCCAAGCCCTGACAAGTGTAGAACCTATTGAAATAACCACAAATATAAAATTATTAAGAAAACTGAATGAGTGTTTTTCTTTTTTGCTAGTCTGGGGTAAAAAGGAACTTTTCTTTGTGCCTTTTGTTTAAGAGTCATAAATTCTTGTAATTTGTTCGAAACACAGTGTGGACAACTTGAGTATTTGAACACTTTGGTGTCAGTCACTTAAGATGTTTATGTATTTTGGCAGTGGTGATTTGGGTGTGTGTCATGAGTACTTTTACAGCTCAGTTGCCTTTTTAGTTTACTTTTTAGCATCTCTTCCTTCCCCCTAAAACGAAAGAATCATGGTGCTAGGGATAGAGCAACAATGCTAACGAGAGAGCTGATCAAAAGTTGTTGACCATTCTGCCAGTATTGCCCCCCCTACAAAGCATGCCCCTTTCCTTGGGACTAATTTGCAGAAGTTTCTCTGTGGAGTAAATTAGTCTCTTTTGAGCCCGTGTGTCTGTTGTGTTCTGGTCCTCTTGGTAGAAACTGCATTTTGTAGGGGAAATGGTTGCCTGTCTTTGAAGCTGGTTCATTTAAAAGCATCACCTGGCTTTAGGGTCCCATCTCTGCAGGTGGTGCAGGAGTTTGCAGGGACTTATGGCACAAATCCAAAGGAAAATCAGGAGGTTTTTCTTGACTGTGAAGAATCCTGTTTTCTTTTGCTTGCTGAGGAATGTTCCCTTTTTTCTTGGGGGTGGAGGGTGAAGAATGTTTTCTCCCCATTTCTTGTAGGTGAAGCAGAAAGTTAAGGCATGTTTACTTTGTTCTCTGCTTTTCTCAATCTGCTACTCTCCTTGCTACCTGTGTGTCCTCTCTGTGCCATTAATGCTAGAACCCCAGCTAAAGGAGGAGAAAGTCTGTGTTGGATTATGGAAAGCTGTTTCACTCTATATAATTAAAAGGTAACTTGTGTATTTCTGTAACTAACTATGAAGTTGTGCTGAATTCTCCAATTTGCAAAAGAAAAATAGAAAGTTAGCTGACTTACCTTAAAATTGCATTGTTTTCTGTTCTGTTGCTTAGATGCAGCAGAATGTAAGCTCTCACTGAAATATTTTCATATGTTAATGAAATAACAACACTAGTTTTAATAAACTTCACACATTGCACAGAATATTCTGAGTTGGAAGGGACCCACAAGGATCATCAAGTCCAACAGCAGAGATACATTTTGAAGTACATATTCTAGCTTAGACTAGCTTAGACTATTTAGCATCAAGGTTTTTTCTGTTTTGTTCTCAGCATGTGGTTGCATTTTTAATTTCCTTTTTAAGCAAGGAATAAGCAAACTTATTTTGAGTTTTTTTTATTGACAGCCTCAGTTCCTGCATTTCTTTGGTAACTTACCTGATTATTAAGGGTTTCAGAAAGAACAAGGAAACTGGTTCATTTAATAGTTTTGCTAATATTTATTGCCTTGCTAGTAAAGATCTTCCACATAAAGGTACTTTTAAGCATTTAATACACCCGAAAGTAGTTTACTTTATAGTGAATTAAGTGATTGTGAGTGGGAAAAGATTGGGAACTTCAGAAAGGCTTATTTTTATGTGGAAGTGAAAAAAAACCACAGTAGTTTTCATAGCATTTTAATGTTTGTAAGTTTAGCGTGTTACTGTGGGATTGCTGGTGCACTGCCTGCTCCCACTCCACACTGCTTGAAAGTAACTTGTTTGATTGATTCTGTCCTTGCAGTTTCACTTCTAAATGTTTATATAACCTAAACCCTTTTCTCCTTTTTCATCCCCTCTGATGAGAGCTAAGGGATGGAAATTCTGTAATATGGGGAAATTCAACTTGAAGTTTGCATGACTGAAATTTTCCTAGAATGTGATGTTTCCTTTGGAGCCCTTTTTCACATAAATTAGAATTTTTCAGGGAGAAATTGGTAGGTACCAATAATCAGTTTGTGTAGACTTGTCAAGTTATCACAGAAGGCTGTTTGGTTTCTCTTACTTGCTGTGATAGATGTGTTTACCATAATGGTGGCAGGACAGTTAGGTTGACTTCAGTCTATAAAACAAGTTTTACCTGTCATATCAGTGAGTGAGGTGTTTTGGTTTTTTGAGTCACTTCAATTCCTTGCATTGTTTGAGCATAGCTTCAAGATCCAACTATTTCCTTTCTTAATTTTATCACAGTCCCAGTGCTTAAGGAAATATGTGTGAAGCACGAGACATGCTTATTTTCCCAGTATTTTCTATAAGTATTGATCTGCCATCTATTTTGATTGACATTATTTTCATTGACAATACTTTAAAGTAAAATGACTGAAAAGGTGAATACCAGTGTCTAGAAATAGTGTATAATGGCCTTTTTTTTGCAAGTGGGCATCTGTGAAAAGGTGGGCCTGCAGAATGCAGGCTGGGAACAGCAAATGTGGCATGGCACAAGTTCTCCTAAAGCTGGTGTGGGCAAAATAGGATGTGGGTGTACAACAGCCAAAGCATATCGCAGTAAATGGAAGGATTTGGGTTATATCAGATGCCTTGCAGATGTACTGGCTGGCAAATAAGCAAATAGATTGTATGTATAGACCTGTAGGTTTCCCTTACAAGCCTAGCTCAAGTTAGGCTGTACTCTCATCCAACACAAAGCAGTCCCAGAGGAATGATATGTCAGATCTGAGGAAGAAGTGGGGGAAAATCATGACAAGTTATTTTCATATTATTCAGAGGCTTTACTAGCTCTAAATCAGAGCCTATTCACTTCCCAAACTAGACAACACTAAAAGGAAAAAACCATTTCCATAATATCCCCATCAGCAGTATGACTTGGTTTAATCCTCTGCTGTTATGAAGAGGGAAGTTGGCACGTGTCTGACTTGACATACTGGTTTCTGAGCAAGCCTTTCCTAACACTGTGCTGGGGTTTCATGTCTCTTTTTGAGAAGTCCAAATCTCAAAAGTGAAAATTAATTTTGTGGGCAGTAATTGCATAGTTGGTGCTGCTTAAGTGAGGATTCTTCTGTGCCTAGAGTTGGAGATCACGAGAAGGTGATCACTTCAGTGATGATATCCATGATGATAGTGCATTTCATAAAATGTACTTTCCTACTCAAAACCCACAGTGTATTTCCTTTTATCTTTTCACTAGATATTTAGGTAATTCTATATGTTAAGAAACATTGACATGAAGTTTTCAAGATACATTCTAGTATGAAATAAGAGAAATTGAAATAAACCCTGTAAATCTTTATGAAATACAGAATGGGCCACTAAACAGCATGTTCATCTTTGATTCCTTTTTTACTGTCTCTGTATATTGTCTCTGTGTATTTGCAGTTCCAATCTTTCATTAGTAACTAGTTTGGCAGTCTGGAATTTTAATGGTACCTTAACAAAGTCTTACCCGTGTTGCAGTTGTTTGTGATGCAAGATAATCAAGATAGTCCTTTTCCTAAGTTTGTTCAGATATCCTGGTGAGTTTTCATATTATAGTAAGAAAAATGGATCAAAGAAGACAGGAATAAATGAGCCTAAGAGCTTATTTTACCATGTTTGGTTGCAGAGTATCTGATAGATTTTTCGCCTCCCTGATATCTTGCGTAATTCGTTAGAGATTGGTAAAGAATAGTTTCTTACCATTAATTCAAAACATCGCAGTTAAAGAAAGAAAAGAAAGTATAACAAAAATCTAGTTTGCTTCATTGAACTGGTTTCTGTAACAGGGTAGTATGTCCACAGGAAAGTATCATTTTGGATTCTGGAGTGATGACATGGCTCCATTCGTGCTTTCTTTTTGCCTGCTGCAGGGTGATGGGATGAAAGTGCAGCAGCACTTGATGCACCGTTTTTTAGCATCAGGTCACCTGCGATGTTGAGCCGTGTCAAACGTGATATTTCCTGCAGGTGCCCGGGAGAGGGCAGCAGACACCGGGCTTTGAGTGTAAAATCATTCCCCATCAGCTTCCCAAAGCCCGGGAATCCTGCGGGGCTTGTCCTGACCTCTGCAAAGCCGATTTCCTGAGCTGAGGAGGTCTCATTGTGTCAAACCGCTGTATTAGAACTCTCATGATATGAAACCGGTACTAGTGCTCATTCATTCAGGCTTGTATCCTTTATCATTAGAAATCTGTCAAGGTTTGAACTTTTGCCTGCATTGTATTTGAGGTTAAACAGGTTTTAAAAATATATATACATATATATGTATACACACTATAACTTTATTTTTTTAGGTTGGATGAATATCAACACGGAGATGTTGTGCAAGATAAAAATGGACAGGCTGTATCAGCCAGTTTGCAGTACTGCACAGGTACATTGCAAGTAGTTGTTATATTAATTTTAGACTAATACAAGATTTGGGGAGGAAATGGATGAAATGTGCAAGGCAGTAATAAGAATAATGTTTGATTTAAGGATTTTTTTTTAAAAGTTGGTGTTAATTTTTTCTTTCTTTCTCTGCAATCAAAAAATAAACTCATGTTTCATGCAGTTAGTTTCTTGGTATCTATTTTTGGTAGAAGAAAGAAGAACAGTTTGCAGTCTGGGCTGTAAGATAATCTCTTTTCCGATGTAAATAGTTCTATGATTCACTTGTACCCATTTTAAACCTGTTTTTATGGTTTCTGGCTGTTAATTGAACGAATTGAGTGCTCTCCAGAAACAAGCCATGATGATGCTCTTCATGTAGTGAAATAAGTATTTTTACTACAAGTCTGGCCTCTAAGGTTACCCATTTACTGACATTCCAACTCTAATTTAATTCCTTGTGTTGTGTTTCCAACATTCTTCCATGTCTTCATAATTGAAATGTTCTAATGGAAATTATTTCTCATCTAGCAGAGAAGTGATAACAATTATGTAAGCCTATAAGCAACTAAATATTTTCTGTGCTTATAACAGACCAAGAAGGAATGAGTGATATACCTGAAACTGAAGAGACTAGAAGAACTTGTGATTCCTGGCAGAGTGACCTGTGGACACAAGTGAAAGACAAATTAATGAAATATTTGCATCACAGCAAAATTTTCCCTGAAAGTATCCCACGTAAATTTGATTATGTGTACAAAGACTTACTTATGCAACAGTACAACCTTCATGCAGCAGTGCACCAGCCAAAAGAAACCACAGCAGAGAAAAGTATCGATGAGTTTAAAAGTGCTAGTGGCCTTGGGTACTATGAAGTGACAGTTCTGGGTAAGTAACTTGTCCTGTAGAAAAGGTTAAGCAAAAGCAGTATATAAGTTCATCAGAAACTGCATGGATTTCTCTAAATCAGTCAGTGGATTCTGAGTATAAAAATTACTGATGTTTTACATTTTTGTTAGAGTCCTCATTTAGGGTAAGTTTTTTACTAGAAAGCTGTAATTCTCATAAGAAATACCTTTCAGTGAAGTTACTGAATATTTTGTTTCTAGTATCACTTTTCATATAATTTCAGTTTTGTGTATAGGCTTCTGTTTGTCATTTTAAGAATGTGTGCAGCCCTTAAGCTATTGATTAGTTCAGTTAGAAGTAGGTCCTGTTCAGTAGTTCGACCATTCTGACATAATCAGGTAGATTATTCAATTGCACTTGTCAGCCGGCTTTCCTACTGGAGAGGTGTTCATCAGGAATGAGTCAGTGTTCTCTAAGAGAAAAGAACAACTGTAAATGCTTCTTTTCAGCTTTATTGAGCTGGTTGTTCTGTTGCTCTTAAAGTGCCTCCCTTCCAGGGTTAAAAAAGGAAGGGCTGTATTTTAGCCATACTCATTAACTGCCCTCTGCTGCTTCTGGCTAACAGAAAGTGTCTGTTTATTCATCTTTATTTGTTAAAATATAAATAGGCAAGTCGATGTGTATCTGTTTGCTACCATTATTGTAGGTTACTAATTTGTTTGATTTTGTCTTTCCATTAAAAGGAGAGGGAAATTGCCTTGCTTAACATTGCTTATGTTAAGTTCCCATAATTTAAAAATTTTCATTATTTGCTAATGGGGATTTGCAGAGAAGGTGTTTGAATATTTACAGTCATTAGAATGCTGGGGCTGACAATTTGATATTCAAGATGAAAGCAACTCTGTACTGCACACTGCATACATACACTGGTTGTAAAGTTAATTTCTCTGCCCTTGCAGGTTTAATATTTAATGTCGGTTTAATATTTTCTGAGCTAACAGCATTGTTACCCTTAAACCATAGTATGTTATAACATCATATCAGTTTGAATGTGCTTGTGTATAATATAAACATATTTTAGATGTTAGTCATTAATTAATGGTCAAAGAACATGTAAAATCAGTGCAATAGTGTGTTTAAAAAAAAAGAAATGGTGCATGAAGTTGCTGATGGGCTGAACATGAAGTTTTCTGCTAACTGAAATATTTTTCTTCAACAGGTATAAACCACGATGTAGCAATAGATGTTGCATTTCTCCCGCTGTTTTGTCCTGAAGATCCCCACTTATTTCAACTGGAAGAGATTCAAAATGACACATTATTGTCTTGTATGAGCTGCATCTCTGCACATCAGCAGAAGGCCACTAGCAATGGAAGGCCTTGTGACGTGTTTTCTCTTTCAGGTGAGACTGGCTTTCACTGGCATTATTCATTTATCATTTCTTGTTTTATTTTTCAGTGCAAGAGGTAGTTCTCTGTAGAAATCTCTGGTGTAGGTCAGACATTGCTCACCTCTTCAGTGAGAGAGACATGAATTCTATGTCTCCACCTTTAGTAAATAGATGTAACTGAACTTTCAAGGCAGTTTTTACTGGAGCTGTTCTCATACTCTGAAGACAGTATTTTAATACCCAAACCACAAACTCCTAAGTGACCTAGATAGTGTTGGCAGTTATTTGTTGATGCAAAGTTATACTGGTATAGATGGAAGTCAGTGTGTGCTTTGAAAAAAAATGGAGTAACTCAGTTCATTTAAGTGATGACCCTTTGAACAGCTGTTTTAACACAACCTGCAGTGCCTATGTGCTGAACTATTTGCCTGCTATTGAATTACTTCAGATTATGCTTCTAATTACTAGTACATCAGAACAAATATGATGAGCATTACTGTTTGTGTCATACTGCAAAGTGCTAGATAAACATTGTGTTTTCCTGCATGGTTATATAGAACATACGGACCTGATTTTATTTAAATACATCATTACTTTTCCTTCAATAGCGCTATGAAATCTGAGATCACTAGTGGTTAATTAATCCATATATCAGCTTTTCCATATCTAATTCTGATGCTATCATTTCTAGTGACTGAATTTACTAATAAAATTTTTCACTGAAAAAAGGTTGAACATACATACATCACTGTATGGCAAACAGTATCAATTCAGTATACCTCTTTATTGTACACGCAGTATACAGTAAATACCTTTTAAAAACACCCTTTCTTAACTTCTAGATGAAATTGTAAAAGCAGCAAAGGATCTCGATGGCAAACATGTTGTCTGCATCTTGGACATCTGTCACTTGGGTGATGACAAGGTGGAAGTCTTTCTGAGCAAAATCTACAAGACAGAGGAACCAGGTGTGCTGGATCCAGTATAATTTAATAACTTATTTTTCAAATTTATATTGTTCAAAAGAAGGGAAATAAAATTTCTGTAACTTGAACGTAAACATTGCACTTTTCTAGAACTAGCAGGCACAAATATAAAGTTATGATTCTTGGGGCAGTTGTAATGGTCATCCATGGAACTGGCAAGGACAATTGTTGCCTTTATTTTTCAGTCTTGAAACATGGTGCCTTTAGTACTGTAATGCAAGAAACTACTTTGCTCTTTTTTGCCTTAGCAAGGGCAGCTCCTGTGTTTTTATATGTCTGCTTTTGTACATACTGTTGGGTAGTGAGTATAGCACCCAAACACTTTTAACATGTTTTATTCATGAATAAAAAAGTAATGAAATATTTGTTAAAACAAAATTTTTTACTGGAACTTGCTTCTAGCTTTGCAAGAGAAAAACTGTCTTTAAGGAGTGGTAAACATGGCAGTATGCACAGTTTGTCACACCACTTATAGCTGTATTCTGAGTACATGAAGGAGTTCAGCACCTACAAGAAGCTGCTACTTCCACAAGAGCAAGACACTCTGTAAAATTCTTTTTTGCCTGTGTACTAGGTAGCAGCTGACTCCTGCTGAGTTCAGAATCAAGTAGCACTTTTTCCTCCCATGTTAAATAGCTTCAGTTCTCATCCAGAACTGGAAATTATTCTCCAGCAGGAGTTTATTGGCAGTTGACTACTTGCCCATTTGAAACGCTGGTCTCATTCAATTCTTTAAGAAGAAATAATTGCATTATGGAAGCTTGCCAGTTCAATTGTAACATTATTGACCAAAGCCCACAGAGTTAATTTATAGGAACAGACATATTCTTTTGTGGAAAACTTCTAGGCATATTTTAGCAGCCTGTTGGTGATTGGGGATTATCTCTGTGAACCAGTAGCTTACTTGTCTGCCCTGAGGACAGTGGACTTTGCCCTCAAGTCTGTGCCCTATCTTCAGTTAATGGTACTTTGAAGGAAACCCATAACTGATTTTATTATATATAAGTTCACAGGCAACTTCAAATTAAGAAAAAATGAAAAGGAAAAAAAGTATTCTGTTTCTGATATAGTTTACAGTTTAAAAATGTATTAAGGAGAATAAGGAGTAAAACTTAATTAAATGTGACTATGTATTGTATGTATCTATTTTGTATGGACCCTTAGTATTAGCTCTAGAGCAATGTTTGTCAACTCATACCTTTCAGAGTACCCACAAAAGGCAAAATGAAAAGATACCAACCCTAGAAGAGCAGGGTGTTGCTTGCAGTGTTATTTGTGTACTTGGGTTGCTGATGGGTATGTGAAGTTGAGCGACCATTGTTCTGGAGACGCACCAGCACTTCATGTTCCAAACTGAGCCAATGCTGACTGTGTCAGCCAGTGTTTTTTATTTAGATATACTTCAGGTCGAAGTCTAATTTTAATGAAATCATTATTTCCCAAAGCAATTTAAAGTAATTATCCTTGTACAAAAGGACTGATGTGGCTAACGCTGTCACAGAGCCACCCTGTTGAGTTGTTCCAGCCACCTCCTTAGAAATGCAGCAAAGGCTGTTTGTGGCATTGCACTGCTTAGTACACCTGTAATACGTAGCATTAATCAGTTCACCCTATATATTAGGACTTCCTAACTCTAAAAGAATATCAGAATGGTGTGGAATATAGACAACATACTTAAAATGTTAAAGGATATAATTTTATTTTACACAAGTGTTGTTTGAAAAGCTGTGAAGGAGAGATGTTTACTCTTGCAGAATGGAGTGCCAATGTTAGAAGCACAGGCTTTCTGTGTGTAGCTGGAGAATATCCAGTGCCTGTAGTAGACTTTTAATTTTACTACTCTGGATCAATCCACAGAGGCACCATCTAAGTAACACTGAACTTAATCCATCGAGTTCAGTTGAAGTGCTGCAGTGTTACTGTGTAGTTCCACTCTGCCTGTCTCCCTCCTCCCTGCCAAGCCAGCACTGTCGCACTGGAGCAAAAGTGCTCTCTGCAAAGAAAGCACCTGTTTTGCCATGTTAAGCCAAGATATGGACTCTTTACTCCTGAAAAATGTCACAGGAATTGCCTTTCTTGCTGCTGTGTATTGTCACTGCTGAGGGCAAAATACTATGGAAGCACATTCCTTAACTGCAGAATTTGTACCCGACCAAAGAACCGTACTCTAAAACCTTATATTTGCATGTTTCTTATGTTTCCAGCATTAATTGCAGAGGCAGGCAGACTGTGTGTAGCTAATGGTACTTTTGAGTGTATAATAGTTGCTAAGTCATAGATCATGTAAAGAAAGATCGATTTTGAATTAATGTGATGTAGAACTAGTGCAACACTGAAAAGTAAAGAATATAAATAAATTAATTAATATATGTAAACATCTTGGATCGTTTCTTTCCATTTCTTTCCCTTTTCCTTTTGCTTCTTGAAAGTTGTTTCACTTTTCCAAGAATCTTCTCCCCAGTCTTGTGGAGATGGCTGAGGTTCTGTCAAAATATGTGCCACCAATTGCAGTTTCTCGTGGCTTTCAACACTGTGCTGTGTGACTTCTGCAGAAAAACAGGAAGAAGGTAGTGAACTATTTAGGAGTGACATTGAACCACCTTTGAGAGCACTCGGGGCAGGGGAAAGCTGCATGTTGGAAATGGGCTGAGGAGCACACTAGCAGGGCTCTGCCTCCCCTCAGCCCCACCAGGCACTTGTACCATATTTGGTAGAGAAATGAGGACAAAGGAAAAGCCTGGCCAGGCTGTTCTGTCTGCTGTAATCTGTGGTCACTATCTCAAGGAGCGCTGATGACTTTCATTTGCCCCAAGCCCTGCCCTTTCTTTGCCCTCCAGCCCTCACCTCACTGGGAATGGGGCCTTGAACTTAATCCAGCTTGTGACATGGCTGAGGGCATGAAGGCAACAGGCTAAACCAAGTCTTGACTGACGGAACAAAACAGACTGGAGGACAGCCTTTGGATACCCTGCAGGCTAAAGGAAGACAAAGTGCAGTCTCAAGACCAGATAGGAAAGATCAGAACAAGCTCCAAGCAAATACATTCAGACAAACAGGCTGGAGAACAATCAGCTGAAGTGGATGACTTCAGGTGGACAGGTCCTTATTAATCTTGCAGCATGTAACGATCTAAACACTTCATGCAACCTGAAATGTGGGCAGTTTTCTTTGAGGTCTGTAAAAAACAGGAGAAGTCTTTAAAAACTGAAGGACAAACATCATGTTGTCCTCAGAAACGAAGTATCCAAGGAATTATTGGTCCATTTGCCCAGCTTTTCTCCCTAGAGTAACTCTGGACCAAAGTAAATAGTTTTGTTTTTTAATCCTTTCCCTGGGTTTTTACTAACCATCAAGAACAGCTTGTACCAAACAAGTCCAGTTTCCCTTTAGGACAGACCTAACATATGAGGCAACATCCTTCTAATCAGCTTGAGGAAATACAAATTAATCACTGAGATGGGTATGCAGCTATCTGAAAAAAAAGAAGTCTTAAAGAGCACTTGACCACCCAGCAGGACAGCAAATGCTGCTGTTCTGCAGGAATGTGTCAGGTTAGCAGCTTTATTCAGCATTTTAAACAATTTGCTTATCTGAAAAATGACCCTCTGTGGATTATACCCAAGGAGGAATGATTACAAGGATGTTCAAAACCACAATTAGAGTATAAAAAATTGCACCAGTTTTCCAAATTGGCAGAGCAACACAAAAATACAATCCAGTAAAATTGTCAAAAGCAATTCCTCTTAGGCAGGAGAAAGCAATTTTGTAGTAAGGAAAGTAGCTGACAGAGCAGCAGTGTTACTAAAAAAAAAAAAAAATCAGAAATCATAGAAAGCCACAAACCAAGGAGCAGCTATACAACGAGCTGTTGCCAAGAAAGCAGCAGCTACTAGTTCTGCAGGAAGTTGGGGAAAGAGGACCGAGAGACAAACAAGGTAATTGTTCTGCTGGCTTGGGGATGATGCAGCCTGGCTTAGAGAGCAACACTCTCAGCTCTACAGAAGACCAATGGCAATGATTAATGATTTAGAAAACATAACTTAGGAGATAAGACTGAAAGGTTCAGTTTTGATTTTTTTTCTCCAAAGCAGAAGAGAGCAGGAACAGAACTCAGGACAGCGTGAGCAGAGTGCAAACCAGATGCTGAACTACTCTGTTCCCTGATTAGGGGAGGACAGAGGGGAAGGCAACTCAATTTGCAGCAAAATCAATTCAGGTCAGTTTGTGGGGGAGTTTTTGAGTTAAGGAGGAAACAGCAGTGAGACAGAACATTTGGGAGACACTTTCACTAGAGTTTTTTTACAAGTTGGACAAATCTACACCAAGAATGCTCTGCCTTGGCACCACTCAGCAGAAGAAAACAGCAGCAGGTCCCCTGATAAATCTTCCTTCTTTATAAGGAAGCTTTAATAAACAGATGATCAATACTATTTTACATACAGCTCATAAACAAAAGAATTAGTATTACGCACAAAACGAAATGACTCAGTGTTTCCAAGGATTTGGAAACAGGGTTTTTGCTCCAAACCAAGCTCAGACACAGTCCTTGAAGTCCCATGTACAGAATGGCAGATGCCCTTTTCTCTGCCTGGTATGTTGCCAGCTTTTCTACCTCCTAGGAAAACAAGTCACAAAGTCTGAATGCAAGAAAAGTGCTATGAAAGTCAGCTGCAAAAAAATGTCAGCTAATTGCTCTGCCTTAGTACCTGCCAAGGTACTGAAGGGTATTGTGAGGAAAAGTCACGTTGCTGGAGGTTAGTGTCCACAAAGGAGACAGAAGAGCCTTTTTGGTTTTACCTTTTTTTCTAGCTTTATCCAGGTAAAGGGAGAAAGGTCATTAAGGCAATGCCCAATGAAAACTTTCTCAGACGAGGGATACAGCCTCACTTTTATCCCAACTTCCCAGCTGCATACCACCCTCTCCCCTTCCCCATTGCCTGAGGTAATTGGGAGGTACAAGTGTGTTCCCCCTCGTTACACATAAAATGTATGAGCACTAAAATTAGCTCTAAGCCCACTCTGGGCATAGAAGTTAATATGTATAACCCTCATTAAGCCTGAAGAGTTGAGAAGTTCAGCATAACCTCGGTCAAGAAGCATCTAGTCCAGGCTAGCTGAACTCCCCAAAATCCTTCTCTTTGCTGATTGGTTCTTATTCCCCTTATCTACAAGCAGATAGACACGTTTTGTTCAGACCCATTCATCTTGTTCTTGTCAGTGTCTACAGAGGAATGTTCTCCTAGAACATGATAGGGTGTGACATTAAAACTGAATAGCCATACAATGAACAGCTTTCCTTGTAGCTGATTTTGACATTTGAAGGACTGAGCAATTTCACACCTTTTAAGAGTACCTAGCTGGCATTTTTGAAGTTTCCACACTGACATTTTGTGTGAAGGAAAGAAACTAGTGAGGCTAAGAGGCTTTGAAGTGCAGGAGGGAGAAAGGCTCCAAGAGGCAAAACAAGCTAATTTTGGTGATCTCTTGCCGTTAAAAAAAAAGAAAAAAAAAATCAGTGGATTTTGTTCCTATTGCTACAAGAAAACTGGTTAAGAAGCAGCAATGACATTGCTAAGTGCCTTAAGTTCTAGTGCTTCAGAGGAGAAAACAGACAGAAATTGCTGACAGCAATTTCAGTATATCAATAAGAGGCTGCCTATTGCACACACCATTTTGTTAATAACATGGAGAACATACCTATTTGGGTTTGGGGGTTTTTTTTCCTTTTTTTTTTTTTTTTCAGCACAGAAGATGAAGGGGCAGCTCTAAGTTTAGAGCATTAGCTTAACTCCTGCCCCTAACACTTGATCTAAATTTGTAAATTTTGCCCAAGTTCCAAAAAACGGCAGTGCCTGAGCTTAACAAAACCTCTTTCTCAGTAAGCTTTTAATTTCATCACGCACTTAGCCAAGTCCATTTTAGCAGTTTGAGCTAAATTAAATAGAGGAAAACTGATGTATTAAGCAAAGAGTATGATTACTGGAAGCACTGGTTAACTGGAAAGTCTCTCTTTGTAGATGCTTTGTGCAAGAGTCATCAAAATACTTGCAGTACTTTGGCAAGAGCAAAACAAGGAACAGAGACTATTACTAGAATACACTGCCTAGTTTACAGTTTTCCCCACTGAATTATTACCTTCAGAACACTACTTGGCAATAATTAAAGAACAGCTGTCAAAAGGACGCTTCTACAAGCTTTAAAAGCAAAGAGAAAGGATTTAATTAACCTAACCAATATAACTGGAAAAAAAGAGAGGGGGAAAAAAACAGCTGCACAAAAAACCCCCAAGAGTCATCACCAAGCTTTCAGGCTCTCAGATGTTACAAAACTGAGGCAGAGTTTCCGGGCCTGAGAGAAAGTTTGTCTCTCCCGTGCCACCCACCCAAACCCACATTGCTTTGCTGTGGTGAGAGCATGGATTTAGTTACATCAACTATCTCAAGTCTCCTGCTATCACCATGATTCAAGACAGCTTGCAGGAAGCTCATCCAAATAGAGAGATTTTAATCTGGTTTTGTATTTGGATTTTCAGTATTATTTCAAGGCTGCATTTCTACAGCTGACAGTGCAACCCGTGGGGCTTGCTCCCCTGAAAACTTTTTTGCAAATATTGAATAAAACCTAAGTATTTGAGAATCATCTTGATGAATCTTAAATAACCCACAGATCTGCTCCTCCCAGCCCCACTGTGCCCATTCCTGGACCTGCAGATCTCAGCTGCTGCCTGACCATGGCAGTAGAGTGACAAGGGAGAGAGGTTCCTGTAATGTCCTGGCCATACCTGGGCTTTCACCTACCTCTTGCTCTTGCTTGGGTGAGGGAAAAACCCTGCAAACCAAAAAATTTTTTCTGTTAGCATTTTTTTATTTCTTTTTTTTTTCTTTATTTTTTTTAATTAAAAAAATAATTTTCCTTCCAGGGGAAATTTTGAGTATTTGAAGTTCCAGCTCAGAACTAAGCTTATTGAATAATTTCCAGTGAATGGAAATGCCCAACTTGTGAATAGTTCTACCCAGTAAGTGCTGAAACACCATGGCTTAAAATTTGACGTGTGCCTTTATGACTCCTTTAAAGCTGTTCAACTGTGTCATGGCATTCCTTAATTGAAATAAATCAAAACTAACAAAAAAAGATAGAAATTAATTGTTCAATTTTTCTAGGATGCCAAATACAGAAAAATTATTTAACAGAATGTATTAACATAGAAAAAAGTCACTTACAGCAAGAGATTTGTTGTTGGTCACCATTACCACCAAAACAGGAGGACTGGGAGAGAGGAATCCAAAGAGTGTCTTGGATGGTCATGTCATGGTTATGTCTTAATTTTGAATGATCTGCTGAACTGAAGGGAACAAAGTATTCTTTCTCTGAATCTTTTCAGGAAGCCATCACTAATGTGTTCAAGCGCCAAATAAACACATTTGGGTCCCAGCAACTAGGTAATAATGGCTTTCAGTAGTTTAGCAACCTGGCATTTTCAATGACTTCAGCAGTTAGCAAGGACTATGGAGCTATATTTGGGAAGGCTGCAGCACTCTCAGTCAAATTCCAGTTTGATCATTTATTAAGTCTCAACATGGCAATGTCAGAAAATAGTGTGGCCTTGAGTACCCTGAGAGTGAGAGCACAAGTCTCACAGCTCCATCTCTGCTCCATTATCCCAGCAAAAACATATGGCTATAGTATTCCCCTCTGCCTGTGTGGCTCAAGTTCACTTTTGAGAGGGAAGAGGCCAAAGCAACACACAAGTTTTTCTTGTTTGGGTTCTGCAACCCTTGAACATGGTTTCCCATCAAAACACCATCTTTCTTATATTAGTTTATCTACTCAACTCAAGAACAAAATGCCACAACATAATAAATATTATTGAATGTTTTTCAATATAAATTCTTTGAATAAATTTACAGATCAAGTAACTGCAATGAAGAACAAACAAATGATAGCAAAATGCGGAAAAATTCAAGCTAAAACCCCTCTAACCTTAAAAAATACACATTAAAGATGAAAGTACACTCAGACAATTGCTTTACATGCACAAACACAGGCTCAAGAAATTAATCCATTAGGAAGTATGTCAACTGCTGTTATTCAGGAGAGTTATCCAAAACTTTTCTATACAGCAATCCAAACCATCCTTTGTATTTAAGTCTTCCTTTTGGCCTTACAGCTTACATCTGGGTTTTTTTCTACTTCTCTGGCTTAATGAATTTGTTTGGGGTCATTCTGTTAGTTTGGATTTTTTAAGAAACAATAAACTTTGGTTTTACCATAAACACCAGCACAAAAGTCAAAAGGATTTAGGGTAAAGCACTGATTTTCCTAGAGGGCTATACTGAAAGCCACAAAACTTTACATTACACTGTTATGCTTACTTATATTGAAATCATACATTTCTGCTTGTCTAGTGGTCTGTGATGAGCAACATTCTAGATGAGGTAGATTGAAAAAATATTTGTATCACTATAATGATATAAATGTTGCAGGGCAGAGGGAATGAAGATGGCACAGGAATTTAATTACTCTCTCCCCCACGCTATTCCTTTACCTCTGAAATTTCCCACAGTGCTGCTAACTGACTTTTTATAACCTGAGTTTTATCTCACTCAAATCCCTGAGGCTTTATTCTCACTTTGTCTCATTTATCAATTTTTATAATGTTGGGGGTTTTTTTTAGCCTTGCTGTAAGTAAAAGCTAAATGCTAATATGGAGTCTGCTAGTTCTGTTACATTTCTCCTCCCCTTTCTACCACTAACAGAAGGTAGGTAAGAATGTGGAAGAAACTGTATATTTGAGAGGCTCAGTAGGGACTGGGGAAAGAATTGAATTTATTGAGGAGGGCATACACAAGTGGGTAAAGGATGCACATTTGTTCTATTTCTCACAGAACATTATGTTCTAAGAATGTAGCATTTTGTTTCAGATTTTTGACTGGAGTTTGAGGACAGGGATGAACTATAAAAGGTTAGTGGCTATAGAGTTTGTTCCTAGCAAACTTATCAGGAGATCTCTTCCCAGTCTGCTAAGACTGACCATATCAGTGATTAACATGTCTGCACTTAGCTGGGAGGAGCAAGAAATTCCTGAACACTAACTATAAAGGGCTTCCACGGATCCCTTTCTGCTCATTACATTACTTTCTTCCTCCTGCACAATTAAGGTACTGCTGTTACCACCCTTGCAGCACAGGATGGAAACCAATGCTTGGAATTCAGAGCAGAGAAACACCAAACACCACAGTTGTGCCAAAAAAATCTGTTGAGCTTTGCTGGGTAAAGCACCCTCAAAACAAAACCATCAAAAAATGAGCAAAACAATTAATGACTAAAAAAAAAAAAAAAAATCAACCTGCTGCAGTAAAACATAGAAGAATTTTTTTTTTTAGAAGTCCAGTCAGCACCTTGTTTTATATTGCTAAGCTCCTAGAAGGGAAGCTCAAATCACAGTCTCATCACTATAGAAATAATAAAACTTATCCCTTAGAAAACAGGCCAAGGTTGTTATCCCCCCTTCTCCCAAAAGCATCAGCTTGGCAGTAAGGATGGGTCTTGAAGCCTTTGAATTATTTCAGTTTCGGTGGGTTAACACTTGCTATCAATTTGACCACAGCTCCTTTGACTCAAGCATCCATCCTGGTAATTCTGCTGGACAGACTCAGGATGACTTTGCTTCCAAAAATTTTGTTTTCAGGCCAATATGGCCAAAGTAGAATCACAGTCTGGTTAGACTCAATACAGTTATCTGCCTCTGCACAGCACAGGTAAAAAAATCTATATAATTTGAAACAAAGTATAATTAACCCAAGAAGTCCATGAAGGCAAGGCATCTGAGGACAGGTCACTGAAAGGATACAATACTAAGCCTTTTCTATGAATATTCTGAATACCAGCTGGAAAGCAGAGAGGCTTTTCATACACATTTTCAAAGAAAAAAACCACCCTCTTTTAAGATATCTGAGCAGGCCACAGCTGATGCACATCAACCAGAAACACAAGAAGGTCAGTCCTTAAGTGCCCTCCGGAAAGTGCCCAGGGCACACACGGACACGGGGTCATCCACAAACAGTCTGTGCTCTGGGACCACACCTGGCAGCAGCTCCATGCAAGAGCACTAATGAGCCATGTACTGTACATGAACCTTATCTCACCTACTGCAAAACAGAGACAAATATTTCAGAGAAGTCACAGTGCTTGCTCCAAAAAAACGCACTGACAGTCTCCTGTGAGGCACAAACTCAAGTGCAAGTGACAAGTAACAGGGCAGAGCTGGGAAATGATGCAATGCAGTGACAGGATTTATGTACATGCTCCTCTGGAGTGATCTTGGATGATCAGAGAGATGGAAGAACAGCCACAGTTAGTGATGGATCTCCTGTGCATCAGAGGAGGACTCAGTGAGGTGAGAGCTGAATGTCTCATGGGCCTCTTCACATCTACACTGTCACCTGAGGTATGAGCAGGAATGAGTTTCCTCCTCTTTCACTGAAAGCACAGTTCATCTGTTTTCTTTTTCAGAATTAGGAGTCTCCGAAGTTTCTGTTAAAATTAAAGAATGAATTTCTTCTTCCATAATTAACTTGTCGTAAGCATTCACGGACTCATCCTTTGCATAGCTCTGAAAGAGAGGAACAACATTTTTAACAGCACTTCCTCATGGTGTTGTTTTTTCAGACCAGTAAGACAGACCCGTGTTCCACAACATATACCCCATATTATGGTGAAAAGGCCAAGGTAGCTGGGTAACAAACTACTTTTTGGAGACATGGCTGAGGCCTGGTTGACAGAAGAGTTGTTCTCTCTGGAGAGGAGAAACTGAATGTTGGTCCCCACCTTAATAGTGCTTCCAACTATAGCTAAGGGGTAAAGCTCAGGCAGGAGGATGGAGAAGTGAGGCTGTACACACTCAGCAGGGTTTTCACTGAGCACACGGAGAAATCGTGCACTTGCCAAAGCACAACAAAGTGTAACAGCTACCACAGTTACAGTCCTCATGGCCAGGAGTCCCATCTTTGAGAACAACATACACTGCTTAAATTAGGGCTTCTCAGCGTATTTCCCTTAGGGTTTTTATAAAGGACTACTGAGATTCATTTATTTAGAAATAAGTTTCCATAATCAGTACTATGTTTATTTTTCCCAAAATAAGGCACCATAGCTTGGAGTGGCTATAGCTAGTTTTGTTCTTTTGCCAATGAGAAGCTAAACATCCTGGTTTCCTTCAAAGCTAACTGACTATGAGAAATGTAAGAATGCTAAAAATACAAGTTTCTGGAAGTCAAATACGAATAGCTTCATTCAGTATCATATATATGAGCAACTAGCAGAAAAACACATGAATGTTCAGCAGAAGTCGTCTAATGGAGTTGCAAAAACAAACAAAAAAAACCTCAAACCAAAACCCACACAGGAAAAGAATCCTGATAATCAGGAAACCCTCACCTAAAGAAAACCAACCTGAAACACATTTAACGGGCTAGCAGTCTGAAATAAGAGAATAATGCAATTCTACTCGTGTAACTAGAAAAGTATTGCAAAGGGGGAAAATCTCAGTTTTGGGTAAGTGTTTCTGAACAACTCCTACTATTGTAAACACTTAATCTTCATATGATATACTCACTTATATATAGTTAGTTATAAGATAGACATAGGTAGTAGGAAAAAGAAAATTGCAAGCCTAGAGATCACAGTTCAATAGATTAGTTGGCCCAACAGCTTCTTACTAACCTGGGAATCCTCATTCTGCTCTCCAAACATGCGCTTAAGAATTTCTCTAGGGTCTGGAATTGGTGGAAAAATTAGTATCTTCAGCCTTCAAAAAATTAAAAATAAAATATTTAGATGAGAGATACATTAATTTAAAAATCACCCTTTGAAAATCATATTTGGGTACGGTCAAGAAAATTTGTGGGCTCAGCTTTGGCATCACTGGCCAGCCTTCATTCTCTGTGTAACTGCACTTATTTCTTATTTTTACTCCCCAAACCAAAAGGAAGGGGGAATGTTGACACAGACAGATTCTTAATAACTTTCACTCTTGACAAAGACAGCAGCAAATAGAGGGAGATCGTTATTTACCTTTTCAGATAAACCAGTAGAATTATTGTAGATACTGCTACTAATAATGGAATAGTGATTATTAGAACCAAAGAGAATGTAAAGTCCCTCTTCTCACCTGGAAAACAAAAATTGTAGAAACTTAGGGATGTTTTGAGAGGCTTTTGAGGAATAATGACAACAAATAAGTTAATTCTCTAATTTGTTCATAGATTCAATGCTTTTTCAAATACACTATCACTTCTGTAGGCAAGGACAGACTTGTTTTTCAAAAATGGGATTATAATGTAGATAGATATATTTGGCAAGAAAATGCAAACCACCAAGACACAGGGCTGAAAAGCTGACCACACTGGAAAGGGGTCATTGCCCAGCTACACAGATGGCAAATCTAGCAGCACAGGCAGGAACTGACAGCGCTGCTGAAGGACTAGAACTCTCTTGCCCTCTTTTCACCCAAAATTAAATAGATACATAGGAAGATGATCTTTGACTCCCATTTATTTAGCAGACAAAAGGTATTAGATGCCTTACAGATGAAGAATAAAGTGCAACAAAACACAGGGACAACTGCTCTCACCAATGCTCTTTTCTTCACTCCAGTCACTATAGAACTCGCTGCTGTAACAGTCGGGCTTTGGCTTTGCTTTCACTTTGAAGATGTACTTGCTGTTGGGATCAATGCCAGCAATTGACACAGAATTCTCTTCAGACTAAGGTAAAAACAAAAGGTAATTTGCTCTGTTCAATTACCAATGCATTCTCAGTCATGAACAAGCCTATTTGCATTGTGCAGATAATGTATTCTGAGTGTTTTGACAGAACATCTTTTTATGACTATTGAACCTCATTAAAAAAAAAGGACAAAGCAGCACTTAAATAGCACACTGCTTAAACAGCGATTCCAAAGCTAACATTTAATCTCATTCACTGCTACATCTATCATGCAGCACTTGGCATCAATGATTAAACTAAGACTCAGTGTCTGGAATGGTGCCTTTCTAATCTTTTTTTTTCCCCCCCTTCTGAAAACATCTATGATTTACACAGCCTTCCTCTCTGTCAGGGCAGCAATGTTGATCTAACTTTGACCATACCAAAGTGTTCTGTGATGCCTCTACAGAGAGGCACACAGACTAGATAGTATCAACATCACTTATTTTTGATCCAAAATGCCAGTTTCCTGAGGATTGTTGACATCATTCGAGTCTGGGGTAGAATAAACAACTAAATATGCTCCACAAGAGAAGACTGCCACTTACTTTGACATTTATTATGCTGTTTACCATTCTGATCAAAAGTACAGTCTGTTTGGCAATACAGATACAGGCATAAGTATATCCAGACACTGAACTCAGCGCTTGTACATGTACATTTAAATCAGTGTGTCTCAGAGTGCACACCTCTTTCTTCTTTTCTTCCCCTCCATCTTCAGTCTTTTTATTCCCCTTTCTGTATGACATTTTGTGTTCTTGTGTGCACCAGCAATTGATTTTCCTATACAGTAATCAGGTCCCACCATTCAAAAACAAGGCTCCCATCTGACCACATCTGACCACGACAGGAAAACCCAACACCAACACACGAAAGCCCATATCCCTGAGAAGCAAACAGGCACAGGCACCACAGTGCATTTCCTGATAGTTTAGTATATACTTCTTTATCAGACTGTTCTTACACGTTACTGTTTTGCCCTAACAAATGATGGGAAGGATTCACAAGACTTGTATGATAACAGAAACCGACTGTATGAGAGAAAAACTTTACATTCACACAACACTTCCAGCTAGTGCACCCACCCCATTCACATGCAGCATATTAACAGCTCAATTGCAACAGCAAATATTTGAGTTACTGCGAATATCAACACAAATTACGAAAGAGATATAGGAAAAAAAAAATGAATAATGAAAACTTACTGGAATTATCCGACCGGTGTCCAAATCACCATTGTGATATTTAACTTCATAAAGCAAACAGCCTTTTGGAAAGGTTTCTGATTCACTCCATTTTACATCTATTTTATCATTAATCTTTGACAATGTCACTTGACTTGGTGTAGCAGGTTTTACTGAAACGCAAAATGACACTATTAGTTCAAAAGTCTATTTCAATGCTTACAAAAATTGTTCAAGTCCTGTATTGGAGAATATTACACTTATGCCAGTTGAGGAACAGAAAGAGGAAGAAGTTAGCAGCAGAAAGTAAAAAAAGAATAAATCCAACTAAAGAATAAGAGTAGAAGTGAATGGAAAATGACCCCTCCACCCCTAACATCCACCCCCCCTGGAAACCAAACCTTGTCTAAATCACTTCAAATCAAAGGTCAGTAGAAGAAGGAAGCATCTAATCATGTTGTCTCATCCACACCTTATCAGGTGCAAGTTTCTCAAACACAGCAATATACTACCAAACTTCTTATTTTCATTATTTTTTTTATGATGTGGTGTTAAACGTACCAAGGGTGGTAGGATTTTTACTTGCACACACAGGCCTAATTTCTTCAGAGTCATCTCTAATCAAAATACTTATAGTCGGGTAAGTATTGGTGACTTTTGGGAAGGTAAAATTGAAAACGCATCTAAAGATTCCTTGGTCTGTAGAATAGTTGCTGCACTTCTTTGGGTTTTTCAAACCATCAAACCTATAGGAAAAAAATTATTTTTGTAAACTTCAGAAGAAAAGGACAGCAAGGGACAGACTTGGTTTTAAACCCATGTTACAAATTCTAAAGACTGATCTTGCATTAAAGCTGTACTATAGCATATAGAAAAGTAAAGCTGGGCAAAGTAAGAAGCCTCTAATTTATCTCAAGCGTTATAAAGAATATTCTAAGTGTTGAGCAGAAAGAGAGGCAGGGTTGCTTTATATCAAAGCATCAAAGATAATAGCTGCTGTCAGCTCTGGCTCACATTATCCAAACGGGAAAACAATTTCAAGGGAAAAAAGTATTTAGAAAGCACACTAATTTGGACCATTTCTTGTCAAGAGAATTTCACTTCTGTGACAGAATGAGCAGATCAATCTCCTTTAGCTCTGCCTCAGGTACCACAGCTCTTGCTTGAGATGGTCGAGTTTCACCTATTTACCTGCATTTGCTTTTCAAAATGTCATTATTCACTTCCAATAACAGAGAAGCTATGACAACCTTTTTCCTTGCTTCTCTTTGTTCCCCAAGCCCCAATGAACATATACCAAAAACCTAACAATTTATTTATTTAAAAGTGATATAGAGTGAATCAGAGCTTCATTTAGGAGCACAAAAGGAATGGTATTCTCCTACTTCATATCTCAATATATAGGCTCGGGAAGCTGAACCCTCTGTCCTGTTTTCAGCACAGACCCATTTTTTATTCACCTTTCCCACCTCCCTGCCCTGGGGCTGATGAGGGCAGAGGCATTCAGAGCAGGCAGCTCAGTGCAGATGCATCAACCTGCTCTCATATGCCTCCATTTCAGCAGGAATTACTGTGTACTGGCTGGATTCATTTGTTCTAAGTTATCATTATATTCACATCCACTTTAGATGAAAAGACAGTGTTTTAGAGGAAGACATCAAAGAATAACGTAGAATGGAACTAGGTAATAATTTTTCCGGCAGTTCTTTACTCATTTCTGAAAACCAAAACAAACCACCACCTCACCTGCACTGTGGAAAATGTATCTTTCAGTCTAAAAATAAAGTGCTTCTTTAGTTTTTGGATTTAAAATCTAAAAATTATTCTTCTTTCTAAGCAGCACAAATTAAAACACTTTGCAGTCACTGCAGCTGCATCTTCCATTAAAATTAAGGGGCAAGTTCAAAATATATAGCTCAAATCTAAAGCATTATTCCAGTAAATATCCATATACCCAGAAATTCAGATCTTAAATGCCTCATTAGTTCTTTCTTTCTTTGAGTAGCAGTCTAGAGAGAGAGAACAAACAGTCCCCCCGTATTTAACTAAAGCATCAAGTTTTCTGCTGTTTGTTCCCAAAATTTCCTGAATCAAACAGCCTGTGACACTGCTACTGGAGAGGAATAGGAAAAAGTTTATGTAGTTAGTTCAAATAAGACAGAAACATGATTTAAAACTACTACATAGGGCTTTCAAAAACAAAACTTCACTATTTCTACAGAAGCTCATGCAATCTGGCATTTCACAAGCCCTATCAAGGTGCAGAAGTATGCATAGATTAGCATGTACAGATACTGACGCCAAGAGTTTGCTCACACAACTCTGCTCCTTTGGAACAAGACACTATTTATGGCAATCCACTGGCCAGCGGGGATGATGATGATGATAAAAAGATGTTCTTCATAATTTCAGAGGTGAATCTGTTATTTAAGATACCGAAGATGCAAAGCAAACTACTGCCCAGTTATTAATCCTTTCATAACATCTCCCAGTGGTTTATGAGCTGACATGTACATTTACTGAGTAATTCTGACTTGAACAGCCCATGTTTGTCAGACTGCAGAGAAAGCAATTAATATATTGGTCTAGCTTAATTCGTAATTCTTCCCTCTTCAAATCAAATGCTCAATTAGATAAAAATAGAAAGCAATAGCAGTTATGTTAAAATGGGTGACAGAAGCAGACAGTGCTTCATGTAACAGTTATATCAAGTTCCCAAAAAGTCTTGGCCACAGCAGGCTCTGGAACCTTGAGTTCAATAGGACTGAACACTAACTTGGACACAATGCTCTGGGAACCTTCAAAGCAACAGAGGAAGTAGACAAGTAGAATGTGTAATGTAAAACTAAAGATTAGCACTAAAGCACCTGAGTTGGGAATAAAAAGCTCATACGAACCAGTAGAACAAGGTATAGTTGGTATCACTGCTTACATTCTCCCCAGGACGCCACGTACAAACCATGTACTCCAAATTGTGCCAAACACAGCTCAAGTCAACAGCAGCAGTACCTGGAATACCTACAAGGCAAGTTGGAAAGGTTCTCTAAGATTTATTTTGCCAAATTCTTCTCCCCCATTTTCCATCTTTACACAACTGAAACTGTCCGGAAGGCAAAAATGGGTTGGTTATCTCTCAGACTACACTGGCTGTCTCAGCACAGCAAATGATGAATTCCAGTTGTTGATAGCTTGCAATAGCTGAAATCTCAGCAGAGTAACTTCTAAATGCAAGCCAATCACAGCAGTAAATTTCAGTTTTCACCATGTCTGAATTACTACTCAGAGTTACCTGATGCTAAGGACAAGGTGTTGAGTCAGGAAAATATTTTATTCTATTAAATGACAGATACTTTAAATAGGAGCCAAAGTAACTGGCAATTACAGGGAAAACTAGAACAAAGCTTAGTGCTATTACAGCCATCAACATAAACTATAATGAAATGCTGACTGTTTTTATCTTCTCCAGATACAATATTAGTTTCTTGGTATTCTGAATATGGAACTGCCTGTAGGTCTTAAATATGGACAAAAGCAACACTGAGTAAGTTGACTTTTTAATTGAGACCCATATACCTCTAGACTTTCAAATTCAACATATGGAAAACTCAAATTACAGAACATAAATACAAGGAAGTGCATAACAACTGTAAAGAGAGATGTCCACATATCTCCCAGGCAGAGCAATTATGGAATAAAGTCTTTCATATTCAATCTTGCATTTCTGAATGGTACAGGTTCTTTATACTGTATTATCCTATTACAGCATATTGGATATTTTTTCCTTTTAACAAGTAGCAACATATCCATCAGCCAAAAATTAAATGCGTATTAAACCCCAATGTACTTTGCTACTTCAGGGAAAATACAAGCTCGGTAGTTTAACTAAGAGTACAGGGAAATGAAACTGCTTTTGCTATTCCAAGAAGTATTGAAAAAAGCTTCATCTGCAAACAGACTTATAAAAGCCCCAGCATGTTTAGTACATGCTGTCCTAATGATCTGCTTCCACGATTTTTCCAGAAAACCATTTTGGCAGATGCACTGACAGGCTCGATAAGGTGTCTGATTCTCCCACCCACACGTGGTTTTCGTCCACATCAAGTCATGCTCCCGGACTAAGATGGACTTTTAGGCAAGAGGCTCTATGTCCTTGCTGTACATCGTAACTTCAAGCATTCAGCAAAATACATTCTTTCTCAAAGTCTGTTTCCTAACAATTTTGCTGTGCACCCCTTACTTCTGCATTTCAGAAATACTTTTTTTTTCTACTCATTTTGCTATGCACAGCTTTTTATACCCCAGTCATCTCTTTTGAAAAAGACAGAACCCTACTATAATTATTCAAGTCATTTATTCAACAAGTTGTTAAATTTGCTAGATTCTTTCCTCCAACATGTACAAATGTAGGGTTATTTTAGGGACTTTTGCTTGTACAGGAAAATCATACAAAATAAGGTGACTTAGGTGTTAGTCATGAAGGCAGCAGGCTTAATACAACCTAAGTTATCTCTTATCCCACAACCACCACACAGCAGGGACAAAAGGAATGACAGGAACCACATCGTTATTTTGGGAGAGTATTTAAATTTTACAAGCTTGTCCATAAGATTTTAAGCCTCAGGAGACCCCAGCTGTGTTTAAATGTTTTACAACATTTTAAGCTCTATCAATTGAATGGGCCTGTATATCTGGTATTTCTCTATGATATGTTTCTATGATATTTTGCTAAAATGGCAGAGAAAAAGCCATGTCTCCTCAGGTCTGGCCACTGCTTGTGTTACCTTTTGGCAGAAGGGAGGTCTCCACCCACGGACTGGGCTCACTGGTGTTATCATGCTTGCACTCACTTCTCACTTTGAAACGCATTTCCTCATCCAAGAACGCGTCTGTCACACGGAAGAGACTCTTACTCCACTCCTGCATTTAGATCGGGAGAGGAAAACCACAACATATGTCATACCATGTCAGACACATGGGAATTCCTGTAAGAATGCATCACAGCCCCTCAGAAAGACTGCAGCTCAAAGCCACATGAAATCAGTGTCTGACAACATGGGAAGCCTCAACATCGCTTGGCTTTGGTTTTTCCTCATCAGGGGCACTCAGAACTCACTAAGGAAAACTACTGTTACTC